>NC_054704.1:25233875-25564429 GCF_016097555.1 Gigantopelta aegis
TAAATAGATATTATTTTAAGATGTAATATGCATTTGAACGACGTTTAATCTTGACCAAGTATAATTGCATGCGGTGCATAAAATGAGGACAGGGGACTCATTCGGATATCCATAAAAATAGATTAACGTATGGGTGGTCTAATTATCTTGTGTTTAATTAATAAATTTATTGTGTTAAATGTATTCCATAATTATTGTATTAGATGGAAATTGACTGTTAATACAGCAAAAACAAACGTTGTTTCTGGGTAAAAAGGTCGTAGACCTCCTGTGTTTACTATAGATAATAGCATGTTAGAGGTAACTGATTGTTATTAGTACCTTGGATTGTATTTTTCAAAGAACCACACATTAGCAAAGAAACGTATCGTGGAACAAGCCACAAAAGCCACGTTTTTGTTTAAATCTTGAATATGTAACCTCAGTTTGCCTATTGATTTCCGACTTAAAGCCGCACACCCTAGTTCCATCCAGCGAAAATAAATTATAATTTGGTTAATCTACAAACCTGTAACACACTTAGATCACGTTTTTATCAAATGGAGTGAAAAAGCAGGTTTTATATCGATAAATACCATGGGAATCCCCATGTCCCAATTGCTTGAAATAATTTTGAAAGTTAGTATTCTGATGTCACCGGTAGATGTCGCTCGAAGCACAACAATGCCTACGTCACGACAAATTTCACAGACTTGGGGTGCGTTCGTTTCACCTCTCCTGGACATGTTCCAACTGTTCTGTCCTGGTTGTATCCCCTCTCCAGATATCGTAAGACTTAGCAAAAGTATTGGTTTTAAGGGTTTGTAACGTTTTGTATTGAGACACTTGTCTGAACTTTATTGTTACTGAAAATGTTCACGAACTGTGAAGAAAAATCTCACAAATGAACAACAACAAATCGGATGTTGATTGCGCGAACCGTGCACGAGAAAACAAACCGAACCAAAATAATAACGGTCACGTGATATACCAACGTCTGTGACATTAAAAATAGATTGGACCTCGCTTGCTTAACGGTTTTTTTTCGACAGAACGTCTTGTGAAAAAATGCATTTCGTGGTTTTACAAACATCAGGATTACCAAAAAGCACTTCAGGTGAATGGAAATGTGTATTCTAAATAATAAAATGTAAGTAAAGTGCAATTTTATTTGTGAAAAATGGGGTTTAATAGCGAAAAACAACGCCGTAATGGTTAACAAATAGCTGTAACTAGGGTGTGTCCCTTTAAACTTTTTGACCAAACCATTTTACCTATTTTATTAAACGATTATGAGATATGGTGTTTTTAAAATTGTTCTATTATTGAAAGTGTACATACTAGGTTCCTAAGAAGTATTATTGGCGTGAAACGCAGTACACCTACATTGTATGTATATGGTATATGATGAGCTTGGAAGATTTCCACTTATTATCTATGTGAAAGCTATAATGATTAGTTATTGGTGTAATGTGGTAGTAATGTGAATAAACTATATCTTACAATATATATGGCATTACTATCTGATTATGCTAATGGCATCTTTACATATAAATGATTTAAAGTTATTAAAACTATTTTGAATGAAACTGGATTTAGTTTTGTATGGTTATCGCAAAATTATGTTAACTACGGTAATTTGAGTAACGTTATTTTAGAGAGACTGAAGGACCAGTATTTGCAAACATGGAAAGATATTGTTCATCATTCAAGCAAATATACTAATTACATATTTTTTAAAGACAGCATTAACTTGGAACCTTATTTATTATTACTAAATAAAAACAATAGATGTATCGTACTACCAACCACAAGCTACCAAACAAAGTTGGAAGGTTGGAGAATATTCCTAGAGATAAACGTAATTGTTGTTTATGTGTCGTTGGTATTGAATATCACTATTTGTTTCAATACATTTTTGTACAATAAAGCAACATGCATCTATATACTAAAGTATTTCTTTACTAGACCGTGAATTGTTTTGTAGTACGAATATTAAGTTACTAAATAATATTTGTAAATTTATTAACTGTTTTAAAAACATTTAAATCCCCAAGGAAGAGTATACATAAACAAGCAAAATGGCAGACGGCAGAAAACTGCATTTACAGTCTTGTATGTGGAATCTCTATCACTGTAAATACTAATGGGGTTTTTTTTCGCGGTGTCTGTAATTGTCATGCAAATATTTTAAGTAAATGACATGCTTTCTTACAGGTTCTAAAAGTTAGTATAACCCCACAAATATTTTTTTCCTGCTGCGGGTGTTCAATCCCTCCCCCTCCCCGACACGATAACAGAATAATCATGAATAATCATAAACGTTTAAAACACGCAAGATAATAAGATGATAAAAGTTGTCCACCTTTTGTTTACAAATCGTCTGCTTTTGAAATTAGAATGTTGACACTTTTCATACCCAAGCAGCTAACAAAACGCTGTAAATATCATACATAGTTATTTGTTATAAAAAAAAATCCAATAAGTTTTTAGGAATTTGATTATGTTATGTTATTATATATTACAGAATTTAATGGCATGTTATGTTATTAAAATATATTACAACTCAAAATATGTGTGTGTTTTGTTTAAACGTTTGACTGCTGCTGTAATTTGTGTTTAATTATAAAACAGATCTAAAACGTAATAAGTTCGTTATCCGGGTTTTTGACAAGGAGTACGGGATTGCACGCCCCCACATAACTAATGGTATTCGTAACTGCTGCAGGTTTTCACTATATATTGTGTTACATATGCCTAATGTGCTATTTGATCCATTTTGAATTTTCAACCTGTGTATCATTCTGTTTAATTTTCAGCTATTAAGCTTTTGTGACCATGTGTCTACAATATACTGACGAAGAATACTGAATTGTCTGTAGTATATAGGAAGCAAATAAAGTTAGTTTTGCGACTGTTGCACTCATTTAGTAATATTATACTTTGATGTTTTCAAAGTTTGTTTGTCCTCGTACTCTACGTAACCAATATTTTATCATACACTAGTAGTAAGTCATTATTTGAGAGTACAAACGATAGTTTCAAGGAACATGTCGTCAAAAATATATTTCTCCGTCGGTGAGCTCATCCAGTGCACGACGACAAGTATCTATTACCCTGTCTGTGGGATGATGGATACAAAACACCCCTTGCTCCTAATGAACAAATGTAGTGGTGTCCACTCTGATACTATATTTCAGAATTACAAAACGTTTGACATCCAATAGCCGATTATTAATGAATCAATGTGCTCTTTAAACTTTAACTTCTTATGTGGTTGTATTCATACAAAATCTAATATTAAACATAATTTCCCCGACGTTGGTAGAAGAATATACATTTGGTAAGCTTTAGCGAGTCATCTGCCTTTTTGAAACATTAGTTCCAAAGGAACAAGCTATTGCTAGAAATGTACGTGCCGTTTTACCGTTGTTAACAATAATTACATTAGCATAAGTGTTTTAATTTACTGTCCAAATGAACAATATGCAACAATTCTCGAGTTTGTAAATATGCAGATTTCTCACTAATCCTCTGAAACTGGATACTATAGATGTTGCCAGGCCATATTTTATGAGCATGTGTCTGCATAATGTTAATAATGGATTCAGATAGGCCATTAAGATTGTTCATAGCAATATTTACCATAGACAATATGTGCGTCTTATATGACCCATCATCGACAGTGAGATACCGACATTGGCAGAGTGGTGTAGTGGTTAAGCCATCAGACTTGGTAGGTTCTGTGTTCGACTCAATGGACAAGACCACTACACCGACTTCTTTCTCACTAACCCCTAACCCATTGTCCTGAACAGACAGCCTAGATAGCTGATGTGTGTGCCCAGGGCAGCGTGCTTGAACGTTAATTAGATATAAGGACGAAAATAAGTTGATATGAATAAATGAGTGAAAAAAGAGATAATGCCTAAAATCATTCTGACCTACCCATGATATATCGATTTCTAATTCATCACCACTTCAAAAGTCTACAGTATTTCAAAACTTAACCACCCACCCACCTCCCGAATGACATTTTAATGCAATTTGTTCTCTAATTTGAATGGATTTCATTGAAAAAATATTACCTAATTAAATTGGCATTTGCAATTGTTTGATAGCGTCGCCGCCATCTAGATACAAAAAGTATACGTATCTTGAAACTTGAATCTTCGAAACTTGAAACTTTATTTCTGTACACTCAGGCCGTCAAATGACATCATCTGAGGAATGATTGTACGATGGGTAATTACAGTGACAAGATAACAGGAGCTCGTTATAGAATATATACAAACATAATTCAAACTGGCTATATATACATTTTAAAATGAAGACACATGGTATTGTTTAACATAACAGGATATTATGCTAATATTAATCTTTGTTTAATAGTATGGAGTAAATTTAAGCACTAGTGACCCGTGTCATTGGGCTGAATAAAATTTAAACGTTCTACAACAAATAACCTGTCACTCCTAAAATGGACATTATCAATTTCTTAATTTTTTCTTTTGTTAAACGACACCACTAGAGTTCACTGATTTATTAATCATTGGATGTCTAACATTTGGTCATTTTGACCAGTCTTAGAGAGGATACCCGCTACATTTTTTCATTAGTAGCAAGGGATCTTTCATTTGAATCATCCCACAGACAGGACAGCATATACCACGGCTTTGATATACCAGTCGTGGTGCACTGGCTGGAACGAGAAATAGCCCAATGGGACCACCAACGGGATTAACCCTAGACCGGTATGCACTCTCCACTACTATGTCGAATACTGAATACATTGTCTCTTACAAAAACTTTGGGTTGATAATAATGTATGTGCTATTCAATGAATACAATCCACATTCATTATTAGTCCCCTTTCGGTCCAACCGGAGTAGACTATATGTTTCATCTCCGTCTGTCTGTCTGTCTGTCTGTCCCACATATAGTTTTCTGGATTTTTTTAGATATTGAGCTGAAATTTTGTATATAACTTTATCATATACCATTACAGATCAAGCTTGACTTTCATGACGATTTACACATTTTTACCGAATTATGGCTCTTGACCTTATGGAATACAGAAATATGTTTTTCCTCGATGTCTCGAGCTATTGGACTGAAATTTTGCATATAGTTTATAGTGTATCATTACAGATCAAGTCTGACTTTCATTACGATTTACCTATTTTTGTCAGATATATGTCCCTTGAATTAATGAATTTAGGATATACGAAATTTATTTTTCCGAACTTTATTTGTGCAATGCCTCAAGATATTGAGCTAAAATTTTGTATAAAGCTTTATTATATATTATTACAGATCAAGTTTGACTTTCATGACGACTTGGGAAGGGAAGTACCCCAGTGGTAAAGTGCTCGCTTGATGCGCGGTCGGTCTGGGATCTATCCCCGTCGGTGGGCCCATTGGGCTATTTTTTTCACTTCAGTCAGTGCACCATGACTGGTACATCAGAGGCCGTGGTATGTGTTATCCTGTCTATGGGGTGATGAATATAAATATCCCTGGCTACTCCACATTCATTACAATTCATTATTATAATATGTGCTCCACATTCATTAGTATACATGTACATAATAATAATGTACACATTATATTTATACACTTCACATTCATTACAATACATATAATCTACACTCCACCTGCTTTATTATAGAGATGATTTACACACTTTTCTTTATTATACATATAACCTATACTCTGCATTCATTAATATAAATGTATTCTGCATTCCACAATTATGATTATATATATGATCTACACTTCATATTCATTACTATACATACAAAAAGGAATGTGTTGTCTCGATTATATGAATAATAATTATAAATGAACGGGGAGTGCAGATTATGTGTATAACAATTAATGTGGGGTGTAGATTATAAGTATAATAATCAATGGGGAGTGTACATTATATGTATATTTAAAAACAAAAAATTTCTTTAGGCATAATTGTCAATTGATAGCAATGAATGGGGAGTGTATATTATACGTATAACAATGCATGGGGAGTGCAGATTATATGTATATCAATGAATGGGGATTACATATTATATGTATAGCAATGAATGAGGGAGTGCAGATTATATTTATATAGTAATGAATGGGGAGTGCAGATTATATGTATGGTAATAAACGGAGAGTGTATATTATGTGCATAATAATGAATGGGGAGTGCAGATTTTATGTATAATAATGAATGGAAAGTGCAGCTTATATGTATAGTAATGAATGGGGAGAGTAGATTTGTCGTATAATAAGGAATGAGGTGTGTGTAGATTATGTGTATAATAATGAATGTTGAGGGTATGTTATATGTATAATAAGCCATGTGTATATTATTGTCTAATACGCTGATACCCATATATGTTACTAACATGCACCACAATTAAGTTACCTTTATCTGATCTTCATTCTTCTGTTTTGCTAAGTACAATCATTTTCCATTTTTCGTTGCAAGGTTGTCTATAATTCGCTTTTTTTCCATTGTGTTTTAGATCGTCCATCTAATTTCCTTTAGTTAAAACATTATATAATTAATGTCGTTAAACAAACAATGGTTGTTCATGTCGGATCTTTAAGCATGCAAGGTGGCACTTAACTGTGGTGGGGTGGGTCTGATGTAATCATTTGTCATTATACAATATGAACCTGTTCAAGACCAAGCTTCGCAATATTATCTCCACATAATTTCTGTCATACTAATCGCAAGTAAGGGAAGCCAGTGATGGGTGAAGAGATTCTGGGATCCATCCGATCACCACATATGATGAGTTATTAGTTTTATTCTGCAAATTTGCAAGGGCGGATCCAGAAGAGTTTTAGCCTCTTTGGGTCCGCTTCTGATTCATATACCCAACACCCTCGTTTAGATTCGCCACTGAGATTTATACCACCTTTTTCAAAGTGCACTGGCTATACAAACGTCAAAAACACTAAAAAATATATAATTATGTGAGTGCTTAAAAAAAGTATACCCTACGTGTAATGGGGGAGTGCACATTATTCAGAGGGAGTGCATATTATACATATAATATAGGCTGAGGGAGTGTATATTACACGTATAATATGCACTGGGGAGTGCTTATTCTACGTATAATGTTGACTGGGGAGTGCAAATCCAGGGGAGTGCAAATTATATGCGACACCGGTACCGGGATGCGAACCTTTCTGAATGTACGTTCAGCAATTGTTTATGCTTGTCAACACTTCTGTCATTGGAAATGTCAAAGGTTAAAAGAGCCGCCAAGTTATATTTTACCATACATGAATTTATAAAGAGGAAAAACAAACCAGCACATTGTTTCTTCAGCTGCAACATGGGTGAGATGAGAAACACTTTCTTTGCATATGCATCAATTTATAAAAAAGGAAAGAAATATTTGTTTAAAGACACAACAGCATATTATTTCACCAGCTGCTTTGAGAAGGTCAAAGTTCAGACACAGTAGCTTTCAAACAGACTACCGGTATTATTTTTAAAGGAAAGGAATGTTTGCTCATCGACCAATGAAAACTGAGCATCTCGAACATTACAGATTTTAGTGCCAAAAACATGTACACATATGTTGTTGGGTATGCAGAGTTCTTTTTTTCTAATTGAAAGTTCAAAGGATGAAGCATATGGTGGCCACATTAGATTTTAAAAGAAAAGGAATGTTTTAATGACAATTCGCATAATACTTAATCAGTGGCAGGGCCATAGTTCAGAAACAGTAACTTTGTTGACCTTTCATGAAACATCTTTCTTTTAATAGAACATAATTGAAAGGAATCTTTGCTTAACATGGTTGGTTCTGTCAGCATTGACCAATGCAAATTGATCATCTCAAACATTATGGATATTGGTAACAACATGCTTAATTCATTTTCGCTAACTGTAAGTGTCTACAATAATTTCTCTTCCAACAACAAAATTATCACCAGAAATTACGAGCAAAGAAATTCGTTTTTTGTTCATGTTTGTTGCCTATAGGTGGCTAATATTAGGTCGGATACCGTTATTGCCGCTTGCGGTTATATTTTAAAGTTATTTTCAGGTTTATATCAAATTATTGTTCAAGCACTCTTTCCTAGCACACACACCTCAACTATCTGGAAACTCTATTCAGGACAATGGTTTAGCTGTTAGTAGTTGTAGTGGTCACACACCTACCCATTGAGCCGTTGAAACTCGCTCTGGGTTTGAATTAACATAATTAAATAGAAACATCATATTTATTAAAAGAAGAAATTTTGTTTATTTAAGCGTAGTTTCTCGTGTAAACTTGAATACAACTGATTCAAGAGAATCGGTCACCCACGAAAAAGTAATTGAAAAATACAGCGCTTGACTAATTTATATAATTTTAAACAGGTGTACCCCATGAAGGGAAATGAAATGAGAGAAACACTGATAACATTTTAAGCCATTTTAAGAAGCATAAGTTTACAACTTCCAAAAATTAACCTAAATATCAGTGCCTACTGAAATGAACTGAACTATCTTCTCTTAATTTGTAAATGTCATGTGTTCCAACATAAAGTTTACTGATGATCCATTTTTCAAAAAGTATATGCACAGCTACCATCTGCTTTGTGGTGGGTGGAAAATAAACGAAGTACTACATAATGAAGACATGCAAACGTTACTGCACAGTCCACAACTGAACTCATACTATGTTCATTTTCAAAGCTTCTTCAGACTATAGGATATCGTCCATTTTGTTTCGAAACTCCCTGTAGGATCAGTAGGTGAAGGTATTTCAAGACCATCTATTGGGTAAAAATTAATTTCAATGTGTTTTACACTTAGCATGTTAGATCCTATGAAGAATCTCAAAACCCGTGCCAAACCTTTTGTCGTCTTCAGCTTTCACATACTGGGTTAAATATCGAAACGTTGTGGTTTCGCAAGGGCTCTTTAGTGTTGGTTTAAATAGATTTACCACCCGTGGGCCTGTAGGTTTCCTTTCTTCGAGGAATGATTTGAGCTCTTGCACAGTTTTAAAGTAGTTCTTTGTTAGTGAAGTTTGGGCTAAAGCTGTTATAGAGTCTAATGCATATTTTGGTTTCTGTATGAACTGCTCAAGGGCATTCTAATTGTTTCATGTAACAGTCTATCCTCCTTGAAATAGCCAGTCATTTCGTTTAAAATGTTAACCCTGTTCAGGGTGAGAGTCGGGATTGGTGTTGAGATATATAACAAAGGAGATTGGCTTGCAGATTCTCTTAATGGTGATGATGTGGGTACTTGGGAAGACAGAAAACGTGACAGTTCATCTAACACCTCGTACCCGTCTTGCAGTTCCTGGAAGTGTTCGATTTCAGTCCTGATAATGGTACTGTTAGGCGTGCAGCTTTCCCTTTCAGTACAATTGTATAAGTCTTGCAACTCGTCCCAAATTTCTTCTTTCGTTAACTCTTGAAATTCATTTCTATCTAACTCTTCCATTGTATGTATTACTTCGATAACTGGCTGTTGCAACGTTATTGTGTCATTCAAGGTGTTTATTGTGTTGTCATTGGGAACTTGTCCAAATTCTATAGTCATGTTATTGTCCTGTGAATGTCCTCCTGGCTGTTTCTTTGTACATTTGTATAACCGCAATCTGATTAAAATTAGCTCTACTGGTCTCACCAGTAGATCTAACAGCATTGCATGGACTGCCCATGTCCAGGTGATATTTCATCTATAAATAACACTTTAAATATCGACCAATTACACTTCGCCTTTTATAACGTTATTCGGGAGCATACAAATTCTAAAAATATCGTTCGAGACTATTTATGCAATAGGCGAACTTGTTGGTCTATTTCAACATTGAAAAAACAGGGGGAAAAATGCAATAATAAACTCTGGATTGTATACTAATATAAACAGATTTTATGGCTATACCATCACGGGGTTTGTTTGGGTTTTTTTGTCTTGAAACGAATTTTAGATAAAATTTTATGTTGAAATTAGTTTCCGGCATGCTTCGTAATTCACCCGAATCATTTCGTATACCCTCGGCATAAACCCGAATGATTTCAAATTCTTTTCAAATCACTGGCATGATTTTGCAAGTAAGGTTTTGATTCGTCGAATGAAAGGTCAACAGGACATGAGCTCCAACGGGCTGCTGTTAGATCCACATGTAATAGTGGAGCTAATTTTAATTAGATTGGTATAACCGTAGCATTTTGACTCTTGTATTCTTATATAATTCTTCAACAATGGTCTCATCATCTATTTTCTGTTTACAAAAGTCAGTAATATGACATTCAAAGTTATCTTCGGGTCCTTTCATAGACGTTCCTCCAGGAAAAAAACTACTCTTTTGCTTCCTTGAGTAAGTCTTTGTCTCGTTTTGATATAGCTACGGTGCGTTGCCGAGTACCCCCATCTTTTTGTCTGCGAACTTGTTTATAGTCCGAGATATCTTCACTGTAATCCACCCAGCCCAGATCTATACGCCTGTGTTTCTGTTTTGCGTTTACATTTCAAACTTTTAAATTAGATCTTGCTTTATGTGCTGCGTTGTGTGTTTTTGTGTGTACCATCTAGCACATCTTGTAGACGTTTCACCAGCTTTTTATCCTTCCATACCTTTGGGGCATGTCCTTTGTAAAATGTATTCTGGCGAAATTGCCTGATGCTAGTCCGTTACCATATTTAGGCAAATACTTTGCCAGATCTTCATCAGAAATAATTGCCAGTACATTTTCATCAACCTGAATGAAAATAAATGTATACATTTATTACAAAGTAGCAGAATGGCCTATATTTGACTAGAATGCTGAACTTGTAGAGTAGTGAGTAATGCACGACAAACTCAATTAATCGAAACACCACTTACATATATGTGCGTGCGTGCGTGCGTGCGTGTGTGTGCGTGCGTGCCTCTTTTGTTGTATGTGTCTACATGCTATATAGACCAGTAAGTAACTCCGGACCAATCGCGTTATGGAAGTACAATATTATTACGAGGAAACGCACTATTATTATGAGGGAACATGATATTATTATGAGGGAACACGATATTTATTGTGAGGGAACATAATATGATTATGAGGGAACACAATATTTAATATGATGGAACATAATATTATTATGAGGGAACATAATGTTATTATGAGGGAAGATAATAGTATTATGAGGGAACATAATGTTATTATGAAAGAAAGAAAGAAAGAAAGAAATGTTTTATTTAACGACGCACTCAACACATTTTATTTACGGTTATATGGCGTCAGACATATGGTTATGGACCACACAGATTTGGAGAGGAAACCCACTGTCGCCACTACATGGGCTACTCTTTCCGATTAGCAGCAAGGGATCTTTTATTTGCGCTTCCACAGGCAGGATAGCACAAACCATGGCCTTTGTTGAACCAGTTATGGATCACTGGTCGGTGCAAGTGGTTTATACCTACCCATTAAGCCTTGCGGAGCACTCACTCAGGGTTTGGAGTCGGTATCTGGATTAAAAATTCCATTCCTCGACTGGGATTCGAACCCAGTACATACCAGCCTGTAGACCGATGACCTACCACGACGCCACCGAGGCCGGTTTTGTTATTATGAGGAAACATAATATGATTATGAGGGAACATAATAAAAATATTTTCACGTCGTCTCCGGGGCTTCGTAGGAATTTCTGTATACACCAACATAATTTGTAACAATATGTTTTATAAGTTTATATTGTGACAGTAAGTGACAATCTGATTATTTGTGATTTTCTTAATCTTTGTCCGATCGGACTTCCATTCCTCGGAATACTAGTCTGTTGGACGTGCATTACGAGAAATGTAATTCTGTGGTACTTTTATTCCTGGTACTCCTAATCCACAGGACTTTCAATTCTAGTATTCCTAGTCCTCTGGAATTTATTTCCAATATTTGCTTATTACATATATATGATCTGCTCTGGGTTGTGTACCGGTACGTGACCTGCTCTAGGTTGTGTACCGGTACATGACCTGCTCTAGGTTGTGTACCGGTCGTGTACCGGTACGTGATCTGCTCTAGGTCGTGTACCGGTACGTGATCTGCTCTAGGTCGTGTACCGGTACATGATCTGCTCTAGGTCGTGTACCGGTACGTGACCTGCTCTAGGTTGTGTACCGGTCGTGTACCGGTACGTGATTGCTCTAGGTCGTGTACCGGTACGTGATCTGCTCTAGGTCGTGTACCGGTACGTGACCTGCTATAGGTCGTGTACCGGTACGTGATATATTCTAGGATGTATACCGGTACGTGATCTATTCTAGGATGTGTACCAGTATGTGATCTATTCTAGGTTGTGTACCGGTGCGTGACCTGCTCTAGGTTGTGTACCGGTACGTGACCTGCTCTAGGATGTGTACCGGTACGTGATCTATTCTAGGTTGTGTATCGGTACATGATCTATTCTAGGTTGTGTATCGGTACGTGATCTATTCTAGGTTGTATACCGGTACGTGATCTGCTCTAGGTTGTGTACCAGTACGTGATCTGCTCTAGATTGTGTACCGGTACGTGATCTGCTCTAGGTTGTGTACCGGTACATGATCTATTCTAGGATGTGTACTGGTACGTGATCTGCTCTAGGTCGTGTACCGGTACATGATCTGCTCTAGGTCGTATACCGGTACGTGATCTGCTCTAGGTCGTGTACCGGTACGTGATCTATTATAGGATGTGTACCGGTACGTGATCTATTCTAGGCTGTGTACCAGTACGTGACCTGCTCTAGGTTGTGTACCGGAACGTGATCTATTCTAGGATTTGTACCGGTACGTGATCTGCTCTAGGTCGTGTACCGGTACGTGATCTATTCTAGGTTGTGTACCGCTACGTGATCTGCTCTGGGTCGTGTACCGGAACATGATCTATTCTAGGTTGTGTACCGGTACTTGACCTGCTCTAGGTTGTATACCGGTACGTGATCTGCTCTAGGTTGTGTACCAGTACGTGATCTGCTCTAGGTTGTGTACCGGTACATGATCTATTCTAGGATGTGTACTGGTACGTGATCTGCTCTAGGTCGTGTACCGGTACATGATCTGCTCTAGGTCGTATACCGGTACGTGATCTGCTCTAGGTCGTGTACCGGTACGTGTTCTATTCTAGGCTGTGTACCAGTACGTGATTTGCTCTAGGTCGTGTACCAGTACGTGATTTGCTCTAGGTTGTGTGCCGGTACGTGATCTATTCTAGGTTGTGTACCGGTACGTGACCTGCTCTAGGTTGTGTACTGGTACGTGATCTGCTCTAGGTTGTGTACCGGTACGTGATCTATTCTAGGTTGTGTACCGGTACGTGACCTGCTCTAGGTTGTGTACTGGTACGTGATCTGCTCTAGGTTGTGTACCGGTACGTGATCTGCTCTAGGTCGTGTACCGGTACGTGACCTGCTCTAGGTTGTGTACCGGTACGTGACCTGCTCTAGGTTGTGTACCGGTACGTGACCTGCTCTAGGTTGTGTATCGGTACGTGATCTATTCTAGGTTGTGTATCGGTACGTGATCTATTCTAGGTTGTGTACCGGTACGTGATCTATTCTAGGTTGTGTACCGGTACGTGATCTGCTCTAGGTTGTGTACCGGTACGTGATCTGCTCTAGGTTGTGTACCGGTACGTGATTTGCTCTAGGTCGTGTACCGGTACGTGATCTATTCTAGGTTGTGTACCGGTACGTGATCTATTCTAGGTTGTGTACCGGTACGTGATCTGCTCTAGGTCGTGTACATGATCTGCTCTAGGTTGTGTACCGGTACGTGATCTGATCTAGGTCGTGTACCGGTACGTGATATATTCTAGGTTGTGTATCGGTACGTAATCTACTCTGGCCCGTGTACCGGTACTTGACCTGCTCTACGTCGTGTACTTGTGCGTGACCTGTTCTAAGTTGTGTACAGTTACGTGGTCAGCTCAGTGTTGTGTAAGTTGTTAACCGGTACGTGATGGGGTTTTGTTTTGTTGTTGTTGTTATTTGGGGGGATACGTAAAGCTGCTGATCGCAGTTATAGAAAGTTTGAACTAATTCCGGCTATTACAGCTATTTACCGTTAACTTACTCATGAATTAGAGCAAATCCAGCGAGTTTGTGGACGTCTTGGAATTTGTTGTATCACGAAGTGCATTTTATACGAAATAGAAATGGTGCGTATCTGCTCTAGATTGTGTACCGGTACGTGATCTGCTCTAGGTTGTGTACCGGTACATGATCTATTCTAGGATGTGTACTGGTACTGGTACGTGATCTGCTCTAGGTCGTGTACCGGTACATGATCTGCTTTAGGTCGTATACCGGTACGTGATCTGCTCTAGGTCGTGTACCGGTACGTGATCTATTATAGGATGTGTACCGGTACGTGATCTATTCTAGGCTGTGTACCAGTACGTGACCTGCTCTAGGTTGTGTACCGGAACGTGATCTATTCTAGGATGTGTACTGGTACGTGATCTGCTCTAGGTCGTGTACCGGTACGTGATCTCTAGGTCCGCTACGTGATCCTCTGGGTCGTGTACGGAACATGATCTATTCTAGGTCCGGTACTTGACCTGCTCTAGGTTGTATACCGGTACCTGCTCTAGGTACCAGTACGTGATCTGCTCTAGGTTGTGTACCGGTACATGATCTATTCTAGGATGTGTACTGGTACGTGATCTGCTCTAGGTCGTGTACCGGTACATGATCTGCTCTAGGTCGTATACCGGTACATGATCTGCTCTAGGTCGTGTACCGGTACGTGTTCTATTCTAGGCTGTGTACCAGTACGTGATTTGCTCTAGGTCGTGTACCAGTACGTGATTTGCTCTAGGTTGTGTACCGGTACGTGATCTATTCTAGGTTGTGTACTGGTACGTGACCTGCTCTAGGTTGTGTACTGGTACGTGATCTGCTCTAGGTTGTGTACCGGTATGTGATCTGCTCTAGTCGTGTACGGTACGTGACCGGTACTAGGTGTGTACCGGTACGCTGCTAGGTTTGTGTACCGGTACGTGACCTGCTCTAGGTTGTGTACCGGTACGTGATCTATTCTAGGTTGTGTACGGTACGTGTACGGTGATCTGCTCTAGGTTGTGTACCGGTACGTGATCTGCTCTAGGTTGTGTACCGGTACGTGATTGCTCTAGGTTGTGTACCGGTACTGATTTGCTCTAGGTCGTGTACCGGTACGTGATCTATTCTAGGTTGTGTACCGGTACGTGATCTATTCTAGGTTGTGTACCGGTACGTGATCTGCTCTAGGTCGTGTACATGATCTGCTCTAGGTTGTGTACAGGTACGTGATCTGCTCTAGGTCGTGTACCGGTACGTGATCTATTCTAGGTTGTGTATCGGTACGTAATCTACTCTGGCCCGTGTACCGGTACTTGACCTGCTCTACGTCGTGTACTTGTGCGTGACCTGTTCTAAGTTGTGTACAGTTACGTGGTCAGCTCAGTGTTGTGTAAGTTGTTAACCGGTACGTGATGGGGTTTTGTTTTGTTGTTGTTGTTGTTTGGGGGGATACGTAAAGCTGCTGATCGCAGTTATAAGAAAGTTTGAACTAATTCCGGCTATTACAGCTATTTACCGTTAACTTACTCATGAATTAGAGCAAATCCAGCGAGTTTGTGGACGTCTTGGAATTTGTTGTATCACGAAGTGCATTTTATACGAAATAGAAATGGTGCGTATCTTTAAAACTAGGATCAGTAGCTTTAAAATGGGGCTTCTACAATTGTCTACAATATATTAAAATGTTTACATAATTCGTATGTATTTTATATTCTGCCTTCCTGCCCTCCACTCTCTGCCTCCTTGCCCCCCCCCCCCCTCTCTCTCTCTCTCTCTCTCTCTCTCTCTCTCTCTCTCTCTCTCTCTCTCTCTCTCTCTCTCTCTCTCTCTCTCTCTCTCTCTCTCTCTCTCTCTCTCTCTCTCTCATTGCACTGAATTCTTCATATAACATTTATGCATTTAAGCATTATATCATAACATATTTAGTGGCAGAACCAAATAGGTGTCCAGAATTTAGTTTCCATTGCTGTTAGCAGTGCTTTTTTCTCTATCTAGACCAAGTGTTGCGAGAGTCACATATGTTTGACACCAAATAATAGTGCGAGTACATTTGCACAAAGGAAATGATCTTCGCTGAGGTGACTCAGTCTTTGTTATAAATTTGCTTCTATTCTTATAAACGATTTTCTCCAGTAAGTCTCATTCTAATGAGTGATAATTTGAAGAAAGGGGTCTGAGGGTGAGTCATGATCAAAACAGAAGATAAAAACCTACTGTGCAATGAATTTATTTCAATTTATTATCAGATTTACTGTATAAAACAACAGCCGTTATCGTTTTATTTTTTTAATAAATGTTTCCTTTTTTTTCTGTTAAGCAGAAGTAATATTTTGGCTTCGGTCTTATGAAAAGGAAACTATTTGTTCAACACCACCTCAGCACATTTTAAATTACTGCTATTTTGCGTCTAACATGTTTATTATGACACTAGATCGCGGAGAGAGAGAGAGAGAGAGAGAGAGAGAGAGAGAGAGAGAGAGAGAGAGAGAGAGAGAGAGAGAGAGAGAGAGAGAGAGAGAGAGAGAGAGAGAGAGAGAGAGAGAGAGATTGATTAGGCTACTCCTACGGATAAAGCAACAAGCGGTCTTTTAAATACAACAGCTTGAGATGTATCAATCGTGAGGGTGATGGTGGGATTATAGTCTAATAGGGGCAATCGATCCCACGACCCATTGCACATTGGGCTAGCGCTCTACCATAGAGATAAACTGAAACACACACACAAACACATACACACACAGGAGCTGGTTTTGATTATTTGATTACACTATCCCCAGTGTAATTGCCAGTGTGGATGTAATAAGAGAAAAACTAAAGTCATAATTACATATGTTTTTATTGGCAGGTTTATACAAACAGACTTTAAACAGCAGCGTGTCACAACCATTGATGCAATAGCACAACACAGAATGAGGGCGGCAGGGCTTATAACACAACACAGAATGGGGGGAAGGCTGATATCACTACACAGAATGAGGGCGGGAAGGCTGATATGACAACATAGAATGAGGGCAGGATGGATAAAACCACAATACAGAATGAGGGCGGGAGGGCTGATATCACTATACAGAATGAGGGTGGGAGGGCTGATATCACTACACAGAATGAGGGCGGGAAGGCTGATATGACAACATAGAATGAGGGCAGGATGGATAATACCACAATACAGAATGAGGGCGGGCGGGTTGATATCACTACACAGAATGAGGGCGGGAAGGCTGATATCATATTATAGAAAGAAGGCGGGAAGTCCGATATGACAACATAGACTGAGGGTAGGATGGATGATACAACAACACAGAATGGCGGCGGGTGGCTGATATCACAACACAAAATCGGGTTGGAAGGTTAACAATATATTTATTATAAGGTGGGGGTCAAGCAGAACACAGAATCGGGTTGGAAGGTTAACAATATATTTATTATAAGGTGGGGGTCAAGCAGAACACAGAATCGGGTTGGAAGGTTAACAATATATTTATTATAAGGTGGGGGTCAAGCAGAACACAGAATCGGGTAGAGGATAATGGTTAATTGTATGCCTATTTACAACTTTGGTGGTTATATTAATATAAATGGTTTTGATAAACCAATCAGCAGGATCATAGGCCGAAACTAGCCTGAAATAACTGAAGGTGTAGTAAAAAAAAGACGTATCAGTACACAATACTATACGCTTTTCTGTAGCTGTATATATATATATATATATATATATATATATATATATATATATATATATATATATACATACATACATACATACATACATACATACATACATACATACATACATACATACATACATACATATATATATATATATGATATTTCATGTTTTTTGTCAGATATGATTTATATCTCATCGAGTGAATTTTGCAATTATATCTCACGAGTCGCGCTTGCGCGACGAGTGTAATATGATTGCAAACTTCACAAGATGAGATGCGATATAAATCATATCTGACAAAAAAAAAAAACATGAAATGTTCTATTTACTATATAACTTTTGGCAGTTTACCTTTATTGTTAAAATGCCGGCAGCAAAATAGTTCCGGCTTACTTACAGTGAAGATAACACTTTCTACAGTGACGATAACATATTTTAGTGTGTGAAATAATGAATAAACACTTTTATTTCACTGATATTTTATGACATTTCACTGAATGTTATATAACAAAGATAGATTATTGCATGGGCGGGAGTGCAATACGGAATTTATGAAACGATTTGGGAATTTTGTTTATTCCCGAGCGAGAACGACGGTTATAAAAAAAAATCCCAAACAAGTTTCATAAATTTCGAATGGCATGATGGCGAATATTATAATTATTTATTATCTACAAACTGTGATTTTCAACTAACGTTAAATATGATTGTAATCGGTTCACAATCGACCTTAATGACATCCAGCGATGTCAAATACAGTGATGTGGATTGATGTCAATTTCAGAAACCGTGACTGTCGCAAGCTTGCAGCTGTTATAGCGATACGTGACGTCAGTAATGTGCAATGACATTTTTCAAGGTATTGTTATGACCTAGGCAATAAAGATTACGTGGGGAGAATACGAAATGTATGTAACCGTGTATATATATTAATAGGTCACCTGTCCGTCTTTAAAGCAAAACTGAATTACTAATTTATTATAGAATTTCTTTGTTTAATTATTTGTGGAATTGCACATTTTCTTACAAATATATTACATCGAAAATGTTTAGGGACTGTTTAAACACTTTCACTAATGTCGCTAGAGTTAGCAAAAAAATAGTTAAAATCAAGAAACTTGATTTTTTTTTCTGGTTTTTTAAACACCTGTTAGTGAGACCATTTATTTATAATATCACACAACAATAACTAACATATGCACGTTATCATTTTAAATGTATACAACTGGCTGTTTTCGTTCGTTAGATACGTTTTAAAACAACTAGTTGTAAGATAAATGGTATCAAATGGCCACTCATGTAGTATTCTCTATATAGCTTCTTAAGACAAAAGGTTATTCTGTACTATATTAGATGAGAATAATGGGGCGGTCGCTATATATACGTGTGGAAGTTTAATAGGGGTTTGCTCTTCACAAAGTCAAGCTGCAGACGGACAAAACCATGCCGTCTGCGTTACCATCCGCCGACTCTACACCGGATCTTGAAGATCGTATCGGGAAGGACTACCGCTCCACAGCCAGGATAGTAGCAAGCTCCGTGTACCGGCAGTTCCTCCCGCAGCTTGACGTGTCCAACTTCATCGGGATACCGATGACGACATCCTCCCTACCAACCTCACTGCCTCCGTGAGTATGGACTTAGACTATAAAAAAATGTTGGCCGCCATTTCAAAAACTTTGTTTATCTTTTTTATCAATAGTCTGTCACCCTTTATTTTGGCAGTCCGTCTAAATTGCTCCAATTACCTTCAACTTTGGATGAGCAGTCTACTTTGTTTTTTGGTTTGGTCTCAATTTTGACCAGACATGGATATTCTCAACTTTACTAACTGTTTCCAAATTCCGCCCACCTAAAACTTATCCTCCCCCTCCTGCCCCGGAATTGGTCATTGGCGATGTCAGAGGCTAAGTCCGGGGTGGGCGTGCCTGAACCTTTGGGATATGGGCACGTTAAACGAGTTCCCTTCCCCCTGTATATATTAATATATTAAACAACGCGCATCACAACCGATACAATCTGGATTGTGTAATGTTACAATAGTAAAAACAATACGATAAATATATATCATAACAACATCTGTCTTTCTAGGAGTTTAGAGTAAACAATTTAACAGTTTTAAACTAAACCTGCGAACAGATGCAGGAACTTTCACAACCCATTGGTATGGGAGCACGAACTTTTGTGTGTGCATCCCAGGATTAAGAAACACGTATACAAATACAGAAGTTATCACATCCAGTTTAACTATGACACAACTAACAAATCACACAACACTCTTATTAATCGCAACATCCAAATTAATACATGTTTGTTTCAAATGTTATATTCCCACCAACCATGTGGTTGCCCACGTGGTTACACATGTGATCATATCTGAAACAGAATTAAGATCATCAGAATGCTATAATAAATGCTACATTCAAGTGTGGGGACAGGCACCTTTCAAACAAAATTAGACCACTAAGTGAAGACTACATGTATGATGAGGAAGATGTTCACTGATGATTCTTGCCATGTGACAAATCCCATTTAATACTATGACGTGCCGTACTTAAAAAAAAGTAAAGTTTGTTTTATTTGACGACGCAACTAGAGCACATTGATTTTTTTATCTTTCTGACACTGGTTAGTTTTTTTCAGAGGAAACCCGCTGTCGCCACATAGGCTAATCTTTTACGACAGGCAGCAAGGGGTCTTTTATTTGCGCTTAACACAGGCAGGATAGCACAAACCATGGCCTTTGTTGAACCAGTTATGGATCACTGGGCGGTGCAAGTGGTATACACCTACCCATTGAGCCTTGCGGAGCACTCACTCAGTGTTTGGAGTCGGTATCTTGATTAAAAATCCCATGCCTCGACTGGGATCCGAACCCAGTACCTACCAGCCTGTAGACCGATGGCCTAACCACGACGCCACCGAGGCCGGTTGCCGTACTTATTCTCCATACATAAATTCTAATAAAAATCAAGGCTGGATCTAGCAAAGTCCGTAGAGCACTCGCCTGAGATGCATGGGTCGAAGGGTTCAATCCCATCGGTGGACCCATCCTAACCAGGGCCCTACCACTGGTATATCAAATGGTGAGGTATGTGCTGTCCTCTCTGTGGGAAAGTAAATATAAAAGAACCCTTGTTGCTAAGAAAAAAATGTTGCAGGTTTCCTCTAAAGAATTACGAAATGTTTGATATCCAAATAGCCGGTAATCAACAATCAATGAGTATTAGTGTTGTCGTTAAACAAAACACATTTTAACTTGTTTATATAAACATCGTAATTGATGTTTTAATGTAATACTCTTTCACCTTAAAACATATTGGTGCCACGATCATATCAGTCTATTAAAGGAAATGTTTTATTTAACGACGCACTCAACACATTTTATTTACGGTTAATATCAATCTATTAAATATCGTTTTTAGTTTTACCAATGTTTATTCGAACTGTATTATATATACACATTTTTTTTTTTTTACTTCAATTCCAATTTATTTTAAAATGAGTTTATGTTTAATAAATTACAAAGCAAAAATATTCTAGCTAGCTTAAACGCTGAACGCCAATTTTAATAAAGGGACGTAATTCTGTTTGATTGTTTTTTCTCAATATCGAGCTTTGGTTGATGGTTATATGAACCAAATGTGGCATATTTATAGTTCTAAACTAATTTAATAGGTTATATATAAATATTGTGATTTTGCTAGAAATAAAATAACGGGAAACAGATACGTCGGAAGTAAATAAAGCTTACACTGTCAATTTGCATTTGAAGATATATATTAGTGTAAGTTTTATTGGTTCCGACTTATTAAGTTACACAACCTGACAAGACATAATGAACATGGCGAATATGTCACTGAGTATTATATCTAAAACGTTGTATGGATACAATGAAGCCTTTTTTTGTTGTAACAAGATCAGGCTATGAGGCCAGATTAATGCAACAAGGAAATGTTTTCTTTAACGACGCACTCAACACATTTTATTTACGGTTATATGGCGTCAAACATATGGTTAAGGACCACACAGATATAGAGAAAGGAAACCCACTGTCGCCACTTCATGGGCTACTCTTTTCGATTAGCAGCAAAGGATCTTTTATATGCACCATCCCACAGACAGGACAGTACATACCACATTCTTTGTTACACCAGTTGTTGAGCACTGGTTGGAACGAGAAATAGCCCAATGGGGCCACCGATGGGGATCGATCCTAAACCGACCGCGCATCAAGCGAGCGCTTTACCACTGGGTTACGTCCCGCTCTAAAGTAACACAGTAACTGGCATTCCTTTTGAATCTAGGGGCCTAATTCACAAGCTCTCTTAAGCTGGTGTTAAACACTATTTCCGAGATACTGAATTTTATTCTAAATTTTAATTTTACACTCCTGTGATATTTTTACTGTGTTTTAATATAGCTTTTGAATTTTTAGATTGATTCGATAATCAATTCATTTACGTATAGTATTACCTTTGCTTCACACCCAATGGTCGATGTATTTTTCGTGTTGTGGTGTCGTTAAACATTCCTTCATTCGTCCTTGTATATCTGTTTGCATTGCACTCCGAGATTCTAAAGTTGAGAGTTTAATGAAATAAGTCCCTGTTCTCTTAATATTGAGTCTCGAGTCGAGACTTAAGATTCATTTGCACAGGTTAAAATCTAACTACACTCTGATACATATGGACCGTGTATGCTTCAAAACAATTAAACTAATCACACATTATAATGCGTGTATATGTTACAGTCAATGTCTAAAAACAGGCAATTTGTAAAATGCCTGAAATTTTCAGGAAATTTACAAATTGCCTGATTCACTCAGTCAAGTTACAAAGTGCCTGATTTTAAACATTGACTGTAACATAACCTGTTGGTAACTAAAGGTCATGTCAAATCAAACATCTTAATGATTGCCAAGGGTGTAAATCAGAATAACAAAATCATTAACATTTTTAAAATCATATCCCCGGCTTCGCTGATGAATTGGTTATTTTTTAAGCTACTGTGTTCACATTTCGGTACCGGCTCCCACCCAGTGAGTTTCAACAGCTCAAATGGGAAGAGTAATGCCACCATACCTACTTTCTTCTCAGTAAACACATACTATTAATCACTGTCCTGGCAGACAGCCCAATTAGCTAAGGTATGTAACCAGGATAACGTGTTTGAATCTCTATTAGATGTAAGAATGGAAAATAAATTGAAATGAATGAAAATCGTATCTCGTACAAATTGTTCGAGTTTTAAACGGACAGACCCTAGTTTTTAAACACTACAGTATATTTTTTCACCATTAGAGCCGTTTATGATCATTGAAATAAAACATTACTTATATTTTATTCTTTAGCTTATCCATTTCCGTAGAGCCGAAGTGTTTCTGGTCATCCTTGTGTTTCTAATACCAAAACAAAGGCATCTTTTCATATTTTCATATATCGAAGTAGCAGTTATTGATTTGAGTTCTAGTCTATTTTTAAGGCTATTTCCCGGTTTTAATGTCACAGACTCTTCTTTCACTCTATTGTAACTGTATCCAAATGAGTTACAGGTTTGTAAATTAACTAAACTTAGTGTCAGTTAAAACTAGGATCTGCGCCTTTAACTATAGGGATCGAATTTACAAAGCCTGTTTTGGGGCGTTCTGGTAGGAATTTTGGTGGGTTTGACGTATCGTTTGTTTGTGTGTCTCACACTCATATATCTACATATATGTACAAAGCTTAAACACGTGCGTTTAAGAAAAACAGACTTTTGTAAATTCGGCCCCAGAAGTGTAACACCCTTCGGTATTCATTATAACCTTGATGCTGGATACCCAAACTAAGTGAACGTGTGTAGTGTTACAAGTCCTGTTCAAGCTCTGTTACACAAAACTAAATGTCGTTGTCAACGAGGTTAGCAGCGGATCCAGAGTAAGATGAGGGGTCCGACATCGCCTTTCTACGTCAGTTTAAAACAAAGGAAATGTTTCGTTGTCAACTTTTAAGGTTGTCTCATCCAAACTATCAGCGCACGTGTGAACTGTTGGGCACAAGCTCCAACATTGAGACCACAAAAAGCACGTACTCTATACAGTTTAACATCAATAATCTACACTAGGCCCATTTTTCAGCTTCGCTCTTCCTTCAAGACAGTCCTGGACTGGATACATTCAAAAGCAATGATGTTACCCAAACCAAACTGCTTTGTGGATGACCAAAAACCTTTGAGGTGAGTGAAATTTACAACAATGTGTTATGAGAGATGACGGTGGAATGTGATTGTGAAGTTATGCCGCGAAAATAAGGTATATATGCTCTCTAAGGACACACGACGAGTTATACATGGTGCGTGGGAAGATCGTTGATTCTCATGAACTCTATCATGCTGAAGACGAAACTGGACAGCGTCACTAGCGAGGACAGGATGGCCACGACGGATGACCACCCGATGTAGAACTGTCCGGACGCGTACACGCCCTGTGCGAAGAACTGGAACAACTTGATGCTGTCTCGCCGGATGTCCAGACAGAAGTCCTTGCCCTTGATTCCCATCACAACCAGAGCCATTAGAGTCATGCAACCTGTAGGTGAAAACCCGTTGTAACCCATTATTAATTATGATTCATATAATTTAGTTGTGCGCATGTAAATGTCGACATAAATGAATTGTTTTTAAATATTACAAGCATTTCAAGAGTTATTAGAAAAATATTTTTGCCAAGTTTAAAATAACCTATGTGTTTTCATAATAATACGCACGGCTACTCATATAATAATACGTACGGCCACTCATATAATAATACGCACGGCTACTCATATAATAATACGCTACGGCCGCTCATATAATAATACGCTACGGCCGCTCATGTAATAATACGCACGGCCGCTCATATAATAATACGCTACGGCCGCTCATATAATAATACGCTACGGCAGCTCATATAATAATACGCTACGGCCGCTCATATAACCATACGTACGGCCGCTCATATAATCATACGTACGGCCGCTCATATAATCATACGTACGGCCGCTCATATAATAATACGCTACGGCCGCTCATATAATAATACGTACGGCCACTCATATAATCATACGTACGGCCACTCGTATAATAATACGCACGGCCGCTCATATAATAATACGTACGGCCGCTCATATAATAATATGTACGGCCGCTCATATAATAATATGTACGGCAACTCATATAATAATAATATGTAATAATAGAAATTGAGTTTTATATATTACCTGCGGAGAATGTGAGGAGACATATTGCAATGAGGATGCTGCGTATTTCGTGTAGCGACGGCATCACGAGGTAGCTGACCAGCACGATGGCGGACACGACGTAGATTAACAGACCTATGACACAGAATCCTTGTGTGGCTCTCACAAAATCTAAAACAATGAAACATATAGCGATATAGAGAAACTATATCATGAGACACGACGTAGATTAACAGACCTATCACTCAGAATCCTTGTGTGGCTCTCACAAAATCTAAAACAATGAAACATATAGCGATATAGAGAAACTATATCATGAGACACGACGTAGATTAACAGACCTATCATACAGAATCCTTGTGTGGCTCTCACAAAATCTAAAACAATGAAACATATAGCGATATAGAGAAACTACATGTATATCATGAGACAGGACGTGGATTAACAGACCTATCACACAGAATCTTGTGTTCCTCTCACAAGATCTAAAACAGTGAAACATATAGCAATATATATATATATATATATATATATATATATATATATATATATATAGAGAGAGAGAGAGAGAGAGAGAGAGAGAGAGAGAGAGAGAGAGAGAGAGAGAGAGAGAGAGAGAGAGAGAGAGAGAGAGAGAGAGAGAGAGAGAGAGAGAGAGAGAGAGCGTTAGGAACTATATCATTAGACACGATATAGATTGACACATAATCTATAACATATAAAACACATAGTGATATACATGAGCAACAGACGTATCACAAATAATCGGTGTGTTGCTCTGTTCTGTTGTATTGTTTTAATTTGTTGTGGAATGGATGGAGGTCAGCACAATTCAAAGTATATTAATATTTGGAAATTTGGAAAATTAGAAATATCCTCTAACATTTCCAAAAAGGTTTTCTGTTTGTTTTTGCTTTGTATTGTATTAAATGATTTTTGTTTGTATTTGTTTTTTGTTTTGTTTTGGATTGCTGTTAGGCAAAAAAAAAAAATAGTTGTGTTTCCGGTCGACCGACCGTCCCTAGTTCCCCCCCCCCCCCCCCCGACCCTAATTTTTTTCTTCTCTTAAACTGAAAAAAAAAAAGACAAATAAATAATAATAAAAAAAAAAAGAAATAAAAAAAAGAAGTAAAAATAAAAGAGGACAACATCACCAAACAAGAGTATTTCCTTCCTTGCACATTGTTTACGTACTATTATACGATACATTTTGCACATGTAATTCCCTTCCGAAAAACATCGAGAAATTATGGAAAAGCTTTTGTAATAGAGTTCCTTCCCCTGATTAGCTACCACCTAACAGCTGGCCTCAGACCACAATTAATTTCGCTATATGTTTCTATATAGCCTTAGTGGCTATAGCATTTTTATTAATATCAGCAGGCCCGTGAAGTTTTGTATGTACCTTTGCCTGCATCGGGGACACATACCCTGAAAAGGACAACCCCTGTTGTCCAGCTCTTTCTCCCAGCATATTGGTTTAAACAGACACACCCTCTAAACCAGGCCGGAGTACACCCATTTTACACAAAAAGCACTACTTTTGCATGGGCCGGAATTACCACAAACAAGTCTTCAGTGTCAACAAGTTACACATGTTTACAAACTACATGCTATCCCCTGTCACTTCAGTCAAACAGTTGCCACTTCATAGCTGTCTGCCATGAAATAATCACAGTCAAACAGCAGACTACTTGCGCGGTGAAACTTCCGGATTTTGGACAACCAAATGGGAAGATAACTGTAATCTGAGGCCAGCTTGGTCGGTCACGGAAGTAACCGAATGTACGAACATAGCCTTGGTACAGTTTATTTCGATTAAATATAATCGTATCAATTCAGCTTAATTCTCGTCTTCACTTAAATCAACAGGTCTTATTATTAATGCATCTCAAATGTTTGCATAAAGTATTTAAATTAAGAACAACGAAATTAATACAAATGTCCCATTAATTTAAGGAAATACACAAACAGTGCATACCAATACTACTACTACTACTACTACTACTACTACTACTACTACTACTACTACTACTACTACTACTACTACAACAATAATAACAATAATGATAATGATGATAAATAATAATAATAATAATAATTATTATTATTATTATTATTATTATTATAGTATTCAATTTAAAAAAAAAAAAAAAAAACACCTACCTACCTATCCTAATTTTTTGGGGGATGCAATCGGAAACACACCAGTTTTTTTTTGGGGGGGGGGGGGGGGCCTTAGGGTTTTTGTTATGTTGTGTCTTGTCAAATACATTCTCAGCATTTTCCGTCAAAATAATTATACTGATTAAGCAAGAAATCTTTTTTTGCTAAATTTGGCTAATTTCTAAAATGTCAGACATTGCCTGGAGCTGAGGAACTTTGTCGGAGGCAGAACTTTTAGTATAATGATCAAAATGTCATTCGGTTTTAATATGTGAATATTTTTACATCTAATAATTTAAATAAGACCTCAATATTAGAAATGATAATAAGGGCATTTAAAGATAATTGGCTTATTTTCTTGTTGGAAAGAATCGACTATTAAACCTGACCGGAGTGCACCCATTTTAAACTAAAAACAACAACATTTGCATGGGCCAAAATGATCACAAACACGTCTCCAGTGTTAAATGGACATTCCTGAGTTTGCTGCATTGTAAGATGTTTCCAACTAATAAAATAGTTCTACGATTACACTTACATATTAAATATATTTTCTTGTTTAGAATATCAGTGTCTGTATATTAAATGTGTTTCTGGTCGCCTTAATATTTGTAAGAAGCCCAAACTGGATTTATCTTCAAATAATTTCGTACGTACGAAATGTTTTTATTTTAGGAAATAACCGTGGCAATAATCGTGGTCTATCTAGACAAATGTCTCGGAAAAGGATGATGTAACTAGCTTGTACCACGCCCCCATTACACATTTTTATTGTAGCTTTATTAGTAATGTTAGTGAAAGTGATACTTTTTAAAACAAAGTTCTAATTTACTTCCTGCTGAACTATATGTGACCTGTAGGCGTAACTTTCTTCAGCCATTCAGCAATCGCTAAAATTTAGGTCAGACACGCCCGTGGTCTAACTATGGGATACGCCACGGGTAAAATCAAAGGGACCGACACCAAAGCGTGGTACAAATGAAATTTAACCTGGTACAAATATTAGAACGATCAGAAACACGTTTAATATACACCCACTAATATATTATGCAGAAAAATGTATTTGATATCTAATTACAATCGTTAAAAAGTATCTGTTAGTCAATAACATCTTAAACATTGCAGCAAACTCAGGAATGTCCCTTTAACATGTTAAAACATGTTTCAGTAAAGTACACTTATAACGAACATGCTTAGAACGAACTACTGCATAGAACGAACTGATCGTAAAGTCCCGTTTTATCTCCCTATATATCAATGACCAACTTATGCAGTTGTGTACAACGAACTACTGCTATAACGAACTAACTATCATGGCCCCTTCCGGTTCGCTATAAGAGTACTTTATTGTATACTGTATACGTAATGCGTAATGCGCAACAATCGCTTTCTATACAAATAGTTTGAGTAGAATCCACGTATGCATATCCGTACGCGTGTGCGTATCTGATTACTCTAATAAACGCATTAAGAATTACGTATATGCGTATAAGCATACGGATTAGGAACAAATGGCATTTGCGCCTAATAATTGCCTCTACAAGGTTGTTTGCCATAAACTGATCACCCTTATCCCGAAGACCTGTGGCCAGTTGACCTGTTGCCACCTGAGGTGTGTGCCCAGGACAGTGTGATTGAACCGTAATTTGATATAAGAACGAAAATAGGTTGAAATGAATGGATGGATGGGTGAATGAATGAATGAATGAATGAATGAATGGATATGGCCAGTTATATATCATATAATTAAGGGACACGACTCTGGTGGAGTGACACCTATATATAGTAACAGCGGTTACCTGGCAACTCGTCCCACGGAGCGCACGTCCACTCGTCCGTCTTGAAGTTCTTCTGACAGCTCTTCCACAGACTGACGGTAATTCCGCCGTCCAGCCCCAACCACTCTGACGATCCGAAGGCCAGCAGGAAGAGAACCATCCCCAGGAAGAACGTCACAGCCGTGGCGACGCCGTTCAGAGACAGGGTGGGCACCTGTACGGCGACGACGTCTCCTTTTTGCATGGTCAGTGGCAACGACGATGGTCTCACAGTAGAGTTTTCATAAAGACACGTTATGATGGACTAACTGTAATATTTGCATAACTACTGATAGCGGTCAAGCTGTAGATGTTGGGTTCTTTAGAATCATTTCTATTTTTGCGCCTCTTCACTGGTCTGCGATTGTCTCTTCAGTTCGTTGGTCGAGAGAATGTCATCTGAAAAATATGGTATTATGATATAAGTGTTATAAGTGGTTGTTATGCATTACTGCATCTTATATATTTATATAGCAGTTTATTCTAACGAACCGAAAAGCCGTTTATTTGATCGAATTTGTCAAATTCGTATAGTTGTTCATTTAAAATACATATTCATGGTTCACAATTAAATGGAACAGATTTTCGTTTACCCAATTTTAAAATATATTTCCTTGAAAATTATTAAAATGTGGTTAAAATAAGGAACATTTTATTAGCCAAAGACTAAATGTTGTAGCCACTTTGTATAAAAATTAGCAATTGGCTAATTTGGCAATGGACAGGGTGAGTCCTGCATTTTTAAGGTGTTTTAGCTTTCCAAATGCAATTCTCTGTTTCTAGCCAGATGCGGATCCACGAGGGGGGCGGTGGTCACAGGGGTCCTGTTGTGATCCCTAAATAGTGTTCCTTCACGTAGCACAGTAACTACATAATATTATTTTGCATTAAAACAAATGCTGTACGTTATTCAAAGCTCAACACATTGAGCAAATACCTAAACTAGGAATCCCTTTAAAATTATACTAAATCTCTCTCTCTCTCTCTCTCTCTCTCTCTCTCTCTCTCTCTCTCTCTCTCTCTCTCTCTCTCTCTCTCTCTCTCTCTCTCTCTCTCTCTCTCTCTCTTTGCTTTTGTTTTTTGGGGTTTTTTGCTTGTATATTTCATAACAAATCATAGACTGTCACAGATGTAGACGTAAAGCTTGGTATATTCTCAATGGTTAAATAATATATAAAAAACCCGAGATTGCAGCTTTAAGATACATTCACTTAGAGTTGCATATACCGGCCTCGGTGGCGTCGTGGTAGGCCATCGGTCTACAGGCTGGTAGGTACTGGGTTCGGATCCCAGTCGAGGCATGGGATTTTTAATCCAGATACCGACTCCAAACCCTGAGTGAGTGCTCCGCAAGGCTCAATGGGTAGGTGTAAACCACTTGCACCGACCAGTGATCCATAACTGGTTCAACAAAGGCCATGGTTTGTGCTATCCTGCCTGTGGGAAGCGCAAATAAAAGATCCCTTGCTGCTAATCGGAAGAGTAGCCCATGTAGTGGCGACAGCGGGTTTCCTCTCAAAATCTGTGTGGTCCTTAACCATATGTCTGACGCCATATAACCGTAAATAAAATGTGTGTCGTTAAATAAAACATTTCTTTCTTTCTTTAGAGTTGCATAATGACCAAAACATTAATTTTACTTGTCAAATGTAATGACTGTATTTTGAATTAAATACCCCTATCGTGCACAAAAGTAAAAATACATCCCCAAATTGTTTTATTTACTACTATTTTTTATTTCATTAAAACATCCAATAAGGATGACTGACATGTTAAGACGTGACATTACATTTTGAATTTCATAAAGAACTGTCTGTAATTTTAGTGCACTAATAAAAAAATTTAAATATTTAATATGTTCTGTATCATCAATCCTTCCGGTGACGGACAAATGATTGTCACTGTACATGGTTCTGCGCTACTTTTATTCCCTGTCAGGTATTTCAACATTTTCCGTCAAGTTACGAAAATTGCCGAAGACGTTACCTTAAAAACGTGACGTCAACAATGCTTTGAAGTTTTAATATGCGTATTGATGTCAAAGCGATCCTACGCACATTCGTTTGAATACATTTTAATTTCAGAAATGTGCGAAAAGATCGCTGTTTGACATTTATAATCATATTTATTTTAAATGTGAATAAATGTAAAATATCTGTGCATTAATCTAATATTACCTAATTATGACAGCTAACTACTGTGCTGTTACGTTGCAGTGTTTCCTGCAAATGTCGAGCGGATATATCAAAAGAGGTAAGTGACTGATTGTTTGTCTTTTGGGGGTTTTTTTTATTGTTTCTTAATGCAGCAGGAAGTGGAGTGCGTAGGTATTGGCGTAATCAGTATTTTATATTGTGCGGGGGGGGGGGGGGGGGGGCACATTGGGAGGAGGAACCCACATCAGTTAATGAGTCGTGTTATGCGGCGACGTGTACATGTACAAGATGCTGGGGTGATTGGCGGGCATTGTCTCCATACCAAGGTTAGGGTTAAGGGGTGAAGGTTGGTAGTATTTGTATCCATGGCGTATATGTTAATTAAAACGCTGCGTGAACCGGCTTTAGCCAAATGTGATAATATTGTCTTCTATCGTGTGATTTTATTTGGTGGTATACACCACAAAACACTGGAAAGCGCATTAGCAATTGTGAAATAAAGATAAATCATGCAGTAGCACTATATTGACACTGTCGCTGTAATCAGATTGAGCAGACTATTGAAGAACATATGTTTGTTTATACCTGAACGACAAAACCGTAATACATGATCAGGGTCGGTCGTATCTCTGCACAATGCAGAGTCGAATGGGCATTTGGTAAAATAGTGGTAAATTCCACGACTCTATCTAGTGCCTCGTCTATAGGAGGAAAGCTATTATTAAAGAGATCCTTCGTTGGAGATTTCATTCTTCTTGCACCGCCACAAAGAGGACTACCACTTATGTCTGTGCGTATATCCAATTACCGTTCAAACACCCTGTTCAGGGCACAAACCTCAGCTGCCTGGGCTGTCTGTCCAGGACAGTGGGTTAGTTGTTAGTGGTTAGTGAGAGAGACGTCAGTGTAGTGACCATATACCCACCCACTGAGTCGTTAAACTTTATCTGGATGCGAGCCGGAATCGGGAGGAGAGCTCAGTACCTCCCAGCCTTAAGCCCGATGTCTTAACCACTACACCAGCGAGGACGGTAGAACATATTATCTTTGTGAAATCGAATAGGAGTGTCTTTGTCGCTAATTAAAGGTCATTAAGTGGACTAAAATATCTCTTGTCGCCCCGGGCCCCTCGCGAAACATGATGAGGTTAATTAGTAGAACTTTCTCAGACACGAATCGATTCACCGTCGAATGTTACAGAAGCTCATGGAAAGACCCAGATTTGAAGCACATCTTTTATTTACATGACATGATATCCTGAAGATATGCTTTTTTTCTACTTCAAAAAACAAATCTATTAATTTTCAAATGTTTAGGTAACAATTTAATGTTTATTTCGAACTAATAAATCCCGTACCTAATGGTGTCATATATACATGTAATCTGTTATGTTGGGTAGGATAGATTGTTGGTGTTTATTAAAATTTCATATTAAAATGTTGTTGTTTTCTTTTAATTATGAAAATTTCACATTTCAATGAATATATTAAATGTAAATATTGAAACATTGTAAAAAAAAATGTTTTGCTACAATAGCTTTTTGTTCGTGGTTCTCTTTTCTTTCTTGACATTCAATAGCCGATGATTACTAAATCAATGTGATCTAGTGGTGTCGTTAAACAAAACAAACTTCTTTTTTTTCTTTCTTTCTTACTTTCTTGCTTGCTTTTCTTTTCTTTCTTTTTTTCTAACTTTTTTCTTTCGTTTTTATTTGGGAAAGTTTGTGTTGGCTGTGGAATTTAATTATCTAAAATTATTTGAGGCATGGATAGGGGTGTGTGGAAATGAACTCCATGTTATAATTTGGTCTTGTTGTGATTTGTATGATATTTGAATGGAAGTAATTAAATGCGTGCGAAATGTCTTCCATTCAAAGTTTCCTGGTGGGATTTGCTTGGAGTACTAATGTATGGAATCCGGATTCTCATTTCGTCAGTCATAATATTTTTAATATTTAGATCATATAGTTTGTAGCTTTCTTCAACCTTGAGGGTATCACCTTTACAGCACGAATAGCACACATATAACGTTGCTGAAAATCTCTTAAATACAGACATGGCGGAAGCAAGTAGACATTGGAGGAGGGAGGGGGCTGACTGAGATCAAGGGCGCAAAGCAAAGTTTTCTACTTTCGGTGTACCGTTCAAAACTGCGCCCAATTTCCTTCATTCAAACCGCGCACCCTTTTCCTTTGGGACATTCCAAATTCCATAGCACCATAACCAACCTCCACCTGTTACCGATTCCAGTCGGGCTACTGGTGCTCTCTTGCACCTGCCAATGAAGGCGGTCCCACCCACCCAAATCCTTTCCTGTCCTGGACGGAGTAGCCGGCCGAGGCCGACATCTGCGCCCAGGTACGGTAATGTAAGGATACTACGTTCCACCCTCTATTGATATGCGACTGGCTGTAGGATCAGGTTTAGCAAAGTGTATACAATAATATATAGATTTTTAGTGATTTATTATTCGGAACGAGCAGTTTATAAGGCCCAATCAAGCTATGCCTACACGACTGTGAAAAAGTTTGTATAGTAATATTTAGATTTCTACTGATTTATTATCCGAAACGAGCAGTTTATGAGGCCTAATCAAGCTATGCCTACACGACTGTGAGAAAGTTTGTATAGTAATATATACATTTGTACTGATTTATTATCCGAAACGAGTAGTTTATGTGGCCTAATCAAAAGTCTCAACTGCCTTATAAGATAGCCTTAGTTAAAAATGTGATAAGGTATCGTTAACTAATACATCCTATCCTTTACCTTTGAGCTTAAATCGGAGGTAGATCATCCTTAGTTGTTGTTGTTGATGTTGTTTTTAATGTGTTACGCTGCATTCATCAGCATGAATCATCCATTGCGCCCCTTGTGTTTTGATTCAGTTGTTTTTGCATCCGCGTGGCATCCGGACATACATAATTGTAGCTTTAAAGTGTAGTTGTTTTAAATATAAGCACAGAGCCACTTAATATAAGCATAGGGCCGCACAGTTCCATTAAATTAGGGCAGGATCGTTGAATATAAACACATGGTCATTGACTATTAGAATAGGGTCATTGAATATATCAACAGGGACTTTGAATATACATACAGGGCCACACTGGGTCACTGAATATAAGGGCAGGGCCACTGAAATGAAAATGATTGCCGCCCAGGTCACTGAATATAAGCGCCGGGTCATTGAATATCATTGTTGGATATAAGCAAAGGATCATTGAAATAAGGCTCGGCCATTTAAAATAGGCATAGGGCAAGGGAAAAGTGTCCTTTTCCAAGAAGAAAATACGAAATTGTACTCTGTTTGTCTAGCGGGAGAAGACCCTACAATACTATGCCCTGGTTTGTTTACTGACCCACCTCTCCCTGTTATTGTAGATTAGGTATGGCCCTGGCAATACAAAAAAAAATAGTTATATGAAAATATGTTTCGTGAAGCCCGCCCAACGCTTTATGATCATACATTTTTTAATCAGTAAATGAAACGTCTCAGCAGTCTGGCATGCTATGATGTGAGCTGGTGTATGTTTTAATGATGATGAAGCGGCGAGTATGCAGACCGGTCTAGATTTGATGGCTAAATCAATAAGCAGCGACAATAAATTCACGACATGACTTGCCCCGCTCGGAAGTTCCTAATGCCGATTCAATGTAGTAAACGATCATTGATTGGGGCCAGTGTTTGTCGACACGACCTCTGTCCAATATAACCGGCGAGGTAATCGCTTTTCAGTTAATGCAAGGTCGCCATGTGGTGGAATTTACAAAAAAGAAGAAAATGTATGGCTGCCTTTTCTGAAACACGATTATAACTGATGGGTGTTCAAGAGGCAGAGTGCTTTCTGTCACTAATCAGTCTTTTCTTCTTCTTTTTTTTTTGCGCCTTATGCGGTTCAGACTGTCAACTGTTACGACGAAGTTGACCAACTCGATGGTGGCGTTGTAATTTCCTTGGTGTGCTCAGATTAACAACTAATGGGTTATACGACGAGAATCGAGTTGTAAGAGCGCACAGACTAGCAACTAGACAGTCGAAGAAGTCGTGACAGCAATAAGTTGGCCAACTGTGTACTGGTAGTTGATAGTCTGACACTAGCATTACGTTACATGAACGTGATTGGATAGGCTAGGATGAAAACCAGTCAATATATTCGCGAGCTGGGTGGGTTTTCCCTCAAATAGCCACTGTATTTCAGGTGTATTCCACCAAATCAAATTTTACAGACGACAAAACTTCCATATTTGCATAGATGCAACCTTTTAGTAGTACAGTTGTAACATATATTAGTATAATAGTGTAGAATGTAATACTAACATGTCACTTTGCATGCAGTTAGGCCAACATGTGTAGTGTAAAACTTGATATATAGGACATATAAATATATTTAGAGTAATACAAATATAATATGTCGTGAAAAATACATTTAATAGCTTTTGTCATGAAGATTTTACGTGTAGAATGCAGAAATTGCATTGCAGGACACTTAGTTTTCAAAAATGTCCTCTTCGCGTACTCTATCTAATCCCACCACAATTTAGCCCTTCCGGGGCCGGATTTAGACATTAGGGGACCCGGGGCACTTCAGGTTCGGGGACCCTCAACATAGAAATTAAATTGCATGACAAATAGTCTGGAGGGCCCCTATGGCGGGGGGGGGGGGGGGCAATTGCCCCCTTATAAATCCGGCACTGAGCCCTGGCCTTCTCCTCGCTGCAATATTTCCTCCACATGCATCTGGTGGTAGCCACGGTTTGACAAATCCACTAGAAACATTTTGGTCATGTTAGTCGAAATTATCAACTGTATTACTATAATACATAGGGCCAGATATGATATTGGGAATTTTAACAGGTGGTGAGGGGGTCTAGATTGTGCGGACTGACTTTTATAGGGAGATTGACCTCCAAAACTCTCCTGTACACGCGCCTGACGGGGTCTAGATTGTAGGGACTGATGTTTATATGGAGATCGACCCCCCGAAACTCTCCTGCACACGCGCCTGACGGGGTCTAGATTGTGGGGACTGACGTTTATTTCGGAGATCGACAACCCCCCCCCCCACACCCCCGAAACCCTCCTGCACACGCGCCTGACGGGGTCTAGACGACGCCGGAGATCGACAACCCCCCCCCCCCACACCCCCGAAACCCTCCTGCACACGCGCCTGACGCGGTATAGATTGTGGGGACTGAGGTTTATAGGAAGATCGACCCCTCCCCCAAACCCTCCTGCAAACGCGCCTGACGGTGTCTAGATTGTGTGTACTGAAGTTTATAGGGAGATCGACCCCGACCCCCCCCCCCCAAAAAAAAAAACCTGCACACGCCTGACGGGGTCTAGATTGTGGGGGCTGAAGTTTATAGGGAGATTGACACACACACACCCCCCCCCCCCGAAACCCTCCTGCACACGCGCCTAACGGGGTCTAGATTGTGGGAACTGAAGTTTATAGGAAGATCGACCCCCACCCTTCCCCGAAACCCTCCTGCACACGCGCCTGACGGGGTCTAGATTGTGGGGACTGAAGTATATATGGAGATCGACCCCCCCCCCCGAAACCCTCCTGCACACGCGCCTGAGGGGGGTCTAGTTGTGGGGACTGAAGTTTATAGGGAGATCGACCTCCACCCCTCCCCAAAACCCTCCTGCACAAGCGCCTGGGGGGTATCTAGATTGTGGGGACTGACGTTTATAGGGAGATCGACCCCCCAAAACCCTCCTGCACAAGCGCCTGAGGGGTATCTAGATTGTGGGGATTGAAATTTATATGGAGATCGACCCCCCCCCTCCTCCGAAACCTCCTGCACACGCGCCTGAGGGGGGTCTAGTTGTGGGGACTGAAGTTTATAGGGAGATCGATCCCCACCCCTCCCCAAAACACTCCTGCACAAGCGCCTGGGGGATATCTAGATTGTGGGGACTGACGTTTATAGGGAGATCGACCCCCAAAAATCCTCCTGCACAAGCGCCTGAGGGGTATCTAGATTGTGCGGATTGAAATTTATATGGAGATCGACCCCCCTCCCCCGAAACCCTCCTGTACACGCGCCTTAGGGCATTGGTCAAAGCTTCTGTGAGGGCTAGAGATTTTCTCAAACATTTGTCAAACACTGCGGTAGCAGCGATTATTAATTTTCAGCAACAGATTATGTTATATATTAGACGGGCAACCCAAGCAGTCGAATTGTCTGCCCAGGCCAGCGTGTTTGTGAATTAAACTTTGATATATCCGTGAATCGAAGTTACATTATAGGCATCATAATCAGCATCATCATCATGCCAATAATGAAAAGCGCCAGACGGGAATATGATTAATCCATCTGGAAGTGTTTGATCTTTGTACTCCAGCCTCATACATAACAATATAATACTTTAATGCAGGCCTTTCATAACTGATTAAACTTCCTGCCAGAACACAACACACGGTGGGTGATCACAAGAAAACAACACACGGTGAATACGAAACTCCTCGTTAACGCCAACACACAGGGACGCAGGTGCAGCTCTTCCGATTGAAGGTAGAAAAAGTGTAAATTTTATTAGCACGCGACGTCGATCTGTAGCATATCGATCGATGTGTGTAATAATCGGGCTGTAATAACAAGACCTGCGGGGAAATTAAACTTGCTTTTACAGACCCCGTGGTGTACGTCAGTGCTTTATAATCAAGTGCAGCGACCAATAAATGCAACACTATCCAGGTGCGTGTGCAGGAATTTACGCAGCGGGTCTAGATTGTTTTGAGCGACGTTTCGGGGAGGGGGTGGGGGTCTTTGGTCGAGCCATGCTCTCCCAGAAAATATTAGTAAAAAAACTAAAGAAAATTCGATTGAGCGGGGGGTAACACCATCCACTACCCCCCCCCCCCCCCCCCCCCCACACACACACATAATGTTCTTGGTAGAGGGTACAATATTAGACACAGCTTCTGCATTCAAACCCTGCAATTGCCAACGGCAATCGGCAATGTCGTGGTTATTGCTGTGGTCTTTTTAATTCTCCACGGCAATTTTTTGCTTTGGACTATATTCGGGGGTTTTTCAATGGCATGGGTTGTTTGGTTGTTGTTGTTTGTTTTTGTGGGGGGTTTTGTGGGGGTTGGGGTTTGTTTTTTTATAAAAAAAAAAAAAAAAAAAAAAGATTTTGGTCGTGGACATTTTCTTAATTGCAAGGATTGCTGCGGGTGGTCAACCCCTCACCATCACCACCACCACCACCACAACCACCACTACCACCCACTACCACCACCACCACCTATGGTGGTATTCCAAAGGGGTAACTAACAGGCATATATCGTTTTCTATAAAAATAAATACATTCATTATATTCATTCATTAAAACACTAAAATTGTGGTTCGCTTCGATTTCAGGTGGCATGTATCCCCCCTGTACTCCTGTGGGGTCCGCGCCTGTAATACTAACGCTGGGCCCAATTTTACAAAACGACTAAACCACAATTCTTATATTATAGTACAACAAATATAGTTAGAAATACACATATCTCATTTCCATTCATCCTTAAAATGATCCATTTTCCGTAATGATATACTTTTCTTCGTGAAATAGATGCCAAACACGTGTAAACGTATGCCCGGTGTAATTGCTAGTCGCAGACGTAAACTTACGACGTTTTGTGAAATTGGCTCCAGTCTCATTACTAACACACGGAAGTTCCTAGCAATTCAGGTGCTTTTTATAGTTTCTGATTAGCGTATTATCACTCAGATATAGATTTTTTTAAAGAATGTCAACAAATTATTTTAATACTGAAGCATACAGAATTGATTAACTTGGGTTGCCTAGTTGCCATGTTTTTATTAATAAGACGTGAAACACGTTATTTATGTAATATCAAATCTAGGTCATGTAAGTGGCGTAACAAAAACCTTTTGTTATGTTTTGTTATATTCTGTACACCTTTCATCCTTAATTACATAGCCTATGTTCACGTTTTCAGATAACACAGTCGGTCTTGCTTTCACTTCGATGTCTTAAAGCGACATTCCTGAGTTTGCTGCTTTGTAAGATGTTTTCGACTAATAAAATATTTCTACGATTAAACTCTCATATTAAATATATGTTCTTGTTTAAAATATCAGTGTCTGTATAGTTAGTGTGTTTATGGTCGTCTTAATATTTGTAAGAAGCCCACACTGGATTTTCTCTTCAAATAATTTCGTACGTACGAAAAACAATAATTTAGGAAATAAAATGAAAGTTAACCTAGTACAAATATTACAACGGTCAGAAACACGTTTAATATACAGCCACTAATATTTTATGCGGAAAAATATATTTAATATGTAATTACATTCGTTAAAAAGTGTCTTTTAGTCGATAACATCTTAAACATTGCAGCAAATTCAGGAATGTCCCTTTAACATTGTAGAGCCTGTTTTTACTTTTGGGGAGATTCCGTCCAATGGTGTCTTTTCTTATGTTACTTATACTGATGGTGAGGCAAGTTCACAGAGGAAGGAAGGAAGGAAATGTTTTATTTAACGACGCACTCAACACATTGTATTTTCGGTTATATGGCGTCAGACATATGGTTTAGGACCACCCAGATATTGAGAGAGGAAACCCGTTATCGCCACTTCATGGGCTACTCTATTCGATTAGCAGCCAGGGATATTTCATATGCACTATCCCACAGACAGGATAGTACATACCACGGCCTTTGTTACACCAGTTGTGGAATACTGGCTGGAACGAGAATATCATTCGTTATTTTTTATAACATACTTGTTTACACATGTGCGTATGTTAACAATTTCAAGACATACGACTGGCTGTTCCTATGTAATGACCAGGTCACCAATGCCATACATCCAATGAAACAACAGCACGATCGAAATTGATTACACTGGTGTATAGTTAACCTGACAATCATGTGTCTCTGATGCGTAAGTACAAGGGCTGTAAATACGTTTTTGTCGAAAAAGATGTTAAAATTTCTTAAAACCTGGTGTTTGATGATATGTAAGAAATAGAATAATACATTCGTGTCCGATATATACCATATATCTTACAACTCGTTGTTTAAAAACGTATCAAACTCATTAGATACATCTTAAAACAACTCGTTGTAAGATAAATGGTATCTAACGGCCATTCATGTATTATTCTCTTCAGATATTCTTCCTATGGACCGGCCTCGGTGGCGTAGTGGTTAGGCCATCGGGCTGGTAGGTACTGGGTTCGGACCCCAGTCGAGGCATGGGCTTTTTAATCCAGATACCGACACCAAATCCTGAGTGAGTGCACCGCAAGGCTCAATGGGTATGTGTAAACCACTTGCACCGACCAGTGATCCATAACTGGTTCAACAAAGGCCATGGTGTGTGCTATCCTGCCTGTGGGAAGCACAAATAAAAGATCCCTTGTGCTAATCGGAAAGAGTAGCCCATGTAGTGGCGACAGCGGGTTTCCTCTCAAAATCTGTGGTCCTTAACCATATGTCTGACGCCATATAACCGTAAATAAAATCTTCCTATGGGCCTTAACAACATTTTTGCATTTATTTATGTATCTAGTATAAGATATTAAAAATCTCCTCTCGAACCTGCGTGCTAAATATGGTATTTTTGGAATAATTTTATAAATTTGTATTATGACTATATTCCTTCTTCATTTTTGTGTTTGTCATTAAAGGGCACACAAACACATATAATATGTTGCACTTTGGTTAGTAATATTTATAATTTAAAAATTGCTTGTTTAACACAAAACTTTACATTTTTTAATAAAATGCGCACGTCTCATAAAGTCAAGTCCAATTTCACCGTATTGTGACTAATGCGAGCATACTTTTTTTAGGATTTGGTCCAACATAAATTTTGAATCTAATTTGGAGATGCTGAATCCCCCAAAAATTATGTTTTATGGTTCAAAATGGCAGAAAACGAAATGGCGGAGAATTGTGTAATAAAAAGTATTTAATTGGTTTCCTAACGATATTTATAGCATTTTTATGTTTTTAGAATAAAACAAAATGTTCAGATTTTCAATATAGATTTTTATAAATTAATGCATAAACATGCATTAATTTATAAAAATCTATATTGAAAATCTGAACATTTTGTTTTATGGTCAAATTATTCAAAACCAGATGGCGGAAAAATAATGGCTGCCATTTGTCGTAAAATTTGTAAAATTGACATCCAAGTGTTATGAAGGGCATTATTTGCTGCCATAAATGCTTTTTAAAATGTCAAAGCTAAAGTTGGTTTTGTTTAACGACACCACTATAGCATATTGATTTATTAATCATCGGCTATTAGGTGTAAAATATTTGGTAATTTTGACTTATAGTCTTAGAGACGAAACCCGCTACATTTCTTCGTTAGTAGCAAGGGGTCTTTTATAAGATCCATCCCACAGACAGGATATCATAGACCATGACCTTTGATATATCAGTCGTGGCGGACTGGCTGGAACAAGAAATAGTCCAATGGGCCCACCGACGGGGATCGATCCTAGATCGACCGCTCATCAAGTGATCAATAGATGTTCTGGAAATAGTTGCACCCGGAGTTGGTTCATCGAGGATGTGCCATATGCGAACTTTACAATGGACCTTTCAGTTTCCGAGATAGAACATTTCGTACTTTGTCTACACTGTCTACTGCCAGGCCATACAATTTACACAAATTTATTGTCCAAAGCATTCCTGTTTGTTCATAGAAACCACCAATTCTTAGAGTCCTTCAGTTTTCTTTGAAAAGCTATAACATATGAATTAATATCACTGCATCTCAGAGTATGAAAAGCAAGCAAACATAACATTCCAGGGCTAAGAGGTATGTTTGCAATATTATGTTTATAGGAATGGTTTTCCCGAAATTTTCCAAATGTTTCATGAACATTTGACATGTGAAAATGCAAAAAAAGCAAAAACCAACAGGACATCAGAGTCTTACTAATATGTACAACAGTATTTAGTCAGATAGTTTTGATCAATACATGAACTTCTATTCTGACATCAGATTCCTTGTGCTTGATCTTTGGTTATTGAACATTCAACGCAGAGTTACTACTTTACACTACATCGTCTTCAAACCCCCCACCCATTTTGTATTCAAAGCAGAGTCTAAAAAACGTTTCAAAGAGGAAAATAGCTAATTTAACATTGCTTTCTGTTCAACCAATTATTATGGGGCATTGACATCCTTCTTACATGTTTGTATATCCCTAATTTGTGCGTTTATTTCTACAGTTACAGAGAATTGTTGCGATCAAATACAACAGGTCTGATTGTCAGCATATTTCTCAATCATTTTGTTCCCTTCGGCTTTCGGACTTCGATCAAATACCTGTTCGTCAACAGTCAAGACTGACTTGCCAAATAATTCCATTTACCTTTGGATATTGCTTTTGTTTGAACAACTGGTATTGATATGGGTAGCAATTCATTATTTTTATAATCAGTACAATATTCACTTCATGGCCAGCGGTGTGTGATGTAAGTAGTCTGTGCAATATGTTTTTACTAAGTTCAAGGAGTGTACCTGATTATAAATCTAATTGATAGAATTGTGTGTTTTGGGCCTTTTAACTTAAAAATTATCATATAAACATTCGTGAAGGATTCCATGTGGCAACTGATGAGCATCCACATGCTAGACAGTACACCAACAACTGTAGTTCGTGTGATCATATCTATTAAACCTTAGCAACATGTCCTAATGTGAGTACAGATACTGATCCCAGTTATCATCACCCACTGCCCAACGTTGTAAACGCAACATGAGAAGCACTTTACCATCCATCAAAATATGGACATTTAAATCGTAACTTAAGACATCGCCACCTTAGACCACAGAAATAAGAACATACATCACTGTCATTAGAGGTTTTAATTTAAGATTAAACGTTGGAATGCTTGAGATGTTAGCGTATGATCTCTCATTCCTCTAGTCTATTTGGTGTCCTGTCAATACCTGACCAGCAGCTACCGGACCAAATGTACCGTGAACTTCTTTTTGTGGGATTTAATTTGCATGGTTTTCCTCAAATATGCATTTCGTTGGGTGTTTACATTCGTTGATCAAAAAGGTGGTATCATAACTTTGTATTACTAGTCCACGAATTACACGACAGTTTGACTACCACAAAAAGGTTATTCCACAATATCAGTCTCCATACCTGAACCTTTCGTGTGATGACAGACAGAGGCGGATCTAGGGGGGGGGGGTGGGGTGGCAGGGGTCCGGGCCCTACTAAATTTTGTGAGTTATAATTTTATTACAAATTAATTTTTAAAAAATTTACGATCCCTCTCCAAACCTCCCCCAAAGTTCTCTTGGCATTCCGCCTCATGTCATTGGGGCCCCCCTAAATAAATTTTCTGGATCCGCCACTGACAGATTATTTACTAGTTGACTGTACTCGTCCACGAATTACACAACGTCTACGAATAAAAGAGAGTCTCTATACCTGAACCTTTCATGTGGTAACAGATAACGTTAAAAATACAGACAGTTGATATCAATATATTAACCTTCTACTATAGGCATAAGTTTCCCATAATATTTTCATAAAACTCTTATCAAATATTTAAATTTGAGGTAGTGTGTATTATCAAATGGCCGTATGCGTATACTTCTAACTGTTCAGATACGTCCATACGGTACATTTCTGAAAGATAATGTTTAAGATCTTGATTTTTGGTGGATGGTGGATTAAACAAATGGGCTTATGCTTAACATTGGTTAACGTGCGATTAATAATTAATATTGTTATACACTGGCTGTACATAATCCAGTTAATTAATAGGCAACGTTAATAACGTTGCGCATTGTTCAACGCTGTACCTTATTTGAGAGCAAGGTTTTCTATTCAGGTGCGGATACGGGGGTTGGGGTGCCGAGAGGCATCAGCCCCATTTTTTATAAAAGTCAATTCAAACACGTTTTACCATGCCCGGCGCCCCACCCACCTCCTGTCTTACACAAACTTCTGGATCTGCACATGTTATTTATGGAAATAATACGAAACAATAAAAAAAAGTCTTTATTTGATAATTTATAAGAAAATGTCATAAATGAGAAAAATATGAGAAACTTGTGAATTTTGTTAAAAATAGCTAAATGTTCTCCCCTCCAATAAGATTTTAAGTTATTAATTGATTACCATTGGGTTTAGCTTTACTGCATTATTCAAGGGCTGAAGAGGAGCAAGTTAAAGTTTGTTTTGTTTAACGACACCACTAGAGCTGAAGAGGAAGGACATAGGCCAATGGTAAAGCGTTCGCCTGATGCGCGGCCGGTCTAGGATCGATCCCCATCGGTGGGTCATTGGGCAATTTCTCGTTTCAGCCAGTGCTTTACAACTGATGTAACAAAGGCTGTGATATGTACTATCCTGTCTGTGAGATCAGGTACATAAAATACGCCTTGCTTCTCGTGGAAAAGAGTAGCCCATGGTATGGCGGCAGCGGGTTTCCTCTCTCAATATCCTTAACCATATTATGTCTGACGCCATATAATTGTAAATAAAATGTGTTGATTGCGTCGTTAAATAAAACATTTCCATTATTCCTTTAATCCTATGCCCTATGACATATTTTATTGCTAAAAAGACGGATACATACATAATGTGTTTCCTGTCCTTTTGGCAATACTATTTATGTTATGTTATGTTATTTATAAACGTAACTAAAATGTGTTAAGTGCGTCGTTAAATGAAACATTTCTTTCTTTCAAGCGCTGAACGCAACCTCTTTGAGATCTCGTTGAGTCTACACTTTGACCTCATTAAGACTCAGCTGTCTCCTTCAGGGAATACTTTAACATGTCTCCTAGTAATAACTACCTCTGTAAGTCATCGAGCACGTTTACTCTTCTGGCAGTTTTACTAATTCACTAACTAGCGAGACGAAAGGTTTGTTTCGTAGACAAACTAAGTCACAGAGGTCGACTTTTGAAGGATTCATTCAGATTCGTGTTATACAGTTTTAAATAGTTTACGGAGGGAAATGCATGAAATCACACTGAATAAAATACAGTAAAGTTCTGCTCTTTTGTTACGTAGAAATTTCAAAAACGCCATTCCCTTCCTGATAACAAAACCCATCTTCCCCTCAGCTTGGCCCGGTACTAAAAACACAAACAAGACCAAACAAAACACACATAAACAAAAATATGACAAACCAAACAATAGCAACCAATCTCAATTTGAATTAGTTATCTAATACATAATACAGTGTGTCGGAAAGTACATATAAAAGATCCCTTGCTGAATTAGTTATCTAATATATAATGCAGTGTGTCGGAAAGTACATATAAAAGATCCCTTGCTGAATTAGTTATCTAATATATAATGCAGTGTGTCGGAAAGTGCATATAAAAGATCCCTTGCTGAATTAGTTATCTAATACATAATGCAGTGTGTCGGAAAGTGCATATAAATGACCCTTTGCTGAATTAGTTATCTAATATATAATGCAGTGTGTCGGAAAGTGCATATAAAAGATCCCTTGCTGAATTAGTTATCTAATATATAATGCAGTGTGTCGGAAAGTGCATATAAATGACCCTTTGCTGAATTAGTTATCTAATATATAATGCAGTGTGTCGGAAAGTGCATATAAAAGATCCCTTGCTGAATTAGTTATCTAATATATAATGCAGTGTGCCGGAAAGTGCATATAAAAGATCCCTTGCTGAATTAGTTATCTAATATATAATGCAGTGTGTCGGAAAGTGCATATAAAAGATCCCTTGCTGAATTAGTTATCTAATACATAATGCAGTGTGCCGGAAAGTGCATATAAAAGATCCCTTGCTGAATTAGAAAAAGATGTAGCGGGTTTCCTCTGATGACTACGAGTCAGAATTACCAAAAGTTTGACATCCAATAGCCGATGATTAATTAATCAATGTGCTCTAGTGGTGTCATTAAACAAAACAAACTCGTTATATCCAAGTAAGGTTCAAACACGCTGTCAAGGGATCACACCTCAATTATCTTCAAGGATTTTTGTCCCTGACAGTGGGTTAGTGGTTAGTTGTTAGTAGTTAGTGAGAGAGAAGTCGATGTAGTGGCCTTACACCTACCCATTGAGTCGTTAGTGGTTAGTGAGAGAGAAGTCGATGTAGTGGCCTTACACCTACGCACTGAGTCGTTAGTGGTTAGTGAGAGAGAAGTCGATGTAGTGGCCTTACACCTACCCACTGAGTCGTTAGTGGTTAGTGAGAGAGAAGTCGATGTAGTGGCCTTACACCTACCCACTGAGTCGTTAGTGGTTAGTGAGAGAGAAGTCGATGTAGTGGCCTTACACCTACCCATTGAGTCGTTAGTGGTTAGTGAGAGAGAAGTCGATGTAGTGGCATTACACCTACCCACTGAGTCGTTAGTGGTTAGTGAGAGAGAAGTCGATGTAGTGGCCTTACACCTACCCACTGAGTCGTTAGTGGTTAGTGAGAGAGAAGTCGATGTAGTGGCCTTACACCTACCCATTGAGTCGTTATAACGACACGGATCCTGTATCTACAAAACCTTATGTCTAATGACTTAATTACTACCCCACCGATGCTTTTCATTGCTGCTTTTTCATATTCTAATTTACTGTTTACTCATTTACCTAGAGCTAAATCTGACACCATCTTGCACAATATTGTGATTCTAATTATTATTTTCTATGGGATGATGAAGAAATAAGCAACAAACATAGGCGGTCATGTAACTCAAAATAATAAAGGTTTGACTATGTAGTCATGTTGGTATAAAGTGCTCCTACTGGCAGTAGCTAGTGGGAATTTCCATATTAGCTCAGTTGGTAGAGCGCTGGTAGTCCGTGGTTCGAATCCCCTCACTGGAGATTGCATTACAATTATGATGTGGTTTGGCGATTTTTCTTTTAAGTAGTCCATCATTCTTCACCAATAAATTATAGCTGAAATACGTCACAACGCAAAGATCATAAACTAGTTTATTACCTAGTCACATGTTGTACAGTTTGTTAAATGTTTATAGAAATCAATAACACTGTTTCGGCATACAAAGAGAATGCTATATATACTTATGGTTCTACATATTCAAATATCGGCAATACGATTATTGAAAAGTTTGCGAAATTGATGGATTAATAACGGCGTTTGGCTTTTGTTGGCTTTGTTTCACCTCTGTCATTTGGGTTATTTTTAGAAACATGCGTTACCATGGGAAATTGATTGTGATTAAATTGCACAGAATGTATTCAGGCAAATAAAGTCGAAATTTAATCATTTCTGTGTAACAATGCGACACGTAACCACTTTGGTCGTAATGAGAATTGCCAACAGCATGCAGCATTATAAACATTTTAGTTATAGATTTTTACGCCTGTTTCGTAGACATCGGATTCCACTATTACGTCATTGAAAAAAAAAAGTTCATGCAAAGGAGCTGGGTAAGCTCATGGTTAGAGCGCTGGATTGAAGAAGGAAATGTTTTATTTAACGACGCACTTAACACATTTTATTTACGGTTATATGGCGTCGGACATATGGTTAACGACCACACAAATATTGAGGGAGGAAACTCGCTGTCGCCACTTCATTGGATACTCTTTTCGATTAGCAGCAAGGGATCTTTTATATGCACCATCCCACAGACAGGATAGCATATACCACGGCCTTTGATATACCAGTCGTGGTGCACTGGCTGGAGCGAGAAATAGCCCAATAGGCCCATCGATGGGGATCGATCCCAGACCGACCGAGAGCGCTGGATTGATGGTCGATAGCTTGTATAATTCAGGCATCACTGTTACTAAACAGCTACAGGGTTATTACATGTTTGAAAAAGTACTTTGAGGGATTTTTCATCCTGATACTTGCTCCAACCCGCTATGTCTCAATGGGGAGATGCAAGGCCATATACACCGAGTTTCACCCACATTACGGGTGGGATGATGGGTGTGTTTTTCGAGTGTATGACCCCACATTAGGTTGATTACCCGGTAGGTTCAGAATACCCCGGACCGGGGTAAAACAGAGATAGCTCAAATGATAGCGAGTTTGGTGCACGGCCCTGTTAAGTTGTTCCATGCAAAAATGGAAACACTGCAGCTTGACAATTCACCACATCATCAGATTCTATATATGATTGTGATGTCAACAACATGTCTTTGTCCACAAGTGTACGGAACAGGGGAGATTAGGGGGTAAAATGCTCCTCTAGTGATGGAGCAAATGTTAATTTTCGGGCAAAAACGATGGAGACATTTAGGCAAAACAAGTCGGCCTGAAACTTTTCTACCGTGTACTTCCATCACTCTATTCATAATATTAGTTGTAGTTCGTGTAAGAATGCGCAGTTTGGTACTCTACATAGCTGTAAGGTAATACTAATATGAATAAACGTTGTCATCCATATTCAGGTATTTTAGCTTAATTCGGGTAAAAATCAGTGTAGACGCCCCCCCCCCCCCCCCCCCCACGCCTCCTCCCCCTTACTGCTATGTCTTTTTTGTCTCTGTGTTAAATGTTTTGTGGTGTTTTAAAACAAATACTTTGAATGCACTCTTGGTCGTCATGCGAATCTATATCTTACGACATAGTTGAACGCTGAATTTTAAAAATAAAGGTAAATTGCCAAAAGTTATATAATAAATAGAAAATTTCATGTTTTTTGTCAAATATGATTTATATCTCATCTCGTGAAGTTTGCAATCATATCTCATGAGTCGTGCAAGCGCGACTCGTGAGATATGATTGCAAACATCACTCGATGAGATATATAGCATATTTGTCAAAAAATATGAAATATTCTCTATTTCGATAAAGTGATATTCCGCGGTCATATCACATGCACGTTAAAGACATCCGACTGGCTGCCGCAAGTTGAGGACCAACATTTATAATTCAAACTATTAAAGTGAATACTACAGACACTGATTTCTACCATAGATAGAACTTATGTTTTAACCGTTTTTTAACCTGGCCTGTTGTTGATGTTTTGGGGACGTGTTTGTTTTGTTGTTTTTGTTGGGATTCGGGATTTAGTTTTTTCATGGGGTTGAGAAGGTTTAGTTTTTTGTTGTTTGTATTTTATTGTTTGTTTTATTGTTTGTTTGTTTGTTGTTTTTGGGAGGGTTTTGGGGAAGCCTTATTGTTTGTTTTTTGCTTGTCTTTTTTATCTTAATATCTCAAAAATAGACAATTACTTTCTTAATAAGAATCTTATCTTACAACTAATATTGATTAAAATGTATCTAATTTCGCCGTTAAACAACTCGTACGATGAATGGTATCTAACGGTTATTGACTCGTATATAATGTTCCTTGTGTATCTTGTTCACAGGCAATGTACTCTAGTGGTGTCGTTAAACAATACTAAAAGCGATCGCAAGCAAACAACAGTACAATTACCTGCATAGATTACTGGTGTTATTTTTATCTTCTTTTCATTCTTATTTTTTGTGAATGAAAGAAAGAAATGTTTTTATTTAACGACTCACACTCAATTCATTTTTATTTACGGTTATATGGTGTCTGACATATTACATGTGTATGGTTAAGGATTATACAGATAATGAGAGAGAAAACCCGCTGCAGCCACGCTGCTGCTTTTAATTGAACGATTCATTCATCCATGCATTCATTCATCAATTCATGTATGCATGTATGCATCGATGCATTCATTCATTCATTCATCGGTTCGTAGTTAGTTGTTAATGAGAGAGAAGTCGGTGTAGTGGTCTTACACCTGCGAATCCAATACCTACCAGCCTTATGTCCGATGACTTACGTCCTTTGTAACACCAGTTTTGGAGCACTGGCTGGAACGAGAAATAGCCCAGTAGGCCTACTGGCTGGGATCGATTGGGCATCAGGCGGGCGCTCTACCACTGGTCTACGTCCCGCCCCTTTATATATACAAAAAGACGAAAACTAGTGTGTGTATTATTATTATTATTATTATTATTAGCCTATTGATGTTCCTTTCATTGTGACTGACTAGGAAGAGGAAGTGGAGTTCATTGTTCTAATTAAGACAATTCTGATTAACAACACTGAGGTGGGGTTCTGATGCGTTGTTCGTCCGTTATGAGACAGTTGTTAATTAGATTCGCACTCATTAACTTGATTGTTGACTCTCGTCCGTAACGACCGGCCTTGGTGGCGTCGTGGCAGGCCATCGGTCTACAGGCTGGTAGGTACTGGGTTCGGATCCCAGTCGAGCCATGGGATTTTTAATTCAGATACCGACTCCAAACCCTGAGTGAGTGCTCCGCAAGGCTCAATGGGTAGGTGTAAACCACTTGCACCGACCAGTGATCCATAACTGGTTTAACAAAGGCCATGGTTTGTGCTATCCTGCCTGTAGGAAGCGCAAATAAAAGATCCCTTGCTGCCTGTCGTAAAAAGAGTAGCCTATGTGGCGACAGCGGGTTTCCTCTCCAAATCTGTGTGGTCCTTAACCATATGTCTGACGCCATATAACCGTAAATAAAATGTGTTGAGTGCGTCGTTAAATAAAACATTTCTTTCTTTCTTTCTCGTCCGTAACGCGGCGAGTCCTCATTAACCGCAGAGCAGTGGTAAACTGCCCAGACGTGCGAATAACTGCTGAGTTACCAGGTTCATTTTTCAGTCGTGTTCAACGGTAATGAGGTCAATTAAAGTATATTTTGTTTAACGACACCACTGGAGTACACTGATTTATTAATCATCGGCTATTGAATGTCAAACATTTGGTAATTTTGACATGTAGCCATAGAGAGGAAACATATTTTCATTAGTAGCAAGGGATCTTTTATACGTACTATCCCACAGACAGGACAGCACATACCACGGCCTTTGATATATACCAGTCGTTGTACACAGGCTTGAACGAGAAACAGGTTACAGGCCATCATTTCTCTATTAAAAAGAATATATTCACATAGTTTGACATTGTAAGAATGTTAGGGCGGGATGTAGCCCAGTGGTAAAGCGTTCGTTTGATGCGCGGTCGGTCTAGGATCGTTCCCCATCGGTGGACCCATTGGGCTATTTCTCGCTCCAGCCAGTGCTCCACAGCTGGTGTAACAAAGGCCGTGGTATGTACTATCTTGTCTGTGGGATGGTGCATATAACAGATCCCTTGCTGCTGATCGAAAAGAGTAGCCCATGAAGTGGCGACAGCGGGTTTTCTCTCTCAATTTCTGTTTGGTCCTAAACCATATGTTTGACGCCATATAACCGTAAATAACATGTGTTGAGTGCGTCGTTAAATAAAACATTTCTTTCTTCTTCTTTTTTTGTTGTTGTAAGAATGTTATTAATTTTCTGGCCATACCTATCCTAAAATTACAAGAGGGAGGGGCTGGCAGTTAAAAAAAGGAATCAGAGACGGGGCTGGCACAGTATAAAAAAAAGAATCAGGGGAGGGGCTGTTAGTAAAAAAAATAATCAGAGGAGGGGCTGGCAGTAAAAAAAAGAATCAGGGGAGGGGCTGGCAGTAAAAAAAAAATCAGGGGAGAGACTGGCAGTAAAAAAGGAATCAGGGGAGGGGCTGGCAGTAAAAAAAGAATCAGGGGAGGGGCTGACAGTAAAAAATGAATCGGAGCAGGGGCTGGCAGTAAAAAAAAGAATCAGGGGCTGGCAGTAAAAAAAAGAATATGGGGAGGAGCTGTCAGTAAAAAAAGAATCAGGGGAGGGGCTGTTAGTAAAAAAAAGAATCAGAGGAGGGGCTGGCAGTAAAAAAAAGAATCAGGGGAGGGGCTGGCAGTAAAAAAAAAATCAGGGGAGAGAATGGCAGTAAAAAAGGAATCAGGGGAGGGGCTGGCAGTAAAAAAAGAATCAGGGGAGGGGCTGACAGTAAAAAAGGAATCGGAGCAGGGGCTGGCAGTAAAAAAAAGAATCAGGGGAGGGGCTGGCAGTAAAAAAAAGAATATGGGGAGGAGCTGTCAGTAAAAAAGGAATCAGGGGAGGGGCTGGCAGTACAAAAAAGGAATCAGGCGAGGGGCTGGCAGTAAAAAAAAGGAATCAGGCGAGGGGCTAGCAGTAAAAAAAAAGAATCAGGCGAGGGGATGGTAGTACAAAAGGAATCAGGCGAGGGGCTGGCAGTACAAAAGGAATCAGGCGAGGGGCTGGCACTTTTTCGTAGTTTTCGAGGCCAACTGCCCCTACTAAGTATATTGTTTGAAAATAAATCCTAACTTATTAACAGACTTCTAATTACACAATAATTCTTGTTTTTTGTAGTTTGGAGAGGTAGTGCTAACACAAAATGTCGCCTATATTTTTCTTTGAAAATAAATTCTAACTCATTCACATAAAAGGAATTCTAAATTTAAACTACGCTCTTGCTTATAGAACTCAGAAATAAGACATGTGGTCTTGTAGCTATTTGTATACCCCACGGACATGCCATAACGGAATGACTAATACTGATTGTCTTGCCTTGTCCAGAAAATTGAACTTTCGCGGATGTTTGCATTTGACCATTTGTCTGGACATCCAATTACCACCAGCATGTAATGTGTCCGAGCTAAAAGGGGACCGCGGAAATGAGCGTCCAGTCGGGTGCGCCCACAGAAAGCAGTCAAGTACCAGGAACTAACTGGCTGCCTCGTTACGCTGAACACCGAACAAGATGACTGCATCCTGGGAGTTACGGCACAGTGTCACCACTTCACTGGTGACCGCAGTGCATGACGGGATGGCTACTGGACATCTGTGTTGCAGGATTCATTGTTGACCAGTCAATTTGGTTTTGCAATTGTCTGAAGTGATCTCCTAAACGTAGACACAAAATGCGCCTTACCTTAGGCCTGCCTGAATGCGAAATGAATTTGCAGTTGATTGCAAAATGTAGTGCAGCGAGGCGGCAGCATGTTTTTTATTTAATATTCTCTGTCACGGGGATTCTATAATACCCGTAACTGAATAAAACACGATTATCCAAATATCTCTCCTAACTGTATATCTATTAGATCTCTCTGTAACAGGCAGTTCAAAACCGCTTTGGCTCGTCTAGGTATGATCAGAGATAAGATCTTATATAAAGTATATATTATTATAGTACGTTTAGTTCACTAGAAAACCCAACAAAAACACAATACACTTTGGAATCTGTATTAATCTACGCTGACAAATGTACAGCCGCAGTACTTAATTAATAGCAACAATAATAACAACCCAGAACTAATCACTTAATTAGTTAATCTCTAGATGTCTAGTTTACACAATATGCTAATCACTTCACCGTGACACAACACCCACACGTGTGATAATTGAGAAACGCTTCTAGGGAATCTTAAGTAATAAAGGAATTACCACTCTATTCCTAACTGGTTAATTTTTAATTAACCCTTACTACTCGTTCAGTAACCTTGTAACACAGAATTAATACTGGTACCTATCACAATAAAGACAATAACCTACAGTTTACCTAGGTCTTCTAGGATGACTGGCAAAGCTTTATATTACCAAATACTTGTATAAATTTAGAACAAAAAATCTACGATTTACTTCGTCAGATGACCGAAGACACTGTCTAAAGAATATTGGTATAATACAGTATTAAAATATTTAAAGTCACATCAATCACATCAAGGTTATACAACAGAACAGAAATAAAATATTTACCAAAGTCCAACCGGACTAACGTTCCCCCGGGATACCTTCCTATCGTTCTGTCCTTTTTGCATCTCCCAGATATCTCTAAACCCTAGCTATTTATTATAAAATCAGAAAATCGCCTGGGGTACAAGGCGGTACCTCACGTATCATCTGATATTCCACCTCTCTCAGAGTCGGTATATTTTCTCTGATCGTCAGACTGGCTGTCGCCATTCCGCGAGCAATCCCCTGGCCATAAACAGCACTACCGGAGATATTACGTAACTACTAGCCACATGGCCTCCACACCTGCTCTGGGTGTGTATTAGAAAAGCTCGATGACCGTCGCGCAGAAGTATTACGTAACAAGTTGCCCACCTGGATAAGTGCAATTGGAACTGCACACGGCCTTCTAAAACAATTAATATCGCCACAGGCGAAAAGAGATTAAGAGCATGTACCGTCACATTCTCAAAGAAAAATGTGGTAAATATAAGATTGGAGACAGATTCAGGGAGGGTACAACTTCTGAAAGTTTTATCTATAATATTTCAAAAACACATAAAAATGCATTATGTCAGGACATATTTTTTCTTTCAGAAACATGCAACAGACGCAGATATTACACACATTCAGGACACATACTATAAACTGTCGTAGGATGATCCTATGACAATGTATAATATGTATCTGTTAAACACTTGATTTTCTAGACACTTCACAGTTTGGTGTTTGAGCCTCCCATCTGGATTCGTGTCTGAATTATTATAATAAATACGCGATAATTATTTTTAAAACGATATTCTGGAGTGTTACTAAACAAACTTTCGTTAAAATACATTCACAGACTTTAGGTCAAATGCGAGTTATATGGTGTAGACTTATTTGGATTACTAGTAGACGTCAATTCAGTAATTTAGATTCTATGTCAGCGAGAACTAGAGATGATGTCAGTAAAAGTCAGATACTATACTAAGTCACTGAACAATGAAAGTTAAAAGTTAAAGTTTGTCTTGTTTAATAACGCCACTAGTCTAGCACTAGAGCACGTTGATTTATTAATCATTGGCTGTTGGATGTAAAATATTAGGTAATTCCGACATGTAGAGGAAACCCGCTACAGTTGTCCATTAGCAGCACTTCCCACAGACAGAACAGCACTGGTTGAGACGGAGGCGGGAGACGTAATGGGTCCACCGAAGGGGTTTGATCTTACTATCCAAGCACTTTAGTCGAGCGCTCTACTGACTGAGCAAAATCCCGCCTCCATGAGCAATAAAGTTATGTTCCTAACAGTTAACATTGGGATTAACACGTGTTAGATGCTAGGCCAGTCACAGCTAAACGCCAGATCATTGAGAGTTAGGTTCCTAACAGTTAACATTGGGATTATCACGTGTTAGATGCTAGGCCAGTCACAGCCAGATCATTGAGAGTTAGGTTTCTAACAGTTAACATTGGGATTATCACGTGTTAGATGCTAGGCCAGTCACAGCCAGATCATTGAGAGTTAGGTGCCGTGTCAACGAAAGTTAGTCACTGGCAGCTAAACGCTACATGTCAGTGAAAATTAGATGGCATGTCAACGACAATTAGACGTCAAGTCAGCTAGAGTTAGTCAAGCCATTGGCAGCTAAACGCCGTGTCAGTGAAAGTTAGATGTCATGTCAAGGACAGTTAGACGTCAAGTCAGTGAGAGTTAGTTAACCCATTGGCAGCTAAACGCCGTGTCAGTGAAAGTTAGATGTCATGTCAAGGACAGTTAGACGTCAAGTCAGTGAGAGTTAGTTAACCCATTGGCAGCTAAACGCCGTGTCAGTGAAAGTTAGATGTCATGTCAACGACAGTTAGACGTAAAGTCAGTGAGAGTTAGTTAACCCATTGGCAGCTAAACGCCGTGTCAGTGAAAGTTAGATGTCATGTTAAGGACAGTTAGACGTCAAGTCAGCTAGAGTTAGTCAAGCCATTGGCAGCTAAACGGTGTGTCAGTGATAGTTAGATGTCATGTCAACGACAGTTAGACGTAAAGTCAGTGAGAGTTAGTCAAGCAATTGACAGCTAAACGTCGTGTCAGTGAAAGACGTCATGTCAACGGCAGTTAGATGTCAAGTCAGTGAGAGTTAGCTGCAAGTTATTAGAGTTGGACATCAGTTAAATGCTAGATTAAGGAGAGAGTTACATTGTATCTTAGTTAGCGTTAAATGCTAGATTGATGAGAGAGAGAGAGAGAGAGAGAGAGAGAGAGAGAGAGAGAGAGAGAGAGAGAGAGAGAGAGAGAGAGAGAGAGAGAGAGAGAGATATGATATTTTGCGAGAGTTAGATGCATTTAACGAGTTAGATGTTAGGTTAATGTGAGATGTTAGGTTAATGAGAGACGTTAGGTTAACGACAGTTAGTTGGTAGGTTAACGAGAGTTGTATGTTAGGTTAACGAGAGTTGGATGTTAGGTTAATGAGAGATGCTAGGTTAACGAGAGTTGGGTGTTAGGTTAATGACAGATGAACCTTCTTCTGGTGTTTCTTCTTAATAGAAGATATTATTATTTGGTGAATAACATACCACGAAACAACCAGTTAATTAAACGAGATATCGTAATGGATATGTCTATTAGAAGAAGGGAAAAGATCATAAATTTTATCGTCGTCCCAACATTATTTCTATCGGCACGATATATGTACATTACACGTAAACGTATTCAGTATACTAAGGTCTCAGTACACAGATGTCATCTACCACTGAAATCCATGTTAAATTGCCAAACTTCAAATGAAGATAGTCAACAGAATGGGTTCTCGTTGGAACTAACAATATACATGATTGCGAACATACATTATATAAGCATTTATTTTCACTCCAAAATTGAGTTTGTTGCTATATGACCTCATCTGGCTGTAGTACCGGTCCGAACAGGTCGTTTTGGACCTCATTCACACCTGCCGCCTCTTCCGCTATACACCCATGTCCCAAAAAGTCAATGCACAATATTACAAAATAACATGGATAAACTCCAGCCAGAAGGCATACCACTGAAAAATACTAATTGTTTTAATTCTTCCCCAATTACTAGAAGTGAATGTGTGAACCACAGCATAATTACACTCATGTCACCTTAGTCTGCGCGGCACAAAAGTCTGCGCACGTTAATGACGTTACATTACGTCTCGAAACAAGTGTCGGGGTATGTTTGTAAACAAACAAACAACGTTAATTTAACTCACAAAACCGTTGTTAAAACAACACATCTTGATTATGAATATATGTATAAAACTGGTCGATAACACTTTTATTGAAAACAACTCTGAATTAATGCACTAAAAGTATACTGTTGCCAGCCTCGATCAACGTGTTTTTCTATCAACATGTGTCTGTCAACGTTGTAATGATCAACGTTGTAATGATCAACCTTCAACCTTGCATATCAACTTACATAAATTTACATAGAAGCTTCAATACATACCTTATTGTAATTTATGAATCCATAAATCAAATGAATGTCTTATTTAATCTGTTAACGTAAACATCCAAGCATACTTTGAATTTCCCTCCGAGTGACACAATGCAAAATGTCTGCACAGACTTTGAAGATTGCACTGACAGCATGGCCTATTTTAGCTATAGTCTGTTTCAAAATTATCATTGATTGTCCTATATGTCTAACGAACACTATCTGTGCTCATTTACACAGTTAATAATAGAAATGTTTTGTTGAATAATGATCAAATATTTTGACATTGGCTTTTTTTAATATTGTCATTTTGTGTTGTCCAAACTAAGGAGCATGGAACACCGTTTATATTTATCTGATTTGCACAATCTAAATGTTCTGAAACAGACTATAACAGGAAGTGTTTGTTATTTAGAACTTATAAAAAGTCGCATCCATTGTTTGTTGCTGTTTTATGTAAACATTAGCGACAGAAGTGGTTGTTTTGATGTTTGCTGCGCAGACTTATGTGCCGTCGTGCAGGCCAGTAAATGCAGGGGGATCCCACTGAAAATGCGCTCATTACTTGAGTTTAAAAAACATTAAAATTAAAATAACTTTAGTTGTAACACGTTTATTGTTCCATTGTACTGTGGCAGTGAAATAAATATGTTTAAAGAAATATTTTAACTTTAAAATATAACACAAATGCTTAGGTGCGCAGACTTAGGTGCCACCAGTGTATATCACAATTAGGAACCTTAGTGGACCGGGTCGGGACCTAGCCCAGTGGTAAAACGCTCGCTTGATTCACGGTCGGTTTAGGATCGATCCCCGTCGGTGGCCCCATTGGGCTATTTCTCGTTCCAGCCAGTGTTCCACAATTGGTGTAACAAAGGCCGTGGTATGTACTATCCTGTCTGTGGGATGATGCATATAAAAGATCTCTTACTGCTAATCGGAAAGAGTAGCCCTTGAAGTGAAGACAGCAGGTTTCCTCTCTCAATATCTGTGTGGTCCTTAACCATATGTCTGACGCCATATAACCGTAAATAAAATGTGTTGAGTATGTCGTTAAATAAAACATTTCCTTCCTTTCGTGGACCGTAATAAATGAACTTTCACCCGGAAGTGAACCGTGTAGTGAGACCTAAGATTAAACGCAAACGTATAAATTTATTGTCCCCTAGTTTTGGAGAAAAATCTCAAATTCAGGCAAAAATTACAGATATACTCGGGCAAAAGATGTGCTAACCTGAGACCTTTTTACCATGTATTTCTATTCTCAATATGAGTTGTAATCCATGTAGAATTGCGCAGTGATTCGTCTAAAACCATATATAGCTGTTTGGTAGTAATGCTAACATGAATAAATGTTGCTATTCAGATTCGGGCATTTTCGTTTAATTCAGACAAAAACAAGCCTTCCCCTCTACAAAAATGGAAGCCCGTACGCCTATGAACGCAAAGAAAGCATTGTCAACATTAGCTACCAATGAGTGCGAATAGAAGTTTAATGTTTAAAACAAACACTGTTATTTATAACAGGAAAAAACCCGACATGAAATTATTAAAGCATTTCTAACCCCAACTACAGAATCGCAATTAGTAATACTAACGAAAATTCTGTAATGCTAGGGTTACTGGCATTAATGTGGAGGCCTGAGGGTAAAGCTCATTATCCTATGGGTTATTCCAGCTCTTTGGACTCTTGTGGAAGCTTCAAGTGGCAAGGTTATCGATCACGACAGCCTTCTTCAAAATTTTCATTTCAAAGTAATTCGATTTCTAATAAGAAACTCTCTTTTTCGGGGTATGATAGACAGCGCAATATGTAAGAGTTTATTCTGTTCCCTACTGGATATTAAAACAGGTATTGACCGTGAACGTGAGCGCGCGCTTTCCATTGATTTGCGACCTGTTATGTACCACTGACATGTGCAAACATACATTACATTCATCCGTGAGTGGACCATATGCAGTATCTACAACAGCTACAAATCATATCAATGTATCTTACCTTAGTTGCTAAAGTATTTTTTCCGGAAGTCGTCTGCGAATTACAACGTTACAGTTTTTACTAAATCAGAATCTTGCTTTTGTAAGCAGACGAGAAGACCACAATTCCATTTCGTCAGCAGACACCTTCCGGCGGATCACTGTTTAATGATTTTTTATTGATTCTTGGTTTGTACTGCCGCTCAAACCTGGATGCATCTGGAAGTGGCCATTCAGGAAATATAACAGTAATTTATTACACCTAATACACTAACAGAGGAAGCGACGCGAGGTCCTCACACCCCCAAATGCAACCACCTCCCCATCTCTGCTCCTCACACAGAATACTGCAATTGATATTGCGTGCCTGCACAGTTCAACCAATCAATAATTCCAATCTTGTTTAAATATCACGGCAGATGAACGTTCAGTTACTGTAGCAACAAAAATAGCAATAAACAAAGATGTAAGCGTATGCAGCTGACAAATATGAGATAATAATGTTTATTCCATTCAGTTTGATTACAAGTGGTGTTCACCAATCCGTTATAATGTTAATACTACGATTTCCCAGTAGTATGCAAACGTTTTGTAACAAATGCCAACAAAATACAATGATGCTTTCTTCGTTTCAATACAACCATTACAATAATGAATTAAATATGTTGGACAACATGTTCTGCGTGTTATGAAGTAAAATGATACATGTGTTTGTTGTTTAATGATACATGTGTTTGTTGTTTAATGAAACAAATGTTTGTTGTTTAATGAAACATGTGTTTGTTGTTTAATCATACATGTGTTTGTTGTTTAATCATACACGTGTTTGTTGTTTAATCATACATTTGTTTGTTGTTTAATCATACATGTGTTTGTTGTTTAATCATACATGTGTTTGTTGTTTAATCATACATGTGTTTGTTGTTTAATCATACATGTGTTTGTTGTTTAATCATACAAGTGTTTGTTGTTAATCATACATGTGTTTGTTGTTTAATCATACATGTGTTTGTTGTTTAATCATACATGTGTTTGTTGTTTAATCAATGTTTTCGTTGAAAGAGTTATGGGGGCGGGATATAACCCAGTGATAACGCGCTCGCCTGACACGAAGTCGGTCTATGATCGATCTCCGTTAGTTGGCCCATTGGGCCATTTCTCGATCCAGCCAGTGAACCACGACTGGTATAGCATAAGACATGGTATGTGGTATCCTGTCTATGTAGTGGTACATATAAAAAAAATTATAGGAAAATGTAGTGGGTTTCCTCTCTAAGATTAAATGTCAAAATTATCCAATGTTTGACATCCAGTAGCCGATTATTGATAAACCAATGTTTGACATCCAGTAGCCGATTATTGATAAACCAATGTTTGACATCCAGTAGCCGATTATTGATAAACCAATGTTTGACATCCAGTAGCCGATTATTGACAAACCAATGTTTGACATCCAGTAGCCGATTATTGATAAACCAATGAGCTCTAGTGGTGTCAAAATAAACAAACTGACAAAAGTTAAGGAAGCATACATCACAAAGGTGGTCAGTGTACATATCTTATAGTCTTAATATTAGTTCTTTTCCTGGATTTCGGAACGCTTTGCATGCATGAAAACTCCCCTAAATCACCTTCATAGTTGGAAAGGGGACCATCTGGGCCATCATAAAAACCTACAGGGCTATACGTGTCCGCGGGCAGGCGCGTGGCAATTCCCCGCCCATCCAAATACCGTGTGGTTATTTCAAGAGGTTGGGTAGGACTACACAATTACTGGATGTTGAGATTAATTCGGCCTTTATCTCCACCAGTCTCGGTGGCCAAATGGTTAAACCATCGCCTGGTAGGTGACCAAAATACGACCAAAATACCTTCTTTATACAAATACTGCTGTTCTAAACTGGAAAACTATTTCTAATATGTAATTTTTGTCACCAGGCCCCGTGCTTATAAACCTTAAAGTCTAGACTTTAATAAAGTCCAGACTTTAACGTCATGACAACGCTATTCAAATAGCATTACGTTAAAGTCTGGACTTTATTAAAGTCTAGACTTTAAGTTTTATAAGCATGGGCCCAGAAAGGATCTTTTAGTCGTAAAGTTGTTATAATGGCAGAACACTCGGGACGGTCTCTTTAAAGGGACAGACGCTAGTTTTTAAACACTAGGCATATTTTTCACCTAGACCCTAGTTTAAACCTGTAAAAATGGACACTAAGTTTAGTTAATTTACAATCCTGTAACAAATTTGGATACAACAGAGTAAAAAAAAGAGTGTGTGACGTTGAAGTACCCTTAAAAATAGACTAAAACTTGACTACATAACCGTTACTTCTCAGACGTACGTGTGTTTTTAAAAATATGAAAAATGCATTTTGTGGTGTTAGAAACAAAAGGATGACCAGAAACACTTCGGTTGTACGAAAATGGATAATCTATACAATAAAATATAAGTAATGTTGGATTTCAGTGATCATAAACGGCTCTAATAGTGAAAAATATGCCTTAATGATTAAAAAATAGGGTCTGTCCCTTTATTTATTACAGTTAAATTTCAAAATAAAATATATCTGGATCATGCGCATGCTCGTCTATTTCTCTATTTAAACTTTTTAAACTTCTGGTTTATATCCGTTACTTTAAATAATTCACACTCGTATGATATAACGCCATTTGTTCGATCTTTCTGTTCAGGGGCCTAATTCACTAAAGTCTCACAACTTTGCGATCTCGCAGTGCAATGCTAAAAGACATGCAAAGAGGACGCTTTGTTGTCCAACAGAGCCGAAGAGACAATTGTGAATTAGGCCCCAGGTAAATACAACCTTGAAGAGTCTGACATATCAATTAATTAAAACTACTAAGCTTCAAATTGGCTTCTCTAATTCCAATTATTAAGTTTGTTGATCAATTAATTTTTCAGTTTATCATTAATTGGAAATATGAGGGAAATGACCGGGGGAATATTAGGGACTGTTGACTAGGGGAAAGTGCTAGTAGGCAGAATGACAGGAAGGAATTGCTAAGGGGGGAATTGGTTTAGAATCGAGAACAATGTGTTTAATGAAATACATGAATGAATGAATGAATGAATGAATGAATGAATGAATGAATGAATGATGATTGATTGATTGAATGGATGGATAGGTGAATGAATGGATGGATGGATGAATGAATGAATGAATGATTTTATTTTTTGCATCGTAAATACTACGTTTTGTATCCAGAATCGTTCGAAGTTTCAATGTGTGGTTCCTAAAAATATACTTTTGCAAATAATATAGAGATTCTTTCGTAAATATATTTTATACATTAATATCTTAAATGGATGAAATATTTTTAAAATGTAAAAATGAGGCATATGCATCCTTTTCCACGTATTGTTTATATTACACTGAAATGGTCGTTTATCGGTGGTCGTAAACCAACGCCCATCCTAGGCTGTGATTTCTGAATCAGGTCTTGGCTCAGGAATGATCGTGAATACCAAAGACCATTTCCTAGTATTTGCCAGCAGGCCTACGAGTGTAGAAAAGACACGGGCCGTGGTGAACGTTATGGATTGTCAATACCACACTACACGTCATCAGTATTTGTGGAACACCTCTCAAGATAAGAATCGTACTCAGCTTAAAATAACTACAGGAGTACAACAATTAGGAATTAAGGCACAATAATATAGAGCGCTTTCCTTAATGATAAAAATGACAGTTTTAAAAACCGTTAATTGTGATCAAGACCGTATATTTGCACAAAGCAGAGTCAAATGGGCAAAATAGTGGTTTGTTCCATGAATATAGTGCCTCGTCAAGATGAGGACAGTCACTCCCGGAGAGATCCTTTACTGGACAATACGTCCTTCTTGCATCGCCACAAAGAGCACTGCCACTCACAGACTAGTTTACAGAACTCATTGGAATAAGTACAGCTGTGATGACATGCACTCATGAATCACTGTCAAAACAGTGATGATATGAGATGTATGAGATTGATAAGCCTATCCTGCTCTACCTGTGGCACCCATCGTGGGTACTGCCACCACAGCTTGTCAAATCAGACTCTTCATCTAAAACGATGAAAACATAAATGCAGAAGAGTTTCTCCAAAGAGATGAAAAGATATGCACAAGTTCAAAATATGGAATAGTATCAGCCATCATTTTGTTCAGTGAAGCGTCGTATTTAGATAAATGTCTACCAAAAAACCACACGTTTTAAATGCCCCCAGGAGTCCCCGGACATCATAACCCTGGTGGAGCAACTTCTGCGTTACTGCAGATAGCATTGTTACTGCAGATCGCTGTCGCTCAACTCTGCATACAATTAGCATGCCCTAAGGTATCATAGAAGTTGTAATATGTAGACACCAAAGGCTGAAGCAGAAGGTGTATTGCTCGATATAAAGGGAAAATTGACTATTGGAAAGTTCTTGTCCTGGACGGAGGAACTGGCTGAGGCCGGTACTTGTGCCTAGGACAGGCGTGTTCTACAACAGCTTGCTCTGAATGTGCACGTTAAACAATTTTCCATTGAAAAGTTGAAGTCAACCATTTTGTCATACAGCATAGTCCAGTGTCGCTTTGTATCCCTATGCACAGATCGAGGTATGAGGTATGAGGTATGAGGTATCATTACATGCATGGGGTTTTTTTTTCTAACTATTGTGGGTAAATCAAAGGAAGCTAATCTGTAATTCAGCTATTATTGAATGATATAAGATCATCTATATAGTGGAAAGAAAAGTTTAAAATGTTTTCGTATTTCTCGGAAGTGGTCAACTGTCTCCTTTTCCACTATGTAGAACCCTGAAGGTGGCAGTAAAACGTACGTCAGTCATATATTCAATATTTCTTTATTAAAAGTATACTTTGCTTATACATAATAAGCTAAACAAATATTATACTTATAATTAAAAATAAGAGACACATTTGTTTGTTTTTAAATCATGCTGGAGATACAGATTAATTCTATATGAGTAGCCATTAGATACCGTTTATTTTACAGCAAGTCATTTCAAAAGGTATCTAAAGGACATGAAATGTTGTATTCTATTTCTTTCATATCCATTCTCAAAAAGTAGGTTTAAATTAAATGTAAACGTCTTTCCAACTAAAGCTTGCAGTTAACTTAAGATTCAGGTTAACACATTTACGTCACAGAGCAATCAATTTTGATCGTATTTATTTCATTAGATGGTATGGCTGTGTGACTCGCTAAACTGATTTCTGTGCTTCGTCTTAAACCAAATGTCCATATCAGGAATCAATCAAATCTTTCTCAAACATTAACGTTCTTCGTTGTCGTTGAACTCAAGCCTGATGATCATTGGTAAGTGAATGATCGTCGAATGGATCGTTCCTTATCTCTGACCAATAAATTAAGATGGCACAACAAAACAATGTGGGAAGTATGAAGAACACAAAGAGATTCTGGTTTTTCCCGTAAAATTATACAGTGGGGTTTTTTTGTTCATGTTTGTTTGTTGTTGTTTGTTTTTGTTTGGGGGTTTTTGTTGGGTTTTTTTTTGGGGGGGGGTATTGGGGGGTATTTTGGGGGTTAGTGGGGTGGATTTTTCTGCGGGTTTTTTTTTCTTTCTTTCTTTCTTTCTTTTTCTTTTTTCGTTGTTGTTGGGGGGGTTTTTGTTGTTGTTGTTGTTGGTCTTTTTTATTGTAGTTGTTGTTGGGGTGGGTTTTTTTTTTTTGGGGGGTGAGGTTATAGATTTATTATATAATAATAGAACTAATTTGTAAACTGATTCATTCTAGTGACTGTGTTTCTCTATATATTTGGCACGACAAACTCTCACAGCTATTCATTCTCGAACGGATTTGTTCTTCTTTAGTGTTTTCAAATTTAATTTCCACGGGGAATCGACGATTCGCTGTGGCGTATTTCATTGTTCTTCCAAGTGAGAAATTGGAATGTCAAGTTTGAAAAATGGAATAATTAGTGTAAACGGTTTCTTTTGGCTTGTAATTGGAGAACAGCGTAGGTGTGTGAGAACTGATAAATGGGTTGTCTAAGCCGATAAAAGCCGGTTTACACTTCAAGTAACGATTCGGTAATGGAATAGACGATAAGAAATGACGGTTGGACAAATAATTTGAAATCCGATACTGATGTATAAAAAGAAAACTAAAAAAAAAAAACAAAAAAAAACAACAACATGAAATTGATTACAGCTGGAGGCTGTCTATAAAGACCACCCAATGGATTTACAAATATCGTGTTTGGAATCAGGTGACATTATTGTCGAAGGTCATTTGTGTGCAGAAGGGATTTGTTTTTTACACATTCATTTGAAAGAATATCATATGAGTTCTGTGGTACACACGGTAATATTCGCCATAGAAGATATATTTTAAGACATTTGATTGGCTGATCCATGATAATAACCTAGATTCCAAATCCATTGAAATTAATACAAATGGTACTGGTTTCTATTAAAAGTTTTTAAAAATTGGTTTAACGACACCACTAGAGCATTTCGATAAATTAATCATAGGCCATTGGATATCAAATATTTAATAATTCTGTTACAAAGTTTTTAGAGAAAACCCGTTACATTTTTCCCATTAGCAACAAGGACTATTTTTATTAGCACTTAGGCATGAGATGACATACCACCGCCTTTGATATAACATCTGTAGAGCAATGGTTGTCCACCAAGGAGATTCGATCCTCCTACCCAAACACCATAGAAACCGCTCTACTAACTGAGCTATATCCCGCCCTGGTCACCATTGTTAAAGTGTTCTAAATAATTTGGTTGAAGTAGACATTTAATTTTTGTTAAAACTGTTTTTTAAGGATATGTTGGGTGGGGTGTTTTTTTTTTTGGGGGGGGGGGGGGTTTGTTGTTTTTTAAGGATATGTAAGAAATATAATATATTTAGAAACCACTTCGTATCTAACGACCAGTCATACAGTATTTTCTATCTACATCATCTTGTCCTGATCTGTAATTAAGTACAGGCCTCGGTGGTGGCGTGGTTAAGCCATTAGATATAAGGCTGGAAGATACTGGGTTCGCAGCTCGGTACCGGTTCCCACCCAGATCGATTTTTAACGACTCAGTGAGTAGGTGTATGACCACTACACCCCCTTTTCTCTGACTAACCACTAACAACTAAACCACTAATCTTGAACAGACAGCCCAGATAGCTGAGGTGTGTTCCCAGGACAGTGTGCTTGAACCTTAATTGGATATAAGCACGAAATAAGTTAAAATGGAAATGTAATTAGGCTACTATCATTTGTGTACAGTAGGAAAAGACTGTGTGTTAAGTTCTTTATTTTAAAGACAAAAGTGTTAGTATACACAGTGCCCATTCCTAGGAAATACAACGTTCCTTCGAAGACAACCAAGTTAACAGACCACACTTATAAGGCCATATGTTGCTATATAGTATTAGTGACTATAGCGCTTTATTAATATCGGTGCAGCAGGCCTGTCGATTTTCATATGCACTTTTGCCTGCTTTCGTCAATATTTTGAAAAGGAAAATCCTGTTGTCAAGATCTGTTTTACCAGGATATTGGTTTAAACATATGCACCCATTTTACATTAAAGGAACATTCCTGAGTTTGCTGCAATTTTTAAGATGTTATCGACTAACATAGACTTTTTAACGATTGTAATTACATACCAAATATATTTTTCTGCATAAAATATTAGTGGCTGTATATTAAACATGTTTCTCGTCGTTCTAATATTTGTGCTAGGTTAAATTTTATTTTATTTCCTAAAATATATTTTTTTCGTACGTACGAAATCATTTGAAGACAATATCCAGTTTGGGCTTCTTACAATTATTAAGACGACCAGAAACACATTGAATATACAGACACTGATATTCCATACAAGATAATATATTTAATATGTAAGTTTAATCGTAGAAATATTTTATTAGTCGGAAACATCTTACAATGCAGCAAACTCAGGAATGTCCCTTTAAAAGTACTACAACAGCATGGGCTGCAGACACCACAACGATGTCGTCAATGTTAACAGGTTACACGCGTTTGCAAACTACATACTCTCCCCTATCAACTCCAGTCTAATAACTGCCACTATAAAGCTGTCTGCCACAAGATAATCACAGTCAAACAGTAGATTACTTATGTGGATATATTTCCGGATTCTGGTCACCCAAATGGAAAGATAATTGTGATCGGTGGCCAATTATAATAGGCGTACGCTGTCGCATCGCTATGGGTATTAGTGTACGTTCCTGGAATTCTCAACCTCTCTATTAATTTTTAAAAAGTAAAGTTTGTTTTATTTAACGACGCTACTAGAGCACATTGATTTTTTATCTTATCATCGGCTATTGGACGTCAAACATATGGTCATTCTGACACTGTTTGTAGAGGAAACCCGCTGTCGCCACATAGCCTACTCGTGCACGACAGGCAGCAAGGGATCTTTTATTTGCGCTTCCCACAGGCAGGATAGCACAAACCATGGCCTTTGTTGAACCAGTTATGAATCACTGGTCGGTACAAGTGGTTTACACCTACCCATTGAGCCTTGTGGAGCACTCACTCAGGGTTTGGAGTCAGTATCTGGATTAAAAATCCCTTACCTCGACTGGGATCCAAACCCAGTACCTACCAGCCTGTAGACCGATGGCCTAACCACGACGCCACTGAGGCCGGTCCCTATTAATTTATGCTTTACGGCTGCGGTCGTATCCTAAGTTCAAACCCACACGCACGCACGCGCGCACACACACACACACGCGCACACACACACACACGCGCGCACACACACACACACACGCACACACACACACACGCGCACACGCACGCACACACACGCACATACACGCGCACACACGTATTCACACGCACACACGCACACGTACACACACACGCGCACACACGCAAACACACACACACGCACGCACACACACACACACTCACACACACTCACACGCGCACACACACACACACACACACACACACACCAGGGTCGTAGTTGGGATTGTTTGTGTGGGGTGCAGATGAATTCTGCGCATACCTAAAACTCCTCAAACTATTAAGAAGAGAATATTCTTTAAGTTCTATTATTTTACCCCCACCCTCCACCCCACCCCCGCTAGCTACGACCCAGTACACCGAACCCTCGGGACTGTCCTCGATAAACAATTTGGAATTGGTTTGAAGCGGTTGTAAACATCCTGCCCAATCTTACAGACATGGCTACCCGACTACTGTTCAACCAGTCCAGAAAGACAGAAGTTAGATTGAAAAAGGTTTGTATTTGTGTGGAATCGTGACTCATTTCATAACCCCTGCTGCTCATCGAAAAGAGTAGCCCATGAAGTGGCGACAGTGGATTTCCTCCCTCAATATCTGTGTGGTCCTTAACCATATGTCCGACGTCATATAACCGTAAATAAAATGTGTTGAGTGCGTCATTAAATAAAACATTTCCTTCCTTCCTTTCCATATGTTCTGTATAATGATAATATACACGGCATGTGACATTGGTGTATGCTTCATTTTGCAAGGATATCGATGATTCTGTGCAAATTTCTTTTTCGCAAATTGATTTCTCACAAACAATAAATAACTTTGTTAATTTTAGACTATTTTATAAATTTAAAAAAAAAAAAATTATATTGATTTTATTATTGGCTAACATAAATAAGGTATTTCGCCAGAAGATGTTTATTACAAATTTGTTCTTCACAAATTGATTCCTCACAAACAATAAATAACTTTGTTAATTTTACTTCAGCAAAAAAAAATTCTAACAGACAGATTGTAAAAAAATCCCAACTTTATATTGATTTTATGATCCGCGAATATAAATAAGATCTTTCTTGAGGGTTTTTTTTTTTCTTCTCTTCTTTTTGTTTTGTTTTTTTATGTACTTCAAGCTAATTTACTGTTAATGTACATTTTTATGGATGTTTGTTGTCGTTTACAAATATCTTTGAGCTGTATGGTAAAATCAATATATATATATATACCTTTCTATCAGTAATAAAAAGACAGAGCACGTGTTTCGATTTAATTCTTTAAATAGCCCGAACATGAAGCCATATTGGTTGACAGATGTCGGTTGATGGTTGGCGCGTGTGCTCAACTCCTACAGAATGTCACGTTCCGTCTTTAGTTAAGATTAAAAGACTCCGTCATATGCGGTCATGTGGGATAGAAAAAGTATACCTGAGATGGTGGAAATTTCGACCTGGGGCGAGGCTTGCCGAGTCCCATGGTCGAAATTTTCACCACCGAGGCGGGCGGGCTAGTAAATTTTACTTGGTTCTGGTCCGACGGGCTAGTTAAATATTTTTTATTTCGGCACCCCTGTCATTAGTTATTAAATCATTGTTCTAGCTTTAAAATTATTTGCAATTTATAAACAATGGGTTCCGAATGAATAGAAAAGGATGACTTTATGTGAAATGGTCGTTTTATATCATATGTAGCAGTAGGGTGTTGTTTTTCTAATGCTATGGACGAAATGTCACAATTGTTACTATGTTTAATTGATTAAATCAATTTGTCAGGTGTCATCAAACAATGGCTCATTTTCTTTTCTTGTAACGAAGACATGGAGACGTCATTCCTTTCATTCGTTTTTCATACTCATACATTATTCAGACATGTATACAAATTGTCAAAATTGGCTAATGTTAAATCATGTTGAGTACAGTTTGTTAGTTTGTTTGTTTATTTGTTTGTTTTTGTTGTTTGGTGGTTGGTGGGTTTTTTCATCTCTCTTTTTTTTTTCTTCTTTTTTTTCGTAATTTTTGTTTGTTTTGGGGTTTTTTGTTTTTATTTTTTATATTATTTTGGGGGGTGGGATGTTGTTGTTTTTTGTTTATTTGTTTTGTTTTGTTTTGTTTTGATTTGCTATTTGTTTGTTTTTGTTTGTTTTTTTGTTGTTGTTTTTTGTTGTTTTTATTTGTTGTTTTGTTTTGTTTTTGTTTTTGTTTTGTTTTATTTTATTTTATTTTGTTTTTGTTTCGTTTTGTTGGGTTAGGGGGGTTGGAGGTGGTTCCAAAACACATCGATCACAGTCTCACAGACTGAAAATAAATAAGTGGTGATAACAAAAGAAAATTATACTAGCCATTGATAACACTGAATGAGATGCCCTCTCGTCACCTTGCCGCTATTCAGCTCCAATTATCACTGCCAGATGTTCTAGACAGCTTCATTTGATAAGTTAATGTCTTTACTATCGATATGGTTTTAAAAACGCAAATGATGTATCAAAATAGCGTATGATTATAGGAGCTTCAAAGATTTCAAAAGCTTCTCGTTTGATGTGACATGATTTTTTAAATTAATTATAATGTAGTGGAATGGACGAAAAACATCGGCAACTGTCGATATAAAATGATAAATTATGTACATAATGTAAACGAAAAAATTGAAAACATCATTGAATTTTAGAGAGTGTTGTTATTTTGCGTATCTTTACTTTTTATATCAAATACCCTTAAAAACCCCATAGATTTGTATCTATTTCTATCTGAAACGTGTTTGAAAACAACTGAATATGTCGTGTTTTTTTTGTTATTGGCATCGTTCCAGCCAGTGCACCACGACTGGTATATCAAAGACCAAGGTGTGTGTTATCTTGTCTTTGAAATGGTGCATATAAAACATTAAAAAGATTTAACGGGTTTCCTCTCAAAGACTATATGTCAGTATTACCAAATGTTTGACAACCAATAGTCGATGATAAATAAATCAATATGCTCTAATGGTGACGTTAACAAAACAAACTTTTAACTTTTTGTTATTGACGCTGAAAATAACACCCACAACATTAATGTGTAATGGTTACGTTTCACTATGCCGTGGGCTGGAAAAGAGATTATGTTAGGTAGAAACAATATGCACTCAAATATATATGATGGCTAATGAAACAACATGGTTTGGCTCAATCTAATTAAAATTAGCTCCACTATTACATGTGGATTTAACAGCAGCCCGTTGGAGCTCTGGTCCAGTTGACCTTTTATTCGACCAATCAAAACCTTACTTGCAAAATCATGCCAGTGATTTGAAAAGAATTTGAAAGCATTCGGGATTATGCCGAGGGTATACGAAATGATTCGGGTGAATTACGAAGTATGCCGGAAACTAATTGCAATATAAATTTTTATATAAAATTCGTTTCAAGACGAAAAAAACCCGTGATGGTATAGCCATAAAATATGTTTATACTTGTATACAATCCAGAGTTTATTACTGCACTTTTCCCCGTTTTTTCAATGTTGAAATAGACCAACAAATTAGACCGATATTTTTAGAATTGTTATGTTCCAGAATAACGCTATAAAAGGCGAAGTGTAATTGGTCGATATTTAAATTGTTATTTATAGATGAAATGTCACCTGTACATGGGAGTCCACGCAATGTTGTTAGATCTACTAGTAGACCCAGTAGAGCTAATTTTAATCAGATTGGGTTTGGCTTATAAATAATGACTTGGTTTATTAATCAGGATTTGGCTTATTAATCAGGAATTGGCTTATTAATCTTGACTTGGCTTATTAATCGTGACGTGGCTTATTAATCGTGACTTGACTTATCAATCGTGGCTTGGCTTATTAATTATGACGACTTATCAATCAAGACTTGATTTATCAATCATGACTTGGCTTATTAATTGTGACTTGGCTTATTTATCATGACTTGCCTTATTAATCATGACTTGGCTTATCAATCATGACTTGGTTTATCAATTATGACTTGGCTTATCAATCATGACTTGGCTTATCAATCATGACTTGCCTCTACCCTGTCCTTCAGAAGTAAGCCTACGAGCATATCACGTGATCGGCCTGCTTAGACATATGCTTCTTTGACTTGGACTTAAAACGTTATATAGGTTCTTCTTTAGCCTAAATTTGATTCAGTCATAACTGTCTTTGTCGATGTTGGCTGAGACAACTTGCATGTTACACTACTAAAGTCACATCCAACTTTCCAACAGCTGTACCAGATAGACACAGAGGTGCAACTACCATCTTTACAGTTGATGAGCCAGTCTCGAAAACTGTTTTTAGGCACGTCCAGGTTAGATAAGAATATTTGTGATTCATTAGCCAAAGTACACGCCGCCTCATTCCATTCAACATATAAATGAATGAATGAATATTTAACGACACCCCAGCCCAACAATACCAATGTGGTTATTGAGTGACAAGCAACATATAACCTAGTAACTAATTGTTTGGTCTAAATCGAGATAATGTTTCAAGTTATTAAGTAATTGTTCGTTGAATCATTGCAGACTGAAATGTAGTTAGCCTGTTTTACCAGTGGTAAGTCGGAGAATTCTTCACCATAAATGGCATAACCCAAAACCTGATATAATTTTCCACCCCAAAATATATCAGTTGCCCCCCCCCCCCCCCCCCCTCAAAAAAAAGAAAAGAATAACCCTACTGAATATGGAAGTATGTAAAAAGTATGGGGACTGTAACTTTGTTATTTCACAAACGGCAAATATTCATTTAAGAATTGACCGCAATTAGTGTTTGGTTCATGCAAGTATGAACTGAAAAAAAACCGATGTTTTTCAGTTCATACCTGCATGAACCAAACACTACACAGTTTGACTGCGCGTAGATTTACAAAAAAAAAGTAAGCACCTCTGAACCAACCAGATTGCCGTAAAGTGTATAGATGCCAAGAAAATGTAAGTATATAGTAATCATGGATGTGAAATATCAAAATTACAGTTCCCATACTTTTTTTCTTCTCTTTTTTATATACAATTCCATATTCAGTAGGGTTGTTGTTTTGGGGGGCCACCCGATATATCTTTTAAAATCGGCTTAAAATCAGTCAATTATTCCAAAATCAGTCACACCTTCACCATTTCTCGTTTCTCCCAAAACACGTAAAAAGTGGGTAGTGACCTGTAATTTGTTCTATCAAAAACAAGTGATTTGTATTCTTTTGAAAGATCACAGACAATTCATTAATATGAATATGAAACTATAGGTGAACAACACTTCAAATATGGTGGTCATCATGGGGACTACTTAATCACGCTATAGCCTATACGTCATTCAGAGTCACTTACAGCAACTAGAGTTATACTACTGATATCTAAGCAATATTTACTGTGTATAACTACATCTCCACTGAAAAATATCGCTCACCAGATTGGTTTTTATGCTTAATTTCAGTTATTATATGCTATTCTGTGTTTATTTTCCAGACGAAAATGTCATTTTTGAGGTTTCTCAATTCCCAGGTGTATATGCATTAAACGACCAGTTGATAAAAAAAAAAAAAGTAATTTTTTTCACTCAGATATACAACCTCCGTATTTTAGAGGAGGTACGTAAAAATACTGGTACTAAAAAGTGTATATAGTTGTAGAAAATTAATAAAAGAACACAGATAACTGAAGTAGATGTTAGAAGGCGTTTCAATGAAGATTTGTTATACACAGAATAACACGTTTTAATATGGAATCCGATTTTTTACAAAATATCATTAATGTGTCTCAAAGGCGTAGCGCCAATTACGCACAGCACGCATGCACGTAATGCACAACAAACATCCGGGAATAGGTCGAGGTTGTCTGTAATTGTTCTATAAAATATCCTCTTAAAATTGACTTGAAAAAAATATAGAATTTTTTTTTTCAGAAAAGGCTCAGAATGCATCTACAGGCGTCCTGAGTTTCAACATTTTAACGGGAAGAGCCCCCCCCCCCCAGCCCCCGAATCCCCCTGCTAAACATTTTCTGGCTACGCTCCTGTCTCTGAATAGTTATCACCGTACACATCACCATTTGTTAATCTGGACGACAAAACCGTCACACATGGTCAGGGTCTTATCTCTACACCATGCAGAGTCGAATGAGTATTTGGCAAAATAGTGGTTGATTTTATGAATTTCTATCGAGTGGCTCGTCTATAGTAGGACAGTCCCTCGCTAGGAGAGTCTTTGCTGGAGCTTTCATCCTCCTTGCACCGCCAAAAAGATAATTGCCACTCCCAGACTAAGTTTAGTAAATTTACTGAGAGAGTTCATGTCGCAACAGATATTAATGAAGGAAGGAACGAACGAAATGGGTTATTTACTGAGAGAGTTCATGTCGCAACAGATATTAATGAAGGAAGGAACGAACGAAATGGGTTATTTACTGAGAGAGTTCATGTCGCAACAGATATTAATGAAGGAAGGAACGAACGAAATGGGTTATTTACTGAGAGAGTTCATGTCGCAACAGATATTAATGAAGGAAGGAACGAACGAAATGGGTTATTTACTGAGAGAGTTCATGTCGCAACAGATATTAATGAAGGAAGGAACGAACGAAATGGGTTATTTACTGAGAGAGTTCATGTCGCAACAGATATTAATGAAGGAAGGAACGAACGAAATGGGTTATTTACTGAGAGAGTTCATGTCGCAACAGATATTAATGAAGGAAGGAACGAACGAAATGGGTTATTTACTGAGAGAGTTCATGTCGCAACAGATATTAATGAAGGAAGGAACGAACGAAATGGGTTATTTACTGAGAGAGTTCATGTCGCAACAGATATTAATGAAGGAAGGAACGAACGAAATGGGTTATTTACTGAGAGAGTTCATGTCGCAACAGATATTAATGAAGGAAGGAACGAACGAAATGGGTTATTTACTGAGAGAGTTCATGTCGCAACAGATATTAATGAAGGAAGGAACGAACGAAATGGGTTATTTACTGAGAGAGTTCATGTCGCAACAGATATTAATGAAGGAAGGAACGAACGAAATGGGTTATTTACTGAGAGAGTTCATGTCGCAACAGATATTAATGAAGGAAGGAACGAACGAAATGGGTTATTTACTGAGAGAGTTCATGTCGCAACAGATATTAATGAAGGAAGGAACGAACGAAATGGGTTATTTACTGAGAGAGTTCATGTCGCAACAGATATTAATGAAGGAAGGAACGAACGAAATGGGTTATTTACTGAGAGAGTTCATGTCGCAACAGATATTAATGAAGGAAGGAACGAACGAAATGGGTTATTTACTGAGAGAGTTCATGTCGCAACAGATATTAATGAAGGAAGGAACGAACGAAATGGGTTATTTACTGAGAGAGTTCATGTCGCAACAGATATTAATGAAGGAAGGAACGAACGAAATGGGTTATTTACTGAGAGAGTTCATGTCGCAACAGATATTAATGAAGGAACGAACGAACGAAATGGGTTATTTACTGAGAGAGTTCATGTCGCAACAGATATTAATGAAGGAACGAACGAACGAAATGGGTTATTTACTGAGAGAGTTCATGTCGCAACAGATATTAATGAAGGAAGGAAGGAACGAAATGGGTTATTTAACGACGCACTCAACACATATTATTTACGGTTATATGGCGTCGGACATATGGTTAAGGACCACGCAGATATAAAGAGAGGAAACCCACTGTCGTCATTCCATGGGCTAGTCTTTTCGATTAGCAGCCAGGGATCTTTTATATGCATCATCTCACAGACAGGATGCTACATACCACGGCCTTTGTTACACCAGTTGTGGAGCACTGGCTGGAATGAGTCCAATGGGCCCACCGACGGGGATTGGTCCTAAAACGACCGCGCATCAAGCGACCACTTTTGGCTACATCCCGCTCCCAGATATTAATAAAGGCTGGGGATCACAAAATATGGAGAGAAAGGTATCAGTTGGAAATTTGTTTCGCAAAGTCTATTGTTTATTATAGATTTATTATACAGATTTTGCACTCATTATTAAAGATACAATCTCTATAAAATTATTATTATTTAATCATTTAGAATGATCAGCCTTATGTCCGATGGCTTAACCACGACACCACCTGTCATCCTATAACACGACTCACATGCAGTATAGTTGGTTCCGTCAATGTGTGTGGCCACCTACCCAAAATAAAATCTGGGCTCCGCCAGTGGAGTTAGGTTAGATGTATTATTTATTAACGTTGGGAGATCAGTGTCATCTGCCCCTCCCCGCTTCCCATCCATGCCATTTCATGTAATAATTTCTGGTACTATTTCTCGTTCCAGCCAGTGCACTACGACTGGTATATCAAAGGTCGTGGTATGTACTACCCTGTCTGTGGGATGCTGCATATAAAGATCCCTTGCTGCTAATCGAAAAGAGTGGCCCATGAAGTGGCGACAGCGGGTTTCCTCTCTCAATATATGTGTGGTCCTTAACCATATGTCTTACGCCATATAACCGTAAATACAATGTGTTGAGTGCGTCGTTAAATAAAACATTTTTTTTATTTTTGTTTTTTTCTGGTACAACCAGACTATCAATAACGTGCGCGTTAATCTTTAAATACACTGGTACTCTGATGAATTAGTTTCTGTTAATGACAACATGGTGAAATATACGGATCACAATAATCGGTGTGTTTTATCGTTGGTTTGGTCTTCTTTAGCAACCGTTTGTCGAGTGATTGCTACGCGTACGATTGACATTTCGTCAAGCTACTGCTCTGTGACACTCGAAGCCGTAAGCCGGGCTAAACGACTGCGAATGACTTTGTTGTCAAACCCCCATGTTAATAAGGTGCTCTTTGAACAATTGTACAACCATATCGATTTGTGGTGCATCACGATATTCCGGCTTTCAGTGATTAATGGAAAGAACGGTACAAAAGCTCATGATGAACTCTCTTGGAGCTAATATGGTCGATTCCTATCTCCGAGCGCCACACCGATGTTATCCGTTCGATGTTTAGCAACAATAAATAGTTTATGTCGCAGTATGCTAAGGACGTACTCTGTGGAACCGATCACCTTATTCCACTTTAATTGACGACTTAAGCAAGAAAGTCTCTGATGACATTGTGATCGTCATATTTGTGATTCAAAATGGTGGTAACTCTTCGATTGCAAGTGTTGATTTTTGTGTAACCAGGTGGAATATTTAATTGGCAACTAAGACCAAAAAAAGCCTGTGATTATCGTATATGAAAGCATTGGTAACTCTCCGACTGCAAGTGTTGATTCTCGTGTAACCAGGTGGAATACTTAATTGGCAACTTAAACAAAGAAGCCTGACATTGTAATTGTCATATTCGTGTATGAAAACATTGGCGACGCTTCGATTGCATGTGTTGATTCTTGTGTAATGTTTAATTGGTAGTTTAAGCAAAGAAGCCTGTGATGGCCTTCTGATTGTCATATTCGTGTATAAAAGCATTGGCGACTCTTCGAAAGCATGTGTTAATTCTCCTGTAACTAAGTGGAATTTTTAATTGGCAACTTGGGCAAGGAGCTTTTTGTGGTGACGTGACTGTCATATTCCTGTATGAAAACACTGGTAAACCTTCGAATACATGTTTTGATTTCCCTATAGATCTAGAAGGTGGAATTCTTATGATTTCAAATTACAGTTTCTTAAAGATTTCGTGGTTGTTGTTTTTATGACATGAACGCGCCTTCTGATTTCTTGTAAAATACAGCCTGCGTATTGGTTTATTCTTATGACAGATCTAGCCAGGAAGAATATGCTCAAGAGTTCGAATGACAGTTACTTAAATTAATCGCTGCTTTGTGTTACGTAAAAGTGTTCTTAAGCATGTATTGTGAAACATCGCTTGGGAGAATTACTACGAAAGGAAAATTATAAAACTAAATTTGTGCCAAAGCATATTTAAAGTTTTCATACATGTTTTCACATTTCAAAAGAAATTGTCTGTGCTTGCAAGGAGCAACTGTATGTCCCAACCTTAATGCAAGAAGTATGTTTCTGTTAGTATTTAGTAGACATGGCTCCTGAAACGGAGAAAATACCTTACAGACATTGATGTTTGTTCTCACATTTTTTACTATATATTGTTTTAGTATTAGTGGTAATATTATTTACCATATACCTTTTCCTCTTGGCACCATGGGATGCAATTCCAGTAAGTATGTACCAGACATATATCAGTCGGCTAACAAAGAAAAAACCAAACGCAACAAGTCGGCTTGGCATTACAATGACTTCGACTCCAACACGGAATCCATGATGAACACCACGGTCACCTATGTGGAACAGAATACGGCGACAGTGACGGCGGCGTCAACAGCCAGTGTGAAACGGGGCTGTGGAGAAACGTGTGGTGACACCCAGTGCAGTGTAAAAAGTGGGGAATGATACCACAGAGAAGAAACTGTCTACCTCAGATGTCATTAACAGGTTGGTGTCGTTTATTGTGTTAAAGGGGCTTTGGTCACATTTTAATTTAATTTAGTTTTTAATTATTACTGAATATGATCTTTTAATTGATTTTCAAATGTTTTGGGGGGTTTTAGTGGGATCTCTTGGGGTATTGTTCTGCATGCTCTTTTTATTCTTTACTTTTGTTTGGTTTTATAAAAGAGGGTTCAGACCAGTCATTTCTGAGGATGTTTAGTTTGTGGGGGTTTTCGTTGGGTGTATATTATTGTCTTGTTTTCATCTTTTTTATTGTTATCGTCATTGTAATAGTGACAAAATGTTATAAAATTCGGCTTTGAGTCTGAAATATATCACTAATACTCAATTCAGTTTTTAGCTAAATTCAGTATCACTGTAACTCAAAGTATTATTAATACAAACTACCGGTATTTCTCGTACTTAAGCCCACGCGAAATGAAGTCCATGGGTTTAAAACCGGGAAATATTACCGAAATTAACCCCATAACCTTACATATAGTTACACGAACAGTTATACGAGGTCTGTTAAAAAAGTATCCGACCTTATGGGTTTTGTTTTTTTTTAATTTCGGAAACCAGTTGCAACCGAGAGGCGAACGTGCGTATGTGTGATTTTTTGACGTCTCGTCCAGTGAGTCAGTTTCTGCCAGGCAGACGGTGTTTGTGATTGTGTAACATGTGCTCGTCACATTTACACTTCACGCCCGATGACGGAATGTGTTGAGCAGCGTTATTACATCAAATTTTGTCAACAGCTTGGTGATACCCAAACTGAAACAATTCGTAAGATTCAGCATGCCTTCGGCAACGATGCTATGGTGCTTAAACAAATTAAAGAATGGTTTAATCGGTTTAAAGATGGTCGAACTTCGGTTGACAGTGACCAGCGTTCCGGTAGGCCGTCAACAAGCCGAAATCCACATGTCATTAACAAAGTGCGCAATTTCATCATGGAAGACCGTCGATTGACCGCCCAAGAAATTACTAATGACGTTGAGATTTGCAAAGGTTCTGCACACGCCATTCGGTTGATTTGGGCATGCGCAAAGTGGCCGCAAAATGTGTGACGAAGCTACTTTCGCGTGAGCAGCAAGAGCTCCGCCTTGACGTCGCACCTGGTCCAGGATTTCTTGGCCAAGCACGGAATTACTCAGGTTCGCCAGACTCCCTACTCTCCAGACATGGCTCCTTGTGATTTCTGGCTGTTCCACAAGCTGAAAAAGATGCCGCTGAAAGGATCCCGATTTGAGGGCTGAGAGGACATTATGTAGAACACGACGGCGCACCTGACAGCCTTTCCAAAACAAAACTTCTAGAAATGTTTCCAGCAATGGATGGACCACTGGTCTAAGCGTGTGAAGTAACAAGGGGCCTACTTCGAAGGAGATTGGAGATGGAACCCAAAATTTAAGCTAATTTTCCCCCCGGCCTAAGGTCGGATACTTTTTGAACAGACCTGGTATTAACAGACGTCGGAAGCACTCTCTTTTTCTCAAACTATGAAACTAATGTGGCTACAATTCATGTTTGCATTGCCTCTTCTTATTTAAAAATCGAATTAATAACTTCCCCTCTGATATTGAAACATGTTTTGCATGTGCCTAAACTAAAGTTGTCATGGAAGGACACATTATTATGTACTTAGTTGCTATCCTGACTTATACCTTTTGTTTTTTGTTTGGTATAACTTTTGTTCAACTTCTTAATTTAACCCCTGGGCCTAATTTCAGATAAAACTTCTTCATTTAAGCCTTGGGCCTAATTTCAGATAAAACTTTATCTTATCTCCAAGGTGGTATTTTCCGTATTTAAGCCCGGGGCTTAAATACGGGAATCCCCAGTAATACGTTTTCACTTAACCGGGCACTGCATAATTATTTAGGCTTCCTTCCGAAACATTTATTAATTTTTGTTGTAAAATTTTAAGATTATGTCTTAAATCCCGTAAAAATTTAAAAACAAGTATTAACAAATTTAACATAGTACTAGTAGAAAATTAAATATTAAAAACTCAATAGAAAAATTGTATGCGTACGTTTTCCTAATACTGTTCACCCATAATTGAGTGCGGTCAAATGAAAACAAATGGAAGCCAGAAAACCTAGAAAAGGTTGCTAAAAACCATCACGAATTCAGTCGAAAAAAAGTGACTTAGATTTTCCCGTGTGTTGTCTAATTTTAACAAACGATTCTTCTGCCCAGTTGTAGTAGTATTCTGGATTTATGCGACGATTTTGTGCAGAATTCATTAATGTGAAATGCGAAATGCGAAATGCGACGCATGCAACTATGATAAATTATGAATGGATCTTTAGCTGTGATATGTAGATTTCAGATATTATTTTACTCGGAACTTTTAATTACTTTGCAGTGGTTGTGATATTTGCAATATTGAGTAATGAAGCAGATGCTGGAGGTAAATCAATAGCACTGAAAAGTTGTCACTGCTTAGATTAATCTATAATATAATATGCAAAGCCTTTTAACAGTTTCCGATCCTTACGATCGCTTCTTCACTTTTGATCGGCACTGCTAACTGCAATCTTTGAACTTACCCGATGACGCAGCTCGCAAGGATATTTTATCGCTCGTCCATTCCACCAACGTACACATATCCTGCTAAATATTACGTACATAGATGTATTCTATAAATAAAACTTCCATGGGCTCGGCCATCTTTTTGATCACATGACTTAACACAGAGATGTTCTGCTACAAACCAGAACTCGTACCCAGGATTGACGTGCCTGAACCTTCAGTGAATATGGACCTGTTCCTAGAGCACCTCTTCCCTTCCGAAGGAAGGAAGGAAGGAAATGTTTTATTTAACGACGAACTCAACACATTTTATTTACGGTTATATGGCGTCGGACATATGGTTAAGGACCACACAGATATTGCTAGAGGAAACCTGCTGTCGCCACTTCATAGGCTACTCCTTTCGATCAGCAGCAAGGGGTCTTTTTTATGCATCATCCCACAGACAGGATAACACATACCACGTCCTTTGATATACCAGTCGTGGTGCACTGGCTGGTGCGAGAAATAGCCGAATGGGCCCACCGACGGGGATCGATCCCAGACCTAATGTGCATCGAGCGAGCGCCTTACTACTGGGCTACGTCCCGCCCCTAGTGAGGAAGAAGTCTGTGAGCTTACACCTCTCTTTTTACACCAATGCACTGTTAAAGCTCAGCGTGTGTGGGAGCCAGTATTGAGATGAGAACCCAGTACCCACTAGCCTTAAAACCGATAACTTAATATCTGTACCATCGATGATAGACCGCTCATCGTAGGTGTGTATCCATGTCATCGGATTAAAACATTATTGATTATAAGCATGAAGATAATTCATTCATTCATTCATTCATGTCCACTTATTTTCGTGCTTATATCCAATTAAGATCCAAGCACGCTGTCTTGGGCACACACCTCAGCTATCTGGACTGGCCGTCTGGGACAGTAGGTTAGTGGTTAGTGAAAGAAGACGATGTAGTGGTCGTTAAAACTCGCTCTGGGTGGGAGCCGGTACCGGGCTGCGAACCCAATACCTACCAGCCTTATGTCCGATGGCGTAACCAGGACAACCCCGAGGCCGGTAAAAAAGATAATTAAAAACAAATGAAATTGATAGTATATATTGTAAACTTCTTTATCTTGACATTGAAACTCCCTAATATACTACTGAAGATGTAAATGATGTTGTTATTCCAGGTTCCCCCATGGATAACAACCACCGATGTATCATCTGATCTGTTTTGTAGTGGGAACAGAACACTATGTTCTGAACACGATACGGAGATGGGTCTGTCGTGGAAACACAATCATGGAACCTTGGAACCGGATACTGCGCGTGTCGAGTTGTACCATCGATGAGGTTTATAATCGATATATGGGTGAAAACAATTGCAAGGATGTGTACATTTATCACAGGATGTATGTATGTGTCTGTCTGTGTGTGTATGTGTGTATGTGTGTGTGTATGTGCGTGTGCGTGTGCGTGTGTCTGTGTCTGTGTGCATATATATATGTGTGTGTGTGTGTGTGCGTGCGTGTATGTGTGTGTGTGTATGTGTGTGTGCGTGTGTCTGTGTCTGTGTGCATATATATATATATGTGCGTGTGTGTGTGCGTGCGTGTATGTGTCTGTGTGTGTGTGTGTGTGTGTATATGTATGTGTGGGTGTGGGTGTGTGTATATGTGTGCGTGTGTCTGTGGCTGTGTGCATATATATGTGTTGAGTGTGTGTGTGCGTGCGTGTATGTGTGTGTTATAAATTCCATCTGTATTTTATGTTCACAAAGCTTGACAGATTATTTTTTGTTGCTTTAAAAAGTATTACGCTGGTAGCCATTTTATTTAAAAAGGGGAAGTACATATTGTCGATAGTTTAGATTTGTTGAACATGTCATAGATAGTAGTAGTCTTAGATAGAATTCATGCTTTTTATACCGACATGATACGTTTTCTACTTTGGTAACATTTTAAACGCGCTCTCTCACCTAATTATTGACCTAACAAGGTATTATATGATAATATATACATTTGATTTGTACCTAAAAGTACTTTATTGAACCATCTATATAACCACCATATCACACTTATTATTGATATTTTATTAAAATAATTGAATTATGGGTACGGTCCATAATTCTGAGAAAAATAACGGCTATTTGGAGAGCAGAGGTGTGACGTATTATTTTGAGTCACGTGACGGGCATTCCCCGAATAACCGCAGTGTCAAAACGATTTACCAAACTCGTGTAACGAGAACGCTTGACCGTCCTCTGCGACGTAGGGTAAATAGAAAAACAACAACAATGAAAATAAGTTATTAAAAAATAATAAAAACATGTACTGAATGATAATAAGCTCATACATTAATTTATTTTAGTAACAGAAGCATGTTAAACGTCGACAATCCCGACTAGTTAGGCCTTTGCATCTATAGGCAAATTTATCGTTAGTCGTACGCGAAAAACTCTAAACATCTGGATCATGAACACCTTCATTTTCCACCTTGTCAAATTCATTATTATGCAAAATATGCCATAACAGCTGACATGAATTGTTACATTTTTAAAGAATACTCTGAACTAGACAGTGTTTATATACGATGTGACTATATATACGAAGGCCATGTATATAGCCTCCACGAACGAGGGCTGGCTATATTCACAGCAAAAATGTATATAGGCGGTAAATAAGTACATGTATTTGATTGATCCATATTACCGAACCAGCTGGAACAGGAGGAATACAGACACTAAGTACTGTACGAACAGTGCATTTTCTGAACAGGGGAGGGGGTGGAGGAGTATATGAATTTAGCGGACCCTTTTTTGTACGTTTTCATTAGATATATGAATAGCGTCATATTGTCTCTACAGTACTAACAAAAAAATTATAATAATAAATAAATAAATAAATAAATAATAATAATAATAATGAATAAATAAATAAATAAATAAATATGACAATTACAAATTATCAGCTGCTGAGGTAGATTAACTGAAAGAGAAACTAACTACGGACAGTACGCAAACTAACAACAGGGCTTGAACTTAATAATTTTTCACTGACTGCAATTTTGAGGCTGTATACGTAAAAAAAATTAAAAATTAAAGTTAATTTTACAGCAAATAAATATGACTAAAAGGTTATTTTGCTGTATTTAGTCACATTTCAAATGCTCAAAATTGCAAGTGGCAATAAAACTCAAAATACTTCTTTCTTTTATATATATATATATATATATATATATATATATATATATATATATATATATATATATATATAGGCTGCTAGTAAAGCTGAGACCACGCCCGGGTCCCCCTCTAAATTTATGTAATGTTTCTATAACAACCACCCCCAACAGCGACGTGATTTTACCAACATTATAATACATGTAATAATAATAATAATAATAATAATAATAATAATCAATTATTATTATTACTACTACTACTACTACTACTACTACTACTACTTATACTACTTATACTACTACTACTATTACTATTATTATTATTATTATTATTATTATTATTATTATTATTATTATTATTATTATTATTAGCCTAATACTACCTTTTTGAGGTGAAGGGGCGGTTTCTATCTGGAGGAGTTTTGGCTATAAAAATGCAAGATTAACGTGCGTGCACACACGCACAGACGGCAGACTGAACTTGTCCCTGCACGCAGAACTGGATTCAACTGGGTTAAGTAATAAGTAGCCAATCTTTGGACGACAAAACATGCAGCAGTACACTGGGGGTTTTTACGCTATATATTAAAACCGAAATACCACTTTGCGAACCAGTCAAAATAATTTGCACACGCGCCTGATAATAATAATAATAATAATAGTAATAATAATAATAATAAATGGTGAGTTCATGTTCCGACTTTTTATTATTTGCCATGTATATAGCCGGCTGTCATTTGCCAAGTCTCTATACACGGCGATCGTTTATATATAATCCAAAAATACATTATATGGTTGTCGTATATATAGCCTCATCACTACGAGTCTTGTTTTTCCGTATTTTAAATGTCTCATTTAAAGAAGAGTTCTAAATTTGAAAACTGAATCGTGACATGGAATTCCCTCGATCGTAGTTCAGTTAAAATGTTTAGGATCATACAATAACTAGGTTTGGTATTCCAAATGAATGTAATTTCCATTTATAATGCATATTTAGAGAAATAAGGCCCACTAAATCCGTGATTGAGCTCCTTTAAGTTGAAATATGGGTTTCAAAATAAATAAACTAAATTGTTATTGAATTATCGCAGTAGTAATTTTCAAGGTAAAAAGTAAATAATAAAAAAAAATATTTAACGTTCGGTACTTGTGTCGTACCCACATCCAATACAGCGTGCAGCTTTCCTTCAATATTACTCTTGTCACATAAGATAATTAAAACCAAAATCAAACTTGCTATGTAGTTTTAGTGGTAGAGCGCTTGTTTGAGATGTGATGTGTCCTTTGGTCGACGTATAAACTCAAATCAAACTTGCTATGTAGCTTTAGTGGTAGAGCGCTTGTTCGAGATGTGATGTGTCCTTTAGTTGACATATAAACTAAAATCAAACTTGCTATGTAGCTTTAGTGGTAGAGCGCTTGTTCGAGATGTGATGTGTCCTTTGGTTGACATATAAACTACAATCAAACTTGCTATGTAGTTTTAGTGGTAGAGCGCTTGTTCGAGATGTGATGTGTCCTTTGGTCGGCGTATAAACTATACAATGTATACAACTAAACCAAACGTGTCTATTAACGAAACCCGCTTAGCCAGTTATCTGGTCTTTTTAGTTTTTATCCTTTTTTCTTTCTTTTTTATGTTATTATTTTTTTTAATCCATTATGTCCAGATATATTTGTTTTTAGTAATGGAAAAGCGATTGGATGTGAAAGAAGTGTAACAGTGGTGTAAATAGGTTTGTTGCATTTAATTTTTATACTTCAACTTATTTCCGTGCTTATATCCAATTACGGTTCAAGCACGCTTTCCTGGGCACACACCTCAGCTATCTGGGCTGTCTGTCCAGGACAGTGGGTTAGTTGTTAATGATTAGTGAGAGAGAAGAGGATGTAGTGGTCTTACACCTACCCACTGAGTCGTTAAAACTCGCTCTGGGTGGGAGCCGATACCGGGCTGCGAACCCTGTACCTACCACGACGCCACCGAGGCCGGTTGGTTTGTTGCAAACACAGCCGACTATTTGTATCCATTTGAGGAAAACGTTGATGTCATATTTTTTCTATTCAGAAATGTCCCGCAAAAACGTCCTGCATTTTGATTTTTGGTTATTTGGCTTTGGGAACTCCTGGGCCCCATTTTACGAAGCGATCTTAGGCCAAATAAAATAAACTTCTGGTCTCTGGTCAGTACACGCGTCGATTTTGACCTCGCGCGTCAACATTTGTTGTTTGTTTGTTGTTTTTTTCCCGCGGAATAATGTCGATTTTTGTAGGAGTAACCTGAGAATTGTACAGAACCCCCGTTTAGAAAAATATTTAGGGTACCAAGGCAGAGGACAGGTCACCTTGACCAAGGCAGAGGACAGGTCACCTTGACCAAGGCAGAGGACAGGTCACCTTGACCAAGGCAGGGGAGGGGGCACCAAGACGAATGAGGATGGACTAAGGCAGATGAGGAGGATGTAAAAAAACTAAATATACCCACTGTCACGGGGATCCTATAATACCCGTAACTGAATGAAACACTATTATCAAAATATCTCTCCTAACTGTATATCTATTAGATCTCTCTGTAACGGGCAGTTTAAAACCCTAGTGTGGCTCGTCTAGGTATGATCAGAGATACGATCTTATATAAAGTATATGTAATATAGCACGTTTAGTTTACTAGAAAACACAACAAAAACACAATACACTTTGGAATCTGTATTAACCTACGCTGACAAATGTACTGCCGCAGTAGTTAATTAACAACAACAACAACAAATAATAACAACCCAGAACTGATCACTTAATTAGTTAATCTCTAGGTGTCTAGTTTACACAATATGCTAATCACTTCACCGTGACACAACACCCACACGTGTGATAATTGAGAAACGCTTCCAGGAGAACTTAATTAATAAAGGAATTACAACTTTATTCCTAACTGGTTAATTTTTAATTAACCCTTAACTACTCATTCAGTAACCTTGTAACACAGAATTAATACTGGTACTTATCACAATAAAGTCAATAACCTACAGTTTACCTAGGTCCTCTAGGATGACTGGATAATATATATATATAATTATATATATATATATATATATATATATATATATATATATATATATATATATATATATCAGAACGGTGAGCCTACAGTATACTGCGTCAGATGACCGGCAGCACCATCTAAATAATATTGGTATAATACAGTATTAAAATATTTAAAGTCACATCAATCACATCAAGGTTATACAACAGAGCAGAAATGATATTTACCAAGTCCTAACGGACTAACGTTCCCCCTGGAAGCCTTCCTATGTTTCTCCCCGATATATCTAAAATCCTAGCTATTTATTCAAAACTCTCAGAGACAGCGAATATCGCCTGGGGGCACAACGCGGTACCTCACCTATCATCTGATATTTCCACCATTCCCAGAGTCGGTATATTTTCTTAGATGACCAGACATTCTGTCGCCAGTCGCCAAAATCACGGTTGTAAAAACCGCACTCGCGGAGGTATTACGTAACTACTGGCCACCTGGCCTCCACACCTAGACTAAGTGCATATTGGGATGCACGGTCGCGCGAAGGTATTACGTAACAAGGTGCCCACCTGGGCTAAGTGCATTTGGAAATGCACACGGCCCTCTAAAACAATTAATATCGCCACAGGCGAAAAGAAATTAAGAGCATGTACCGTCACACCCACCTTTTCTGTGCAATCCATGTTTTATATAACATGTATGTAATTTTTTAAAAGGTGAGACGGGAATAAAATATTGAATTGAATTGAAAATTGTTTTTAAAAAAAAAGAAAAAAAGCCTGCCACATCAATTCTGGAACTTTTGTCTCACCAGAGACCGATTTTGTTTTTCGGCCTCAGCGTTAAGATTGGTGTCTACCGCCATGCGTAATGGTCAGCGTTAAGACTGGTGTCTACCGCCACGCGTAATGGTCAGCGTTAAGACTGGTGTCTACCGCCACGCGTAATGGTCAGCGTTAAGATTGGTGTCTACCACCACGCGTAATGGTCAGCGTTAAGACTGGTGTCTACCGCCACGCGTAATGGTCAACGTTAAGACTGGTGTCTACCGCCACGCGTAATGGTCAACGTTAAGGTCTCACTACACAGATCACTTCCACTATAGTTCCTAATTGTGACACATGTTATGGTTCACATATTCACTTCTAGGAAATGGTGAAGAATTAAAACAATATGTATGTTTAATGGTAAGCCTTCTGGCTGTATCTTGTCCATGTTATTTTGTAATATTGTGCATCGACCTTTTGGGACATGGGTATATAGCGCAAGTGACAGCCAGAGTGAATCGGTTAATGAACCACCTGTTCGGACCGGTACAACAGCCAGATGCGGTCATATAGCAAAAAAACTGAGACGGAAATGTTCTCAATTTTGGAGTGAAAATAAATGCTTATATAATGTATGTTCGCAATGGTGTATGTTGTTTGTGCCAACGTGAACCCGTTCTATGGGCAATCTTCGCTTGAAGTTGGGCAGTTTAACATGGGTTTCAATGGCAGATGACATCTGTGTAGTAGACCTAAGACTGGCATCTACTGCCGTGCGTAATGGTCAGCGTTAAGATTGGTGTTTACCGCCACGCGTAATGGTCAGCATTAGCGTAGCTGGAAATGTGTCCCTTTTGTCGGCTACTATGGATAGAACTTGCTTGCAGTACGTATTCAGGATGTTATTTCATTGTATGTTTAATGCATAGTAAAATTAAAATACATTGCATGTACGTTTTGCTAAGGGGTTTTTTTCTCTTTTTTTATTGTCCCCAGAAACATAAGCAAGGTCAAGGTTGGGGCCTTGAATCATTGCTGTACATGGTATTATTGTATATACATAAACGATACATAATTAAAGCTATACACTCGTATATAAAGCACTTATTAAACAATATGTGTATACATATGCATGTGTGTGTGTGTGTGTGTGTGAGAGAGAGAGAGAGAGAGAGAGAGAGAGAGAGAGAGAGAGAGAGAGAGAGAGAGAGAGAGAGAGCTTTGTTTTGATAATAAACGTATTTAAACAATTTTTAAATGTTAAGCTTATACCTTAAGTTGTATGTCCACAGACTTTAACATACAAAAATCGTTATTTGCTACTATTTTATAAATTTATTTTATTGCAAAATGCAATAAGTGTATCGCCATATTGACAAATAATTTGCTGAATTTGTTCTATGTACTTTATTCTTGTTGTCAATGATTCTGGAGGAAACCACTGTTTACGTCTAATGACAACATATTACAATTTTGATATTCTTCAATTAATTATGCTCAAATTATATGTGGGGTCGATTAAAATGTAGATATTTATCACTTTTGAAGATATATCTATAAGAAAATAAAGATGTGAAGTCACGATGTGCTTATATACTTTGCTGAACGTCTATGTATATACGTTATGTTGATGTATTAGCTATTAGTATTTAAATATTTTTTTATAAACAAATGTTTCCTTGATTGATGTTAATCAATAAAAAAAATATTATTTGTTTGTATATAGTTGATGTTTTGTGGTAATGAAATACAACATTTTAATTGATAAAGCGACTCACTCCAGCCAGGGCACGGCGACTGGTATATCAAAGGCCTTGGTATGTGCTATCCTGTCTGTTGGATGGTGCATATATAAAAGATCCTTGCTGCTAATTAAAAAAAGGACCCCATGAAGTGGCGACAGCGGGATTCCTCCTTCAATATCTGTGTGGTCGTAAACCATATGTCCGACGCCCATATAACCGTAAATAAAATGTGTTGAGTGCGTCGCTAAATAAAACATTTCCTTCCTTCTTGATGAAGCGAGTATATTAATGAGCAGACCTACAAATACGAGTCAACAATTTCCCTTTCAAGTATATATATAGATAGATAGATAGATAGATAGATAGATAGATAGATAGATAGATATAGATATATATAGATATACATGTATATGTAAACACACTCCAAAATACTAATATAAAAAGACCCACATATAAAAAGCTACGAAAGACATGCACGTTTAGTTTATATTATGTGGTTTCAACGCAATGGGACGTGGGATATATATTCATTTCAGGGAGGCTCTAAAGTTTTTCTAAGGGATGCACTGGGATATAAAAGAAATCTGCACCTGAAATGGTTAATTTTGAGGCATTTCCAAACAAAATGGAGGCCACTCCATCTCCCAAGAGCTGTACTTTTCCACACTCCTTTACTATTTTCTTACATGAGTGGAATTGAAAGAAAGAAGTGTTTTATTTAACGACGCACTCAACACATTTTATTTACGGTTATATGGCGTCAGACATATGGTTAAGGACCACACAGATTTGGAGAGGAAACCCGCTGTCGCCACATAGGCTACTCTTTTACGACAGGCAGCAAGGGATCTTTTATTTGCGCTTCCCACAGACAGGATAGCACAAACCATGGCCTTTGTTGAACCAGTTATGGATCACTGGTCGGTGCAAGTGGTTTACACCTACCCACTGAGCCTTGCGGAGCACTCACTCAGGGTTTGGAGTCGGTATCTGGATTAAAAATTCCATGCCTCGACTGGGATCCGAACCCAGTACCTACCAGCCTGTAGACCGATGGCCTGCCACGACGCCACCGAGGGAGTGGAATTGAAGTATTTTTATATTATGATTAAAATATTCTGTACTTGTTTATTTTTAAGCCGTCCATCAATATGATATTGCAAACATACGCGTATTAAATGACTCAAGTTACTATAGGCAGTGTACAAATATTTTCAGCTTACTAACCACTAAATCACAGATTAGGCTACTGGCCATTAGTTTGCTTAAATGATTAGATTCATTTTTGCTATTTTTTTATTTTTTGGCAGGGTGTTTTCTTTGTTTGTTTGGTGGCTGTTGTTTTTTTGTTGTTGTTGGGGGGGGGGGTTTGGGGGGTTGTTGTTGTTTTGGGGTTTTTTGTTGGTTTTTTTGCTTGTTATTTGTTTTGGGTTTTTTTTTAAATGCTGTGTGTTTCTGGTCGCCTTGGGATTTGTAAAATTCATTTTATGTCAAACAGAAAAAAACGGGCCTTGGCAACTAGAGAACACCAGGTAGTTCAATGTTTAATCATCATGTACTGCAACTTACTAATTTAATTTGTGACTGTCTTCTACGAAGACCAGCGTGCATGCACAGTTCTTTGACCTGGCTAGCGAAAATCCAATAAGAAAAAATAAGCGAAGCAGATTTACGTTCAGATTATAAACCAGTTTGTCGTATTCCCTAGAACATCATGGCGTCTTTTTCTGCTAGTTTGTCAGGAGAGCGGATGAGCGGAAATTCAAAGCCTTTCAAAAGCTCAAATCACGCTCATATGCCTCACATCTTTGTTATGTGAAGAGCCAACATGGACGTATAGCCGATTCTGCTTTAGAATACACAACACTGTGCGTCAGGTCTGCGTTCATATAAATGTCAACGACGCCATACGTTTGAAGAATCTGTAATGAAAACAGTTCACTTGCCATTACTATCACACGACCGGATTGTAGTGTATAAAGAGAATTCAGATACTATAAGTCAATACATACATTTCACCTAAATGGAAGTAAATGAAGAGACTTCATTTTTCCGTCACAAGTTTCAACTGCCATTAGTGTCAGAAAACTGGACAGCTTTGCAATTCACAACAGAACTCATTAGCTCTAAGTTATTTCACAACAGTAGCTCGAGAGATATCATTATTCTATTATATATGAGACAGTCCTTCGTACCCGGGAATAAACATTGTTATTATAGCATCATACCAGATGAAATCAAATCCTGTCTCTCGGTGTGGCGTTAATGCGCCATAATGACGCAGTTTGTCGGTGAAGATAGTAAGGATGACGCGTAGTGTAAGCGTAGACCTGACATTACTATTAGATGTAAACTGAACATTATAATCATGTTATGGTGGGTCTCACGTTTAAACATCCATTATTATAGTTTCAAATGTCATATTAATTACAAATAAATTGATTCTAAACATTATTTTTTGCAGGATTAACTCGATAATAAAAACAATAAAATGTGCTGTCAATAAGTGTAAACAGTTCAGTTGTTTTTCCGAATAATCAGGGCCGTAGCTAGCGGAAAAAATCCGGGGAAAAATATAGAAACTTAAAGAAACTTCTCTTAACCGTTTAAGGAGTTTTAGACTATTAACTACGCAGTTGCCCCCCACCCCCCACCCACTCCCCCCACACCCCCCCCCCCCTAAAAAAAATTAAATTAAAAAAATCCTAGCTACGGCTCTGGTAATTCTTAGTTAAAATTGAAGAATATCTATATCAAGTTTTCTAACTGAATGTGGTAGTATTCAATCTTCGTCTCATCTAACTATTTTGGCCTTAATTTGTTTTTCTGGAATTGGTGGCAATGAATTATGAGTCAAAACATTGTGTGCAAAATATGTAGGCAAATAACTGACGCCATACACTTAACCTGTTGGACACTCACCAAAGATTTTCTAATTAAAATAATGTCTTCTACTATTTTTTTTAGTCAATGACATTAGTTGGTTTTAACTTTTAGGGTATGTAACTGCCTTGTTATAATGGATTAAATAAAGTAGTTTATTTCAAAATTAAACGAATTTCTAGACTGTTTTAACATTATCTTTTAAGATCAAACCTGGTGTATAAGTACTGGTTGGCAATAGACGTTTGTGTATCTGAATAAAACAACGTAATATAGAATAGTTTATTTGATTTTGATATATCGTTTGCTTCGTGAGTACATACGCAGTGACAAACTGTATAATATATGGCGGATGGATAATTACTTTTTATTATTACACGGCACTGTATCCCATAATGTTGAAGTTCAGTTTGTTCTTTACTGTTGTTTGATGTACCAAAGCAACACGTTTACACTAAAAAATAAGTCATCTACTTTTGTACTGAAAAAAACGGCGACGATGTGGGGGCGAGGGTGGTGGTAATTTTCTCTCTCTGGAAGTTTATTTTTTGTCTACTGAATTATCTCAATAATTGTAAATGTAAATTATTAATACCTGAAATTATTATTGTGGACCTAATCGCTCGAAAAGTGGCAGAATGTTCAATGAAGTGTACTGTCATTAAAAATATTTTTTTCAGAATTATTTAATAGTTTTGGCCAATGAAAGAAAGACATGTTTTATTTAACGACGCACTCAACACATTTTATTTACGGTTATATGGCGTCAGACATATGGTTAAGGACCACACAGATTTTGAGACGAAACCCGCTGTCGCCACTACATGGGGTACTCTTTCCGATTAGCAGCAAGGGATCTTTTATTTGCGCTTCCCACAGGCAGGATAGCACAAACCATGGCCTTTGTTGAACCAGTTATGGATCACTGGTCAGTGCAAGTGGTTTACACCTACCCAATGAGCATTGCGGAGCATTCACTCAGGGTTTGGAGTCGGTATCTGGATTACAAATACCATGCCTCGACTGGGATCCGAACCCAGTACCTACCAGCCTGTAGACCGATGGCCTAACCACGACGCCACCGAGGCCGGTCGTTTTGGCCAATGAAGTCATCGAGAAAGTGTAAGTTTTTGTAGAAAGAAAAGAATGGAAAGGAATATTTTATAAACAACATTTCAGCGCATTTTAAACTTCAGTTATTTGGTGTCTAACGTATGGTTATTTTGACAATTTGGAGAGAGAGAGAGAGAGAGAGAGAGAGAGAGAGAGAGAGAGAGAGAGAGAGAGAGAGAGAGAGACACGGGGAGACAGAGACGAGACAGAGACGAGACAGATGGAAGGGGAGAGAGAGAGAGAGAGATAGCGAAATAGGGGGGGGGGGTGCGTGTGTGCGTGCGTACACTGTCGTCACAAAGGCTACTGTTGTTGAGAAAGCAATATCCAAGTGATCTTCTTTTATTTGCACTTCCCTGTAGTCACGACAGTACATAACACGACATTTAATGTGTCAGTTGTGAAGCACTCGTTCAAGTGGTTGGGACGGGGAGAGCTCAGAGTCCATCGAGGTTGATCGATCCTTTATCCCATCGCAAATCCGGAGCGCGATCTAAAACTAGCTGCGGGATGTAGCTTAGTGCTAGAATCTGTAGACTATGTTTTCGTTTTTTCTTTCATAAATTTACAAAGGTCAGTTTATTTTTCCGAAAGATTTTTTTAAATCACGTCTTACTTACAAGCAAAAATAAAGACAGCGTAACTTGTTTTCTTTTGTTGTTTTTTGGTTTTTTTTTTTTTTTGGGGGGGGGGGTTGGGGGGGGTGATTTTAACGTCAAAGTTGAATGTTTCCATTATAATCTTCGATACTACCATATCTTTGGTATATAAATGTATTGAGTGCATCTGGCCGTGATTTATTTCCAAGTTTACTGTAAACAATGTAGTTAGCTGTCATGTCAGTATCGACTTATACTGCAAAAATTAAATAACAAAGCCTTTATTAATATTATTTCAGCAAAGTGACTTTGACCAGAACTTTCCTCCACTGCAACTGGTGCTAATTTGCGATTGCTACCATCAATTAGGTTGTTGTTTTTTATAATTAAGAACTATTTTAAGACATAAAAAATAGACTGAAGTCTTTTGTTGCATCAAAACTGTACATCTTCAAAGTATTCACGTCGTGCACGTTTACCGTTACCTGAAGAGTAGAGATCTGTGTTTATAATTGATGGCATGGCTCTAGGGCAGACCAATGGCGAGACACGAGATTGGGTAACCTTTTGTAGTCTTATTGATGTGTTTGATGAAAAAGTACTAATTGTTCCCAGAAAAAAAATCATTTAAAGGAAAGGGAAGGAATATTAATTCTGTTTAACGACAAATCAGCATGTTTTAAACTAAGGTCCAACCGTTTGGTGTTTAAAGGGACATTCCTGAGTTTGCTGCAATTTTTAAGATGGTATCGATTAACAAGACTTTTTAACGATTGTAACTACATATAAAACATATTTTTCTGCATAAAATATTATTGGTTGTATATTAAATGTGTTTCTGATCGTTCTACTATTTGTACTAGGTTAAATTTAATTTAATTTCCTAAAATATATTTGAAGACAATATCCAGTTTGGGCTTCTTACAAATATTAAGACAACCAAAAATACATTGAATATACAAACACTGATATTCTAAAGAAGAAAATATATTTAATATGCAAGTTTAATCATAGAAATATTTTATTTTTTGGAAACATCTTACAATACAGCAAACTCAGAAATGTCCCTTTAACAGGGTTATTTTAACATTTAGTCGAGAGAAAGAAAGGAAATCCGCTATAGCCACATAGGCTACTCCTACCGATGATATTTATTTACTTATTTATTATTATTATTTAACTACACAACTAGAGCACATTAATGTATTATTCATCGGCTGTTGGATGTCAAACATTTGGTAATTCTGACGCAGTCTTAAGAAGAATATCCGCTATATTTTTATATGATAAACAGTCGTGGTGCACTGGCTGGAACGAGAAATAGCTCAATGGGCCGATGACAGGAATCGATCCCGGATCAACCGTGCACTAGGCAAGCGTTTTACCACTGGGCTACGTCCCGCCCTTATTCATTTTCTTAATCGACAAATCAGTATGTTTTAAACTACAGTCGTTTGGTGTCTAACATATGATTATTTCAAGTCAGTCGAGAGAAAGAAAGAAAACCCGTTATAGCCCATATAGGCTAATCCTATCAATTTTTATATTTTTTAAATGTCACTAGAGCACATTGATTTATTAATCATCGGCTATTGGATATCAAACATTTGGTAATTCTGACATATAGTCTTAGGGAGGAAATCCGCTACATTTTTCAATTAGTAGCAAGGGATCTTTTACATGCACCATCCCACAGACAGGATAGCACACACCACAACCTTTGATAAACAGTTGTGGTGCACTGACCGAATCAGCAAGGATCTTTTATATACATTTTCCAATACAAGGCAGTACACACTACGAGGTGTTCACAAGAACACCCCACAACTGAACACCATGTTGAATAAACATATTATTCATCCACACGATGAAGGAAATGGTTTACTTAACGACGCACTCAACACATTTTATTTACAGTTATATGGCGTCGGACATATGGTTAAAGACCACACAGATACCGAGTGAGGAAACTTGTTGTCGCCACTTCATGGGCTACTCTTTTTCGATTAGCAGCAGATCTTTTATATGTACCATCCCATAGACAGAATAGCATATACCATGACCTTTGTTAACCAGTCGTGGTGCACTAGCTGAAGCGAGAAACATCCCAATGGGCCCACTAATGAGGATCGATCCCAAACTGACCGCACATCAAGCAAGCGCTTTACCACTGGGCTAAGATGATGATGGCAACTTGTTATAGTAACTGACCAATGTATGGTATGTTGATGAATAATGAGCAGATTCCAGTCACCTCGGTGACTTTACATACATGTATGTGAATAATTTGCAATTGCAATTGACAATATTATATTTATATTTAATTTCATGTATAAACCATGATATAAAATTTATAACTGGCAACAAGTTTCTCCATTAAATGTTTAAGTATCACAAACAACATACTAATCATCAAGACTATTTTACTGTATAAATGGGATGTTTTATGATTCTTGATACAAGAATCAACAGCGAAAACTTTGAACTATGTCAACAACAACAACAAAAAACCCAGACAAAAATCATTTACATAATTCGTACTTTATTAGCTTTTGCATATGTACAAAATATGAAAACGAGCATGTAAAGATGATAGGAAAATATGATATACAATGGTGAACTGCTGTTGACACACGTTTCGAAAGCTTTCAAATATTACTTCAAGCATTTCAGTGCAATTTTTTGATGCTAGCTATAGAACAATGGTTACAATAGAAACAAATTATCAGGAAGATATTTATTCTGTTTTAAAACAAACATAGTAACCTAATGTTCTCTCTTTTTGTTAAGCTATTTGTATCACAAATACATGTAAATATTTCCACTAAAATAGAACCAATTTGTTTTGTCACAACCATAAGCAATATGTGAACGCCACAAACATACGGCTTGTGTTTTGTTACATGATCACATAGTAAGAGTAAAGGTAAGCATTAGGACAAACTATACACCTGGAAATTAATTAAACACCACCTGAACTGAACTGCAGCCAAGACCGTGTCGTGAAGTACAGGTAGTAGTCCATGCCAACATGGTTTATATCTTATACTGAATTGTGTTTACATATTCTCGGTCTACTGTGTACTTACCGAGCTGGCATGAATAAATGATAGACATCAGTGTGATTGCAGCTCCATAGTTAATTACCATACATATTCAGGCATGTTTGTACGGTTTCTGTACTTCTCCCTAGAATACATTAACTATCGATGTAATGACAATGTTACCAGTTGTTCGTCTGTTTTTAACATAGTCTGTATACACAGAACATTCATTTTAGAATTTTGTATCAACAAAATGATCACAACTACTAATTTCCAGGTGTGTGTGTGTGTGTATATATGTATATATATATATTAATAAGAATGCACTATTCTGGTACAGAGTGATAATATATTTATTAAATTGGGGTTTTGGAGTTTCCTGAATCAGTGGCTTAAAATATCTTAGATCCACTGACTTCTTTGACCACCAACAGATCAAGTGTTGGCAATTTTGTTGTTGTTGTTGTTGACATCTTGGCTTAATACAATACATTTGTAGATCTATGTAAAATGTTGGGAGAGGACTTAATACAACCTTAATATAGGTTTATGCCTGTTGGTGGTTAATAACATTGTTTAAACCCACTGTCCACCAGATGTGGACTATCTATGAAGTACGGTATACAGTTCATAAAAGCTAGTTACGGTATTACATTGTATTATACACTTTATTGTTTTCATCACATTGTACACCAGACATTTCAGCAGCATCAGACAGCCTTCATCAGGGGATTGCAGTTCTCTGTTGTCTACGTAATATCCATCTTCACTCAGCAATAGCTGTTTATTATAATCACTTCATCGGGATATTTCAATTCTGTTATCTACACAATAATCATATTTACTCAGGAATAGCATTTTGATGTAATTACTAAATATAATCATTATATTAAACGGCTATTTCTGAGTAAAGATAACAGAACATTGCTATCCCCTGATGGATTCATCCTGCTAGATACTGGGCATCAATTGTGACAGAAGTGATAAGAGTGTTTTAACTTTCCCATTTGGGGATTTTCATAAATATAGTGTCTATTATTATACCTGGCATTCATATATAAAAAGTATTATTAAAAATACCTTTTATGCAATTTAAACAGACTATCCTGTGTGTGTGTGTAGTCATTAAAATAGAGGATTAATCTGCTAAAGTGCTGAATAAGAAGGCATTATATTGATAAATACATTCAGGATTCCCTTTGACAAAAAACATGTACTTGATATATATATATATATATCTCACAGCAGCTCACACCAACTGATTTTACTCCAGTATGTTTGGGCATATTTGTATAAAATACATACAGTAGAATCTCGTTGGGTCAACCTCGGATGGGTCAAATACACCACAACACTCAAACCAAACCCGAAGTCCCGAGTTACACTTACACGATGTTAACCGAATGGATAGGTTGAACTACCCGATGGGCTGAACACTTTCTCGAGCATCGACAGGGTTCAAGCCAACGGGATTCAACTGTAGTTGATAAAAGATAGTTCCTGTATTATCATACATACTGTCATACACTACAGTTCATAGTTATGCCATAAACAAGTAATGCAGCTGCTTTTAGTTTTTATCATCCAAATTACTCTGTATGTTTGATCTCATTGCAGTACATTTTTTTTATTTGCCCTTTCCGATATAGACAAATAAGATTAATTATTAATCAAGTGAATACCATTACCTGGTGAAATACATCTGATAATGTATCGACAATCCAGAATATCCATATATTATTGATATACTATTTTTCTCATGGTATCCAAGTTATTCTATTAAAAAGGTTTGCACTTTTTTGTAGGAATGATCAAAATTCCGAAGAGCACACTGACAATATATCCAAATGTCCATAAATATCCTCAATATTACACTGTAGCAAACATACTAGAACATTATCATCTGATTCATTCACGACCATAAAGCGGTGAAATGCTAGTTGGGATAATACTACCCTACTTTGATAAACATAAACTTTTCAATTTTATACTTACTAAATCATGTTTGTTTTTTGGACACAGTGTTTCTTGAAAGGTTACAGATATTAAATTTAGTCACATATTAAAAAAATGCACAGCCCAATAGGAATATTTAATGGATTTGCCCTATTCAACTGAGCCAAGAGCTCCGTGTGTTATGAAATTCTTGCTAGCATGGTTTTTGTGGTTAACGCTAAAGAAATAAACAAGATGGGAACCAGTTAAATTGTTAACAGGTGCTGGTGATAAAATCTATATAATGAACCGAGCCCCGACTTTCCTATTAATTAGTGAACCCAGCCCCGACTTTCCTATTAGTGTATCTTAAGCTGCTAAAAGCATTACATTTGTATACATGCACCGTCAATACAGAATGCTAAAAGAGAAGAATAATTTGAGTTACAAATCCAGATACTGTAAACAATAAATTATTTGCAATACAAGCAAACGTAGTACAGCCAATGCCAACATTTATGACACTAAAGTAAAATATTTAGTATTATCGTATATTTAATACCATCAAGAACCATGAATGAGCAGATTTTTCTCTATAAATCTTAATGTAATTATGTTGTGTATCCGATTACCAATTTGGGTTTAGCTACATTTTAAGATTACTCATGCCAAAGAGGTTCAGGATATTACATTTGGTTCAATATGGGAATGATAATTCCAAGCAAGCATTATAGGGAATTAAATGTCTCGCCTACCATAAATGTCTTCAGTGCACTGTGATGAACGTCCTTAGGTGCAACTATAAACCAAGTTTCACTGACCTAGGATTTACAGTTTGTGAGAAACAGATCTAAATGCAAATTTTTAATGCAAAAAGTTGACGTTGTTGTCACTGCCAAAAAGTGTATTTCAAATATTGACGCAGGGTTTAGGCTAAAACCCATAAAATATTAGTAATTTGGCAAATTTGTTAAGAAAATCTGTCACCAAATTCAAGTTTCATTTAGCCAAACAGCAAAAATGGCTGTAGATCTTTAAACAACAGACAATTTTTGAATTAGCTTTCTGGCGATTTAATAATGAAATATATTCAACTTTTTGGCAATTTGGCAAGTGAAAGCTTAAATCCCTATTGATGCAGGAAGTGTTTACTTGTCCTATAATATACATCCATCATTATGGACCCAACAAATATTTTATAATTGACAGCACTGGTCAGACACACACTACTTCTTCTCTATGCACATTTTCATTTTATAATTATGTAACAAAAGACTCAAATAAATAAACTGGCCTTATGCCCTATGAACTTCATCTATGTACCATATTCTAAATAGTGTTTACTAATTAAAATGTCACAGCATAAAACAAATACCAACAAAATATACAAAACAAAACAATATATTAACAACAGAAGATAATGTCTAGATACAAGTAATGACCATACAGACTGTACAAAGGTTACAACTACAAACTCAGTTTGACATGGAATCGAGAAATGGCTGAATATATTCCTGAGTGTTTGGTTTGTAGTGGTGATGGAAATATTCACAGAGATTTATTATACTTATTTTATCCGTCATGTTGAGTTTTTTCCACACTTCGGTTTCCATATTAATTTATGTCTTGCATGAACATCCAACATGATACATTAACTTCCAACTTGCCATTTATTTAATTGTTTTATTGTTTCTTTCAATCATCAAACTTAACAAATATACATCCATACTTTGGTAATTTAGTGAAGTATAAATGTACTTGAAACTTCATAAATTTTAAGAGAAAACTTATCACGCCTTTCCACCCCCTTTTAATAATAGAAAAGCCCTTCCTAAAAGCTACTTCAGAAATTTCATAGGAGATCGAAATGTTTAAAAGAAAATACAACTTTTATTTCACCTGGACAAAACGTGTTCACTGAAGAATTTATTAAACACAAAAAGGAACATGTAGCATGATTTGAAGTAAAATATTTTATAGGTTAAACTTATACTGTGGAAATCAACTGTTTTATTGTACTGACAGAACATGAAATTAGTTTGTAAACTCACTCTATAAATTTAACTTTACATAGAAGTTTTGAAGGCAAGGGGAGATAATAAAGGGGCGGGGGGGGGTACATACAGAAACAAGGGCTTTCTCACACATGAATTCACACACTCTACTAACATTGTGACATGTTTTGAATAATGCTTCGCAGTCAGTTATTTTAAAGGCATATCCTTCAAAGCTGAATGGACTATTAACAGTTATAGTATACACAGCTTCAAACTGAGTGTTAGTGAATTGAGCAGTATATAAAGTCTCCTACATTATGTCAACATGAGCTACTAAGTGTATGGTGTATAAGAGTATTTTGTCAGAACGCAGATGCATTTATTGATCATATCAGAATAAAGTATAGAAAAATATCCAATTAAATTACAAGCTTATTAAGCTCAACATCAAAACATGATCTTAAAAATAACAGATAAATATAATACTAACTCCAACAAGTATTTATTCCTCGAAAAACACAAGCTAATAATAAGTGGAATAAATTGTTAACAAATATAGTCACATATAAAATTACTAATGGGCAACTTTAATCTAGTATGTTCAAATTATTAACATTCCGAGATATGGTCCCAAGCAACACTCAGAAAACTCAATTTACGATATGACGGTCATGATCTTTTTAAAAAATATCTAGTATGGTATGCTAAGTAGTCAAAAGTTATTTCGTCCACTGGAAACTTTTGGTACAAACAGTGAACATACCTATCAGATACACATTACACATCAGGGATTAACAGATTTTTCTACTGAATGCGACAAACAGCTACTTAATGGCAAAACTGTTCATTTCATAATAAACTATTTTCCTATTAACATTAATGCCAACTTGTAAAATCCATAAAATTAACAAAATAAGTTAATTACATGCAGTAGTCATTGTCATTATCCAAAGACTTTACATGATACAGGGATGAGTAACCCATTTAAAAAAAAAGTAAAAGTAAAAATTATCTTTAAAAGCTGAAAATACAATACTATATTGAAATAAAGGTGGTTTTTTTCAGGATTTCAAATTAACTTCTTTGCGAAAACCATCCGATATAAAAAAAAGGGGCTCAAATCAGGTAAAAAGAAAAAAAGGAGAGAAAAAATCACATTCCTGATGGTGCCAAAAGGTCTTCAATTCAATATTTTAAAAACAAATTTTGGACTTTCTAAAAAGTCCTTTTATTCAGTTTTAATGCCGCAAGAGATTCATGTCTGTGACCAGGACCATGCTTATAAAACTCTCATGTTCAGCCTGAAGGCTGGCTCTCTTAGTCTCTCTTTTGGTCTCCCTCTGTCTCCGTCTCCATCTCAGTCTCTCTGTCCCTGTTATTCACTCACTCACACACAAACAGTTCAAACATCAAGTCTGACCATTTTAAAAGTTTTTATAAGCACAGGCCCTAGTTTGGACTCTTCTATTGAAGTAACTAAAAGTATTATTACAGTCAAGGTACAAACATTTTCATACTTATCTCACATTCATAAATTCCTCAGTTTTTTCATTAAGTAAGTAATTAATCCAAAATGGTTGATTTCCTTTCCTTTTCTTTGTGACCTTAACCTTTGACCACAGTATCCCTCCGAGGGTGTTTTGTAGTGCATGCCCCCACAAGAACTTTACATCTCCAAGCTGTTCAACAACACAACTTCAACATTGAGATTCTGGCATATTGTACAGCTTGAAGCATAGGTTGATGCTATAACGCTTAAGACAGCCATCGGTATCCGTTTCTCGCTCCACTCCCTTTCATTATAAGTGATATATTACTCAATCTGATATATAAACCAAAAGCTACATCCGACAGTCATTATTAAGCCTTGTCCATCCTGTACACCAATGCCAGCAGCACTTGTAATGCATTCCTCAACCAAGAATTACTGTTAGTATAATTGTGACTAATTCTCTACTTATATCACAATTGTATAATTATAAGAGCTATTGTAATCATACACTGTCTTCTCATCTTTCTTAATGGTCTCTCTCTCTCTGCCATTTCGCTTCATGATTGCACCTTCCACAAAAAAAAAAAAAAAAAAAAAAAAAAAGATTTCAACCAAGCAACAACACAGTAATGCTGCCATGTTTTTGTTCAAGGGAGATAATAACCCACACTGTAGGAATAGACACTGTGATCTTCGCATCAGCTGACTGCCTCGATGCGTCCTGAATGCCTCGCCCTTGCATTGTCGACAATGTCCAACAGGTTTTTCGAGTCCACGGCCAGAATGTGAGCAGCCTTCAACATGCCCTTGCGGTATTCCGTGTCCATGGTCGTGGTGCTGTACTGCTGAGCCAGCTTCATTGCACTGATCAGGGAAGCCATGTCTGTACTCAACACTTTTTGAGCCATGGAGATCTGGGGGAGATCAAAAAACAAAAAACATAATGTCAATTCTACACAAATCACAGGTGTTAGAAGATTCCAACAACTTTGAGGTGAATGAGGGAAAAAAGCAGCAGTTGTATATAATAAATTGGGAGGGTCAATGTCTAAAAAAGATTTTAAAAACCAGCATGATGTCACTTCTACACAAATCACAGGTGCTAGACGATTCCAACAACTTTGAGGGTGAATGAGGAAAAAAAGCAGCAGTTGTATAATAAATTGGGAGGGTCAGTGCCTAAAAAAGATTTTAAAAACCAGCATGATTAGTGGATATAACTGGCCTCGGTGGTGCAGTGGTTATGCCATCGGACTTCTGGCTGGTAGGTACTGGGTTCATATCCCATCTGAGGCAATGGGGGATTTTTTATGCCAGTACTGGCTCCAACCCAGAGTGAGTGCACTAGGCTCAATGGGTAGGTGTATAAGGCCACATACACCGAGTTTCACCCACTTCACAGGTGCGATTATGGGTGTGTCTCCCGAGTGTATTACCCCACATGGGAGATGATTACCCGGCATGCACTCGGGTGATACCGAGATAGCTCAACTGACAGCAAGTGTGGAGCATGGACCTGTCAAGTAGTCCCATACCAAAATGGAAATACTGCGGCTTCACCATTCATCTCATCATCATCTATGTTTGTAATGTCCAAAAATATTTTTAAAATGTCTTTGTCTCTGTGTTAAATGTTTGTGGTGTTTAAAATTAAAAAAAAAAAAAAAGAAAGATTATAGTAAGAGAAGTGTAGTTTAAAATTTGTCAAAGATCATGAATTGCAGTGTACAATTTCAAAACAATTAACCTAGTAGGGGTTAATTCAATTTGTTTTTATTACATACTCTCAAATTATTTTCCAGCAAAAAGCCTGCCCACCCAGTTGTGGCAATGCCTATGCAAATAGGTAATAACACAACTTAACTACTGGCTATATAAACCATTCAGGGTTTTTTGGTTTTTTGTCTCAAACATTTTTGCAGGAACTTCATACATCCACTGGTAGAGACAGAGAGACACCAACAAACCTCTGTTTCCATATTACAGCCTGACATAGTCTCTTAATTTACCATTTATTAAAAGTGAGAAAAAAAGACAGGCCAAGGATTGCTCACTGTGTAACCATGAGTATATCATAAGCATTAGTGGTGCTTTAGGAAGTATGCGGTCAATTTGCTGCTCTTTAATGTTTGTCCACCTAATTTAAACAAAAATAAAACAATGCAGGTGCCAAAATATGTGTTGGCCTTACATATAATACCTTCATGGAACCGTTTGTTATCTGGACTCGTCACAATGTACTCACCTCTCTATGACTCTCTGGAGGAAGTTTTGGCAATGTGTCATCCACACTGGCTAGCAAACCTCGTAATTCTATACCAGTTTTCTGCAATTTGAAAATACAGAAAAATAAGTAAACACAGAATTCTAATTCATGCAACATAAACTTTCAAATGATATGTTTTTAATTTTAAAAATGTGTTTTGGCCATTGATTTGTCAAAGAAAATCCCAATTAGTTTTTCCATAATGCTTTAAAAACTACTTCTTAAAATAAACTTCCTCAATATCCTCAAATTATATAGAAAATGAAGTGGACAGAATTAACATCGCATTTAGGTACCACAGGGAACAATTTTTCAAAATCTGTGGTAAAGAAATTCAATTGACATAATTTTTACTTAGGTAACCATCGATCAGTCATGTAAATTAGTCAAGTAACTAAATGCATTACCTCAAACTAACATTAAAATTAGTTTTTTTCTGAAGTTTTCAACTCTTAATTTGAGAAAATGTAATATTTCATCATGTAACCAATTATCAGATCATGTGATTTCAAAGTTGGATAACCGATACAGAAACAGAACACTGTTACACATGAAATATTGTACTTCGTACCATCACTACAATGTAGCTCAGTGGTAAACAGCTGCCCTGTCAATGGCAGAATAAGCTTTTGTGATGGCACTGGGTGTTCTCGAATATCACCAAAAAAACATCAGTTTAAAATTTGCTGAGGTGTTAAATAAATATCACTTCCTTAAAGTACCAACAAAATTAAACAATCATGATTTCTTTATCTACACCTGAGTGGCTCACCTCAACCAAGTCTACATAACTTCTTTATCTACATCTGAATAGCTCACATTAACCAAGTCTCTATCATTTCTTTATCTATACCTAAATAGCTCACGTTAACCAAGTCTGTATAATTTTTTATCTATACCTAAATAGCTCACTTTAACTAAGTCTGTATCATTTCTTTATCTACACCTGAGTGGCTCACCGTAACCAATTCTCTATCATTTCTTTATCTACACCCGAGTGGCTCACCGTAACCAATTCTCTATCATTTCTTTATCTACACCTGAGTGGCTCACCGTAACCAATTCTCTATCATTTCTTTATCTACACCTGAGTGGCTCACCTTAACCAATTCTCTATCATTTCTTTATCTACACCTGAGTGGCTCACCGTAACCAATTCTCTATCATTTCCTCATTGACACCAGAGTAGACAGCTGACCATAACCAAGTCTACATTTTGTTATCTACATTCAAGTACACCGCTTACCATAACCAAGTCTGCATTTTGTTATCTACAGCCAAGTAGACAACTCACCTTTATCAAGTCTACATCATTTCCTGATCTACACCAGAGTAGACAACTCACCTTAACCAAGTCTACATACTCCTCAGCTCTAACACTGGGGGCTTCTTTTGTCATGGACATCACAGATCGCACTACGTTGGTTGTCGTGTCATACACTCGGTCATTGGTTCTGTCAAGCGTCATGGCTGGCTGTAAGGCAAATAGATGTGTCTACAACATACATGTATATTTATCATACATTATTCAATAATGTCATGGCTTCATGGATATGCTTCATTTTGACTGCATGATAACAAAACAAATGAAAAAAACTATGGACCTACTTTACAAAGCTTGTTTTTGCCTTGCAAGTGTGTAATTATACACAGTAACAATACTTAAACAGATCTTTTAAGAAAAACAGGCTTTGTAAATTCATCCCTTTGGAATCGAGAACTCTATTTATGTGCCCATATCCACAAATGTTCAGGCACACCCACCCCGGACTCGGTCTCTGACTTCGCCAGTGACCCATTCCCGGGCAGGACATCCCTTTCTGTTTTACTTTTCAGAATGCTTAACATAATCCCTAACTCATTATAATAAGAGGTTAGGTTACAGTATGAAAAGAAAGAGCTGTTCCACATATGCTTCATAATTATATCCAAAAGATAATTGTTTAACAAAGATACCCTTCCTTTCTTTAAATGTACATTTGAGTGTGTTCATTTATCATGTAAATAGTACTAAATGAAAGTGATGATTCAGCACTCTTAAATCTGACATTACTGTTACATTTTTAAAAACCCCCACAAAAAACCCACATTTCTTTATTTGAATTAATTACCAAATTAAGATATGTGTTGCCAAAGAATAAAACACAATAGTTCGCTTAGGCATTTTAATAGCCGTATTACTGGAAAATAGTTGTTTTGAAACAATATGTATAGATCACATACCTTTGGTGTAGTTGGGACTCCAGTATCCATTGAGTCACTTGTACTGCTGCTTCGACTTCCACCTGGTTCAAAGAAAGAGAAAGAAAATCAATACATTTGTTTCAAAATCTGCTGATTACATATTTGGGGGGAAAGCACTGACAAAATACAGTAAACAATTTTGACTGCCCACTAAAGAATAAGTTTCATGGTTTTCTTAGCCTAATATTGCATTAATGGACACACAAAAACAAAAACAAAAATATGACCTGTATCCTAGAATTTCTACAAACAAATCTGTAGGTCATATTAATTTAGTAATTTTAATTCTGTGATATAAATGCATGTGAAATGGATGTATTTTTAAAATGTAATGTTTACAGAAAATTGAATTTCAACATTTACCGTATATCTTCGCCTATAAGTCAATTTTTTTCACCCAAAAATTATTTTATAACTTGGGGGGTCGACTTATAAGAGGGTAAAAAAAATTCAACAAAAAATATTACTGTTTTGGGGATTATTTTACAAGTTTTATTGTTGAAGTATGCCATGTATTTATACTCAAATATGTTAATTTGACACATTTATTTTTTATAACCTATTTTTTTTGGCATTAGAACGGTTTTGGTTATGCGAAAAGGCGTACGATCTCACTCACATGCCAAGACAACAGTCCACTTAGTTAAATTAACAGTCATCACTAATAGTAAAAATGTAAACAATACTAACTACCTGTTGCCTGAGTTTATTTTGAAATCTGGTCACTGGCATTAATGGTTGTTCAAACAATGTTTTGGCGGTGATTAACTTCATGAATATTACTGAGCTTTCCCTTAAAATAGACTGATCTCTGCAGTTCACTATCTAGAGCAATAGGGACACACATCATTTGGTACAAAAACCAGTGTACTTTCCAGAGTTATCCTCCTTACATGTATTAATATGGCGGCAAAACGTGATACTTTCAGTTTTATCGTAGTGATCTGTTGTCAGTGTTTATAAATAAAGTTGTTGTCTGTGCACAAAACCATCTGTACACCATTCAGTATTTACTTTCGATGAAGACGGACGTCAGCCCGTGCTCTCTCGATCTGCCCCCCCACCTGGGGGGATTGCTCAAGTCATACGGAATGCTGTTGGAATACCGGGTATCGTACACCGGGTCACGGGCCTCCGTGACCTTGGTGTACGGGAACCCACCATCTCCGAAGAGAGGAAGATATAGGAAGAGGAAAAGCGCGCCAGGGAAGGAACAGGGGGGGCCAAAGCCAGCGGCTAAACCGCTGGTGGCGGCTCCTTCTGTGAAACCGCCCACAGCCCAGCCTACGACCGAGAGGAAGAAGTTGGACAAGCTCCCGACAGAAACCACACGGCCGACTACGCCACCGCCAACTCCGTTCGAACCCATGTTCCCGGAGTTGGCGACCAGGCACCCTATTCGTCACTCTACTTCAACTCCGGAATTTAACCGTGCTACCAAGGAGGGGCACGACCGGAGTTCGGCCCTACCCGCCGTTGGAAAGAGGAAGGCCGAGACGACTGCGACCACCACCAGCAGGGACCCTCCCCAACAACCGCCGCCGCCCCCCAAAGGGGCTGAACCAGTGGAAGGCACTCAAGCCTGGACGCTCCACGGCCAACTGAACAAACGATATGGCAAGTGCTACAGGATGGATATCACTCGGCCTGAAGACTTTCTCTGCCCCCCTTCTGAACATGGATTTAGGAAGATCCCTAACGGCGAGGGAGACTACGAAAACCATATCGTCAGCCTAAACGACGGAATCAGCTGTTTGTTAGTGACACACCGCAAGGGACAACTCTACAACCAGGCTCTGCTGATCGCCCAGATGGATAACGTCTCAATCCATCGCATCCTGAAGAAGATCTTCGGAGGTGATCAGTACCCTAAGGCTGCCAAAGTCCTAGGCACACCAGAGTTCCATCAGTTCCTGCCCAACTACGATTCCAGAGTTTGGCTCTCCTCGCCGTAGTTACCAATCTCCCACCAATCTCCTACCAACCTTTACCTCCGTGAGTACTAACCTTTTTTATTGGGCTAGTTAGACTTTAAACGTTTTGGAAGCAGTTCTAAATTCTTATGTTTATTTTTTTATAAGTAGTCTAACGCATTTTATTTTGGCGCCCGTTCAATTGCTCAAAATCACCTTAAAACTTTTCGGCCGAGCAGTCTTAACTATTTTTGGCTAAAATTTTAGAGTCCAGACATGTATCGGTATGCAGTACTCTTTGTAGACTTAGGTAAAAAACAGGCTTCACCGAGGAATCGAAATTCAGCCAATCAGAACACGGCTCCCACTCGGTGTTACTTCTTGTTTATGAAGTGTCTGCTAGTCGGTCCGCGCTAACTAAATGGCTTTTTTCCAAATTCCGCCCACTTCAAACTTACCCCCCCCCCCTGCTCCGGAGTCAGTCACTGGCGAAGTCAGAGGCTAATTCCGAAGTGGGCGTGCCTGAACCTTCGTGGATAGGGGCACGTAAATATAGTTACCCATACCCATCTGTACAGTACTATACAGTAACAGTCAAACAGCTTTCACTCTCTACTAAGGGAATATTTCGTTTTGATGCTATGTAATAATGATAGTTTGATTGGAATAGTCTGATTATATTGCGATGTACAAAACGTGAAAACCGAAATTTGTAAAATAATTTTCTTTTGTTCAAATATTATTGTTCTCATGTGCTGAAAATAAGAAATATTTCAATATTTATAAGTAGTTTTTCATGGGTCGACTTATAAACAGGTCAATAAAAAAATACGTTTTCAGGGCTTGAAATTAGGGACTCGACTTATAGCCGAGATCGACTTACAGGCGAAGATATACGGTAAGTATATAGAATTTTAGAAGTTCGACATTTAAGTATAAAATTTCTTAATTACTGTATCTAGAAGAATACTAAATAAAACCGTTATTTGACAGATATTAATGTGATCTTGAATAAAATATGCAAACAATTTTGCTGGGTCTTGAAAGTAGTTTGGGGCATTTTTTCTTTGGATGGCACTAAACTCCTTAAAGCTATTATCCCTCTGTTAAAAACAAGTTTGTTTTGTTTGGATGGCACTAAACTCCTGAAAGCTATTATCCCTCTGTTAAAAACAAGTTTGTTTTGTTTAACACCACCACTAGAGCACCTAGATTTATTAATCATCAGCTTTTGCATATCAAACATTTGGTAATTCTGATATATAGTCATAGAGAGGAAACCCGCTACAATTTTCCATTAGTAGCAAGGGATCTTTTAAATGCACCATCGACAGATAGAATAGCACATACCACAGCCTTTGATATGAAATTGAGAAATAGCCCAATGGGCCCACCGATATGGATCGATCCTAAATTGGCCATGCATCAAGTGAGTGCTTTACCAGTGGGCTATGTCCCGCTCAAAATTACCGCTAATAAGCGAACCAAATTTTCACTTGTCTTTATTATACTCTGTGACATGTGACAGAACAAAGGAAACTTGCTTGAGCCGTGGCTGGCTGTGCGGAAAGGAGCTCGAGGCTGGACAATGGGCTGTGGAGGTGGAGGAGAATTTTCTTTGGTGCTGTCACTGTCATCTTCGGGCTGTACCGTGTGAAGAGCAAACTTTTCTCTTCGCTGAAATAACAAAAATATGTGTTTTAAAGTTAAGTTGTTGTTTTTTCAACAATACCACTACAGCATTTTATTAATTGTCAGCTATTAGATGTCAAACATTTTGACGTATTGTTTTACAAGAAACCTGCCACATTTTCCACTTAAAATAAATGTTTTAGTTTCTGATGCAATTCATTTTACAAACATGATGTATGATTTCAAACGTGTTTCTTTATAACATACTCTAAAAATGAAATGTTCTTTCTATAAACATAAATAAAACTAAAGAAAGAAAATAGAAAACTAAAAATTCACACCATTACTTTTTGCATCTAGTAAATAAATGGAAAAAATACATCAGAGTTAACAAAATGCAAGCACTGATAGAATAAATCATCATAGAAACGATAGAATGAATGTAAGGAAATATCTTACAAAACAGACTTGTACAGCATTCTAAAAAATTGTTCTATTCATATTTGTTTAAATGAAAATTAGTTATGGCCAATGCTTCACTAAAACTATGATAAAACTAATTAGTTTGTAAAAGACATACGAGATTCTCGGCTCGAAGCCACTTGGCGTCTTCTTCTGACTCTCTCTGCTGCATACGCAGTCGGTAGTGGAGCTCACCCTCATCCAGAGCCTGTAGGTAGGAAGACTGGGATTCACTACACTGATACATAACATCACAGTCACTCACTAGTCTGGTTTTTACATCTAATGTTACATGAATGGGTTTGTTTGTTTGTTGTTGTGTTTTGTTTAACGACACCACTGGAGCACTTTGATTAATTAATCATCGGCTGTTGGATGTCAAACATTTGGTAATTCTGACACGTAGTCATCAGAGGAAACCCACCACATTTTTCCTTATGCAGCAAGGGATATTTTATATGCACTATCCCATAGGCAAAATAGCACATACTACAGCCTTTGATATACCAGTCGTGGTGCACTGGCTGAATGAGAAACAGACAGGAATCGATCCTAAACCGACTGCACATTAAGCAAATGCTTTACCATTGAGCTACATGAATATGATGCGATAAAAGACAATGGTACCAGTCAAAAGTGTTCAAAGACAATGGTACCAGTCAAAGTGTTCAAAGACAATGGTACCAGTCAAAGTGTTCAAAGACAATGGTACCAGTCAAATTGTACAAAGACAATGGTACCAGTCAAAGTGTTCAAAGACAATGGTACCAGTCAAAGTGTTCAAAGACAATGGTACCAGTCAAACTGTTCAAAGACAATGGTACCAGTCAAACTGTACAAAGACAATGGTACCAGTCAAAGTGTTCAAAGACAATGGTACCAATCAAATTGTACAAAGACAATGGTACCAGTCAAAGTGTTCAAAGACAATGGTACCAGTCAAATTGTACAAAGACAATGGTACCAGTCAAAGTGTTCAAAGACAATGGTACCAATCAAATTGTTCAAAGACAATGGTACCAGTCAAAGTGTTCAAAGACAATGGTACCAGTCAAAGTGTTCAAAGACAATGGTACCAGTCAAACTGTTCAAAGACAATGGTACCAGTCAAATTGTACAAAGACAATGGTACCAGTCAAAGTGTTCAAAGACAATGGTACCAATCAAATTGTTCAAAGAGAATGGTACCAGTCAAACTGTTCAAAGACAATGGTACCAGTCAAACTGTTCAAAGACAATGGTACTAGTCAAATTGTTCAAAGAAAGAAAGAAAGAAATGTTTTATTTAACGACACACTCAACACATTTTATTTACGGTTATATGGTGTCAGACATATGGTTAAGGACCACACAGATTTTGAGAGGAAACCCGCTGTCGCCACTACATGGACTACTTTTATTTGAGCTTCCCACAGGCAGGATAGCACAAACCATGGCCTTTGTTGAACCATTTATGGATCACTGGTCGGTGCAAGTGGTTTACACCTACCCATTGAGCCTTGCGGAGCACTCATTCAGGTTTTGGAGTCGGTATCTGGATTAAAAATCCCATGCCTCGACTGGGATCTGAACCCAGTACCTACCAGCCTGTAGACCGATGGCCTAACCACGACACCACCGAGGCCGGTTCAAAGTGTTCAAAGAGAATGGTACCAGTCAAATTCTTCAAAGACAATGGTACCAGTCAAAGAAAATCAACAAATATTGTAATATGAATCATAGTTTGGGTTTTTAAAAACATTCTGGTCAGAAAATCACTGTTATCGGGAATAATGGACATAAATACTAGACAGCTGGCCACAAATGCCTGTAAGTAAGCGCAACTTTTTCAATTTTTTGCCTAATTTTAATCACCATTAACTGATCTATAAATAATAAAAATTACAAAAACCCACGAAAATAATACTTACTGATTCATATATGAACTTTATTTCATGTATTTATAAAACATTTTAGTGAATATATGTCAGTAAAAATTATAAACTTGTACCCACTCAACATGGTTTTTGTTAAAAATTAATCCAGTAATCTAAAGGTTAATACACTTACAACAGTATTACCATTTCTCCCATATAACATTTTATGTTGAAAGAACAAGGGCTATAACTCTGTCAAGAATGGGCAAATCCCCATGAAAGTCACATTTGATCTGTGACACTTCAGCTCAATATCTTCAGACAATGCGAAAAAAGGTATGTGGACTTTTTTCGTATGTGGGACAGATGAACAGACAGACAAGACTGAGAAAAAAAATCTATAGTCCCCTCCAGTTGGGACCAGCAGGGGACTAACAGATATTACTATCAATTCATTGAATTCTCCTCCAATGCTAACAACTAAATATAATTGAAAAGCCTACTATTTAAAAACAAGTATTCCACAGAATTAAATATCTCACCTACCATAAACATTTTTGATACACTGTGATGAACATCCATAGGTGCAACTATAAACCAAGTTTCACCGACTTAGAACTAATAAGAAACTGATCTAAATGTGAAACATTAATGTAAAAGTTGACGCGGCAGCCGCTGTTAAAAACGTAACACCTACATCTCGAATTTTTACTTTGCAAGGGCGAGACAACAATTCTGTCTTTGCTCCTCTCACCTGACTTCTGGGAACTGTTGGCGGTGTAATACTGCTGAGCACGGGAGAGTCACGTGACGTGGGTGCCTGGTACTGGCCCGTCGCAGCCGCTTCGTGCGGGCTCGGTCCGTGGTTTGGCTGCAGTGCGTATCGGTTGAACATCTCGGTGTGTGTCACAGCAGCATAGCCGGTGGTGAAGTTGCTGTTTCCAGGGGCAGTAACCTGAACAAGAAGCTACAAGGCATGCAACGGGGTCAAAAACATCAGGTACCGCCACCACTCTTGGGCATGCACTAAGTAAATCATTTGTAAAAAAAAAGAAAAAAAAAAGGGACAAATTTACTAAAGCAGGGTTTATAGCCTTAAAGATCAAACAAATTCAAATACTTTCAAAGATGTTTACCTACCATTTTCAAAGACTTTCAAAGACTTTTACACAGCGGTCAAAGAAAAACAGAATGCAAAAAAAATACAAAATTAGTTTGTTTATGTTGATGTCCATGGCAAATTTTTTTGCTTTTTTACATGCATCATGATAGATTAAACCTTGTAACTGAAAAATATCAAGTACATGCAGCTGTAAAAGATATCATCATTGCTTTGGCTATGATTTGTGAGAATGTAAAGACGTTTAAAGACTTTTATTACAATTCAAAGACTTTCAAAGACCTCAAAAAATTTCTTTTTCAAATTTAAAGATTTTCAAGGAATTTAGAGACCGCTACGAACCCTTAGACATGTGTAACTTTCTTAAACAGCCACAAATATTTAAATTTGTCAGCATTTAGGATTACTTTTCATAAATTCAGCCCATATAGTTCAGGTGATATACCACACACAAAGATCTAGGTTAAATACATAAAGGTTATATGTCTATATTCAAAACCAGGCCCATATTTTCAAAACTATCTTAGCAAATCAATTGTAGGCTATGACGTCACTATGGCATGTACCATAATGACGCTTAGTGATTTTACAATTTCATAGTGCTAAGATAACTTCAAAAATCCCTTGCCGGAATCTTAAACCTAAACTCTCTTAAATTCTCTGCACAGAATAAAATAATAAAATACCATAATTACATTTTTTGACAAAGTGAAACCAAATTTAGAAACCAGAATTGAAATTGGCATTTTATCACACTTATAATAGGACTCGAGCTTTTAAAACCTTTTTAGTATATAAGACTTTAACGTCATGACAACATCACACAAATTGCATGTACGTGATGTTATTAAATATTTTGTGTTTATAAGCACAGGCAGAGAACCTTTGTCAACTTTATTAGTCACCAAGTAGAATTACATCAATAATGAATTAATGAATGCTCTTTAATGACACCCCACCACCAAATGTACATCAGCTATTGGATGTCTAACAATGGCATCCCTGGCAATTAAGCAAAAACAATTCAAATTGTTCCTGAGAAAAAGACAAAAGTCATACATTTATTGCCTTACCTGCTTGTAACCTGCCGATGACGGGAAATACCCTTGAAATGCATTGACTGGCGGACTTCTGGCATGTTTTATAGCACCTGTGTCTGGAGACGGACCCGCAGCAGGCGTGCTGTGACCCATGGGCAAATTGGCTGTGGAGTTCCAGTGTTGAGGAAGTGACGAAATGCTGGCATTGATGCTCAGGTTCGGCGTGGAGCCGGTCGGTGACATGGAGGGGAACTGTGGCCGTGCAGGTTTCGGAGGCGCTGGTTCATCGTCGGAGCCATTAGATCCTACAATAATGTACAAACATTTTCTGTTATACAATTTGGTCGATCCTCACTACACGACGTCACTAAAAACAACAACCTGATATCATTACAGACCTCTCTATAAAAAGATATGAGGGGAGTGACCAACTGCTTCCCTAACTTGAGTATGGGGCACAATTTAAGAAATTACAATATTGACCATTGATATTTAATCATTTGGGTTTTGGGGTTTTAAAAAAACAACAATTAAATTCACATCCTACGGGGAGCTAAATATTACTCTCCCTAAACTAGTCTGGACTGGGGAGCAAGAGTGGTAGCTCTTAAAGTGTGAGGTCTGCATTATATTGTGGGTAATGGGATCTCATTAACGACGGACAAAACTGATTTATGTGTCTTTCTACAAGAGCTGTGTTGTTTGTAATTTAACAAATGTTTTTCATGTTTTGTGAAGTTATCGGTGTATATCAGTCACAAACTTAGTATACAAATAAGTTTGCTATACTATGCAATTTTATACATTTTGTATACATCAATAAATTAAAAACAATTTTAAAACAATTCTCATAAAAAAATAAAAAAAATATAGTCCTTCATAAATAAAAACACCATTAATAGTCTAACACTTTTACTATCAAAAACCAAGTATGATCTTTTATTACACTATACAGCAACTCAATGAACTGACATCACTTTCTACATGTAGTTCTAATGTTCAGCATACCCCATGATATTGCAACTCTTCGGTTATCTCTATGCATTTCTTCTTCTTGTCTGTATCTTTCTTCATCCAAAATCTCACTGAAAGAAGCATTTAGAGCATTACTTACACTATGTAAGGGGTTATGGAAACAGAGAATAATACACGAGTGCCCATTGCAGCTGATTTATCTTACAAGTGGTTGCCAAATGTATCTAACTCACTTTTGCTCATTAAGATACTTCTAGGAACCATGAGTTGCAAGATAAATCATCTTCAGTGGCTCAAGTGTATTATTCTATTTCTTACATACCCTTAAAAAGTCAATTGTAATATAGTTTAACAGGAAAATGCTAAATAAAAAGCCAACATTGGGTTTAAAGTGTAGAAGTTAATAATGTCAGAGAAAGAAATGACGTACTAAAACATCATCATCCATTTATGGTTACTTCAGACACTCGGGTCATGACCTTGGAACAGCCAATCACAAATCTCGAAAGTGATCTACAACATGTTGAAGACGATATTGATCTACAATAGGTCATCCCTTACACGGGTGTGTAAGAAAAAGTAAATGGGTTACCAGAATTGATTTTAGCATAACCTATAATGAGTGAAGTAAAATTTTAATTCCCAGTCCTAAGCCCATATTTTCAAAGCCATCTTAGCATTACGAAATTGTAAAATTGTCACATCACTACAGCACAGGCCATAGTGACGTCATAGCTTACGATGGTTTTACAATTTCGTAGGCTAAGATTGCTTCAAAAATATGGGCCCAGATTACACAATTCTCAATAAGAAGCACACTCACTACAACCATGTCTTGAGATCTGCAAACGAGGGTCTCTTGGAGGGTTCGTACTGCCAGCACACACACATCAGGTTGTAGAGGGATGGTGGACAGCCCGGTGGTAGCGGTAACCTCTCACCAGCCTCAATCTTCCCTATGACATCATTGTTCTTTACTCCTTGGAATGGCTTAACTCCGTACATCAGTATTTCCCATATACACACACCTGAAGAGCAATAACAGGATAGTTAGCACTGACAGAAATATAAACAGGGAGGGAGTTAGCAAAACTATACGTGAGACAGACAGACAGACACAGACAGACAGAAGAATTGAAAAAAAACAATAGTTCCCTCCAGTTGGATAGGTTAGGTACTGAAAATGAGATGCACATATTCTATTCAATGATTTGTGATTAATCGGTGACTGATCATAAGATCCTGAGTATCAAATTGCATGTTACAGATCAATGCCATAGATTAGAAGGACATATTTTAAGTATGGTACATCCACACATCACTGACACCTTTTTAACAACCATCTGTTTCCAAAATCAAATGTTTATATACCTCTTTTGCACACAAATGCCTGTCCCCACTTACCAAACATCCACACATCACTGGCCGTGGTGAACCTTCGGAAGTTGATCGATTCCGGTGCCATCCACTTTATTGGAAGTTTTCCTTTGGAAGCTGAAAGACAAAAAGCAGATTTCTCTTGGGAATATATATTATTTCTATGTATACCGGCCACATCATAAAACATCTGAGTATAGATAAAAGCTCTGTTCAAAACCTAAAACAAAGTGGGGTGTCTTGTTAATTTCACACACACACACGCACGCACGCGCACACACACGCACGCACGCGCACACACACACGCACGCGCGCACACACACACACACACACACACACACACACACACACACACACACACACACACACACACACACACACACACACACACACACACACACACACACACACACACCCCAGTGTGATCAGCCCTTATTTATCTCCCAAATGCAATCATCTACAATCTGATTAAAATTAGCTCTACTGGGTCTGCCAGTAGATCTAACAGCATTGCATGGACTGCCATGTCCAGGTGACATTACATCTATAAATAACAATTTAAATATCGACCAATTACACTTCGCCTTTTATAGCGTTATTCGGGAGCATACAAATTCTAAAAATATCGGGCGAGACTATTTATGCAATAGGCGAACTTGTTGGTCTATTTCAACATTGAAAAAACAGGGGGAAAAGTGCAGTAATAAACTCTGGATTGTATACTAGTATAAACAGATTTTATGGCTATACCATCACGATTTTTTTTTGTCTTGAAACGAATTTTATATTGCAATTAGTTTCCGGCATACTTCGTAATTCACCCGAATCATTTCGTATACCCTCGGCATAATCCCGAATGTTTTCAAATTCTTTTCAAATCACTGGCATGATTTTGCAAGTAAGGTTTTGATTGGACTGGACATGAGCTCCAACGGGCTGCTGTTAGATCCACATGTAATAGTGGAGCTAATTTTAATTAGATTGAATCTTCTAGTGATTAAAAGAAAAAATTATTTATTTAATAATTTTGGGTAAAATTTAAGTGAAAGTAAGAACTTCTTCAGAAGCAAGCCAACATAGCCATTGTAACTCACCAGACTATCACATTAACAAAGGCTTAACCAAGAATATATTTTATGTACTATGTTTTAGTACACACAAAATACAAACCTCCAATCCATTGAGCTGTTCATAAGAAATATTTTATTATGTGGTGCTGGTACTGACCTTTACAGTAACTCTGTTCATAAGAAATATCTTATTATGTGGTGCTGGTACTTACCTTCATAGTAACTCTGTTCATAAGAAATATCTTATTATGTGGTGCTGGTACTGACCTTCATAGTAACTCTGTTCATAAGAAATATCTTATTATGTGGTGCTGGTACTGACCTTTACAGTAACTCTGTTCATAAGAAATATCTTATTATGTGGTGCTGGTACTGACCTTCATAGTAACTCTGTTCATAAGAAATATCTTATTATGTGGTGCTGGTACTGACCTTTACAGTAACTCTGTTCATAAGAAATATCTTATTATGTGGTGCTGGTACTGACCTTCATAGTAACTCTGTTCATAAGAAATATCTTATTATGTGGTGCTGGTACTGACCTTTACAGTAACTCTGTTCATAAGAAATATCTTATTATGTGGTACTGGTACTGACCTTTATAGTAACTCTGTTCTTCTACCCATCTTGACAAGCCAAAATCGCCAAGTTTGACCACATCATGAGATGAAACAAGAACATTCCTGGCAGCAATATCTCTGCAAATTAAAAAACCACACAGCTGAATTAACAAAGCATAACACTTTAAGTGGAGACTAGTGCTTGAGAAACATGAAAACTGCAACATGAACTAGAATAAATAATCTTAATGGAATGAAGCATGTATAATTTTATAATGCAATATTGAATGTTTAAACTACTGAGTGAAAATCAAATTACTGAGGGATTTTTATTTCTAACAGCTTTATATAATAAGTATTGTCAATCACCAATCAGTAGATCTTTCTCTGACATCCACAGCTGATTTTAGTTGTGCTGGCATGTCATTAAACATTCATTCATTATTTTTCTTATACACGTGTGACTACAAACATTTACAATATGTTCAAGAAAACCAGGATTCGTAATTTCAGCCGAGAAGTCTTTTATTACATACATTGTACCTATTCAATCTTACTGTTGTGATAAAGACATTTTCAAGCTGTGTTATAAATCTATTTTGTATCACACATATGTGCCATCTGGACCGAATTTTTAAATGGGGAATTCCAATTTTATTTTTACTGGCGTTAGCGCCTTTTGTTATTGACGTGATATACGATAACAAATTACACCACATCGTATTTGAAACATTACACAAGGCTGCCGCAGAATGCGATTCTTAATGTTAAGTAAATCCACGAAAGGAGTTTTGATTACATGGTTAAGAAAGTGTTGTTATGACGTTAAACTAAAAAACGTTTTTGTAAAACATAAAGGAGGTATATAATAAACACAGAACTTCACATACGTTGTTTTCGCTTACTACTTATTGCATTCGTTTATTTTGCGCAAGAAAATACCACTTGACTGCTATGCGGTCTCATGGTATATATTCTTGCACAAAATAAACTTGTGCAATAAACAGGAAGTGAAAACAACGCACGTGAAGTTCTGTATATGTATTACCTGTGAACGAACTTCTTGCTCTCCAGGTAAGACAAAGCAGTACTGAGCTGGTAGGCATACATTATCAGTGTCACCAGGTCCAGTCGGTGTTTGTTATTCTGGAGGTAAGCACGCATCTAAAACAACAACCAACACTGTCATGTAATATATGATGAAATATACTGAGACAAAAACATAAGGGAACACATAGAATTGTAGACCAGGGCCCATGCTTATAAAACTCTTAGAGTCCAGACTCAATCTCTAATGACGTCACATTTATACAATGTATATGGCGTTGTCATGACACTAGTGTGTCTAACTCTGTTAGAGTATGGATTGTAGACTCTAAACATTTTGTAAGCACCAGGCCGGATGTTAGTGACTTTAAAGTACAAAGATGTAATGTGAGAATGATTGGTAGTAATGTGAGACTGAATATTAGTAACATTCAATATTTAAATTATTCCAAATGTATTATGTGCACAACTGTCTTCGTGATGTCAGTATAAACACCAGTGTTCTTTGTTTAAGTTACCATGTAGTTCAACTGCAATTTATAGAGTCCACTACCTTGATATCACCATTGATAGAGTCCACTACCTTGATATCACCAGTTATAGAGTCCACTACCTTGATATCACCATTTATAGAGTCCACTACCTTGATATCACCATTTATAGAGTCCACTACCTTGATATCACCATTGATAGAGTCCACTACCTTGATATCACCAGTTATAGAGTCCACTACCTTGATATCACCATTTATAGAGTCCACTACCTTGATATCACCATTTATAGAGTCCACTACCTTCATATCACCATTTATAGAGTCCACTACCTTGATATCACCATTTATAGTGTCCACTACCTTGATATCACCATCTATAGAGTCCACTACTTTGATATCACCATTTATAGAGTCCACTACCTTCATATCACCATCTATAGAGTCCACTACCTTGATATCACCATTGATAGAGTCCACTACCTTGATATCACCAGTTATAGAGTCCACTACCTTGATATCACCATTTATAGAGTCCACTACCTTGATATCACCATTGATAGAGTCCACTACCTTGATATCACCATTGATAGAGTCCACTACCTTGATATCACTATTTACAGAGTCCACTACCTTGATATCACCATTGATAGAGTCCACTACCTTGATATCACTATTTACAAAGTCCACTACCTTGATATCACTATTTACAGAGTCCACTACCTTGATATCACCATTGATAGAGTCCACTACCTCGATATCACCATCAGTAGAGTCCACTACCTCGATATCACCATTGATAGAGTCCACTAACTTGATATCACTATTTACAGAGTCCACTACCTTGATATCACCATTGATAGAGTCCACTACCTTGATATCACTATTTACAGAGTCCACTACCTTGATATCACTATTTACAGAGTCCACTACCTTGATATCACTATTTACAGAGTCCACTACCTTGATATCACTATTTACAGAGTCCACTACCTTGATATCACTATTTACAGAGTCCACTACCTTGATATAACAAACAGGACTTCTGACATGTTTTGTGACACTTTTAAGACAACAGAAGATGAACATCCTGAGAATTACCATGCATGAGGAGTAAATACATTTTCATATGAACTAGTTTAGTCACTGAATATAAGGAAATCAACAATGATGGGTCATCGGAAGAAAAATAATGCAGATAGTCTACTGTAAATGGTCAATAATAAAAAATATAGTAAAGACAGAGAGAGAGAGAGAGAGAGAGAGAGAGAGAGAGAGAGAGAGAGAGAGAGAGACTTCATAAAGCAATCACTAATGCATACAAATTGTTTGTTTTTTGTTCTTATTGTCTGTTTGGTTTTTGTGGTTTTGTGGGGGGTAATGTATGTTTGTTGCTGTTTTTAAACATGACTTACCTCCCCATGTTTAGCCAACTCCATGACAATCCAGACCGGTCGTGACTCTGAACAGATCCCAATCAGCTTGACTATGTGGGGATGATTAAACTGCTGCATGATGTCTGAAAGTTAATATTAAAATGCACTTAGCTAACATCATCACAGCGTGAAAACTTTTGACTAGCTTTAGAAAGTACAAAAGTAAAGGTTTACTAAAACCTTGTGTTCAAGAATAAGGACACGAATAGTTTATAGGTCTCATTAAATTCTAGAATTCCAGAGGATTTTCTAAATGAATGGTAAAACTTGTGTGGTGAAAGGAAAACATTCCTCACACAGTTGAGTTCATTTACCATCAAATTCATGTAAAACAAAAAAACCACAAGTGATCTTAGAATTATATGTGTAGATAGTTCTTGTTGGTTCGAAGACCATCATTAGAAGAAAATGTCAACATTAGATGTTTCTTTCACATTTATCACAGTAATGAGAGCACTGATGAAGATCTTCAGTATTTCAATGAACTTATAATGTACACCTTATTCACAAGTATTTCTTATTCTCCCTAGTGTTGCATTCAATACAGACTGTATTTAAAATTTAAATATCGTACAGGAACAAGGAAGGAAGGAAGGTTTTATTTAACGATGCACTCAAGACATTTTAAATATGGTCTATTGGCATCAGACAAGCACTTTTCCCGCACCAGTACAGCAACAAATTAAATATTGAACATTGATAGAGATGCACTGTTTGGCTACCAGATGGTTTCATTAAAGATGACAATGATGAAATAATAATACTGAAAAATGACTCACAGGCTTCTTCAAGAAACTTCTCTGTCATCGCTTCTTCACTGTCTTCTTTACATGTTTTAACTGCCACGGGAACCTGGGATTTTTCCTGGTGAAAACCAAACAAATATAGATGTGCATTTTCAGGGTCAAAAAAGGGTCATCAAACAAAACAATTTTTTTAAATTTCAAACTACAGATTTCGACTGTAAGTGCATGGTTCCATTAAAGATATACAAAAAATTATAAAACAATTTTTTTAAATTTCAAACTACAGATTTCAACTGTAAGTGCATGGTTCCATTAAAGATAAACAAAAAATTATAAAACAATTTTTTTAAATTTCAAAATACAGATTTCGACTGTAAGTGCATGGTTCCATTAAAGATAAAAAAAAAATTAAAAAAAAAAAAATTAAATTTCAAACTACAGATTTCGACTGTAAGTGCATGGTTCAATTAAAGATAAACAAAAAATTATAAAACAATTTTTTTAAATTTCAAACTACAGATTTCGACTGTAAGTGCATGGTTCCATTAAAGATAAACAAAAAATTATAATTTTTTTTTTTTAATTTCAAACTACAGATTTCGACTGTAAGTGCATGGTTCCATTAAAGATAAACAAAAAATTATAAAACAATTTTTTTAAATTTCAAATTACAGATTTCGACTGTAAGTGCATGGTTCCATTAAAGATAAACAAAAAATTATAAATTTTTTTTTAAATTTCAAACTACAGATTTCTACTGTAAGTGCATGGGTCCATTAAAGATAAACAAAAAATTATAATTTTTTTTTTTTAAATTTCAAGCTAGAGATTTGAAGATAAAAAAAAATGACGGTGGTATTATTTACAGAAATGGCTTTTCTTAAGAAACACGATGATCATTAAACAGATCATCATCAAAGTGGTAGCCATGCAAGCTTACTGACTGCACAAAATGTTAAAAGTCAGTTCAAGATTTAGGCTTAAATTGAAAAAAAAACAGAATTAGAGATCAAAATGACACAGGACAAAAACCCCAGAAAATTATGCATGGTCTTGAAAAGAAAGCAATTTCAAGGACAGGAGGAGCACTTTCTGTGCAGGATTAAATCCAGAATTCCTGGGAAAATATTTAGGATTTTGATCTTTGTAGAATCCAAAACCATAGTTACATTTTAAATCTGATGTTCACTCTCTAATATCACAGCAATGTGATTAACAAGAATCAAACATGAGCCTTGAGTTTGTCTTGTACACGTTATATCTGTTAAAATACAATACACACCTTATCACAGTATATGCCCTTATAGACATCACCGAACTGGCCTTCACCAAGTATCTCCAGCAGGTTGATGGCATCTCGTGCGATCTCGTAATCACGAGCTGAAAATAGCCAATTTCAGTTTTTAATAACCAAAAACATTACAAAAAGATTGTAATAATAATAATCATAATCATAACAATCAAAATAATAATCATAATAAAAATAATAATCATAATCATCATCATCATCACTTATCAGAGCCACGAAGCAAATAGTCTGGACTTCTTTACTTTCCATAAAAAATCATTTTTATACAGTGTAAATGTAGTTAGGACATAAAATCTTGAACAGCTGTTGATATCAAAAATATTAATTTATGTATTACGGTAATCAATTTATAAATTTTAATAAATACGGGTATGTTATGTGTATTGGGTAAGTACATGCATATATGTGTATACCATACAACTGATTGAAATTAATGTTGTCCATTTATCTGAAAAAGACTTTAATTTACAAGGTCCACAAATAAAATATATTACCTATTAGTGATTTTCCTAGAAATTAGGCAAGGCATGGTAGACAAAACACTTTTGGGGCATTGTCACCATTTTCGGGCACTTGTTTTTTTATTAAAAATACAAAAAAAATTAATTAAAATAAACATTAATGTAATTTATGTGCTTGCTTTAATAAATGAATAGCAAAAGATATAAAAGGCATATTTTATTAATTAATAATACCCTTTTGGATGTTTTATAAAGGCAATTTTAGAATTAATTACTGAAAAAGGCTTGTTTAATCTCAGGGCAGCATGGTGCTGATTGAGGCAAGATGGTGCTAGACTATTGAGGCATGGTGCTGCACCATGATAAAATAAGCTAGGAGAAACACTACCTACATATACATACATTTCATTTTGAGATCAGTTTCAAATACAAATGGTCAGAACATAAGATATGGAATGTGTTTCTGTAGCAGATTTTTATTGCTTTTTTGCTCTTTTTATTCTGCTCTTTTTTTTTGGGGGGGGGGGGGGGGAATGCTTCACAAAGCACTCTGCTTAAAGACACTATTTGCAGAATACATACATTGTTTAGGTTTTAAAATATAGAAAGCAAGTTGACTTTATATATCTACGTGAAATATTACCTAGACATGAATAAACATACCTGATTACATACATGTATAATGACATTCCAATGAAATACATCAACCATAAATGACTTTGTTCAATAATCAAATATTCATTTTGAATAATAAATTAATTACAGGTGGATCTTTTAAATTCATTCACATTACCATAACAAAACAATTACAAAAATAAGATAAGATATTGTGGTGGATATACATTAGAATAAAGGTTATAAAATGAAAATGAGAAATATACTACCAATGACACAGACAATTATGATATACATTGTATATACAAAGACACATTCATACAAGATACCATACTTATATGAAAGAGTATTTATTGCAATCTGCGACCTATTAAAGAGGTGGCATGCCTCAGAAGAACCTTTAGAACAAAAACATGCAAGCACTTTAGTTAACTGAAGACAAATGGATGGAATATGAATCACGGCTGACTACTAGGAATAACTGCTAATGTTGACAGGGAACTGTTTTGTTAGTGTATCAGGTTTAGTAGACAACACATCATTCCATTTGTCATACTCTGATCACATACCAGGATATGAATACTACTTTATTTATGTTACTTATTAATAAATATTTAACAGTTAGGAACATTAACTAACATATCTGGGAACAAAATATATTTGCTTGAAACTACTAAGCAAAGCAGCTAATGAAGAATTTTGTTTGTTTGGGTTTTTTCATTTATTAATGAATTGTAAGTAACCTTGATTAGGGATGCATGTTGTAAAAGAAAAGAAAGCCACAGAAAATATCAAAATGCATGAGAACTCATGATTCATCCAGATCTCTGTTCTAATTGGGAAGAGTTGTAAGGAACATGCTTTTCTTACTGACCAATCAAAAGGACTGTTCATTAATGACAAACCAAGAATCATTTGATAGTGTGGTATGACAAACCATGCTCTTGGCAATGAAAGTTCAGACACTCACATTTCTTTCGCTTGCTACCTCTGGCAATGGGTTTACCTAAGGTACAGGGACCATGGAATGAATGAAACTTGCAACACAATATTCAAAATATATTACTCATATATACTGGCATATCTCTTTTACAGGGTAATAAAAACATCTGCAACTATGAGCAATATAACATGTTTTCATAATTAACTTACTGAACTGTAACGTGTGCAGTGTCAGTACATGTATGTATGACTAACATTTGCTGGGGGGTTTTCTAAAACATGCTTTATTTTTTCAGCTGAAATACTATAGCTAACATTTTGACTGAATCATCTTGCTGACAAATGAAACATGTAATTCTCTTTCCAGTGATGGGACTTGAGCGAGTCTAGTGTTATTGCACATAAAGTAGAAGGAAATTCACACCAACCAAGGTATATTTACACCCAAGACTTTTAACCCCAATAAATATTTATAGACTTAAATTTACATTTAAAACATCTACCTATAAGACAAATAATCAAGCTAAAGCAATAAATGTCCCATACCCGCCGAGTCCTAAATCAGTGAAAAATGGATACATCCCCATGAAAGTCAAACCTGGGGCCTAATTCACAAAGCTCTCTTAGACTCTGCTAGACAACAAAGCATCCTCTTTGCAAGTCTTTTAGCATTGCATTGCGAGATCGCAAAGATGCGAGAGTTTAGTGAATTAGACCCCTGATGATAAAGCTATACCCAACATTTTAGCTCAATATCTTGAGGCATTGTAAAAAAAAAAAAAAAGTCCTGTAAACTGTAAGTGGAACATACAGACAGACAGAAGGACGGAGATGAAACCTATAGTACCCTCCAGTTGCATCAGTAGAGCGCTAAATCCGTGAAAAATGGTTAAATCCCAAGGAAAGAAAGAAAGAAAGAAATGTTTTATTTAACAACGCATACTCAACACATTTTATTTACGGTTATATGGCATCAGAGATATGGTTACGGACCACACAGATATTGAGAGAAAAAACCCGCCATCGCCACTTCATGGGCTACTTTTTTTTATTAGCAGCAAGGGATCTTTTATATGCACCATCCCACAGACAGGGTAGTACATACCACGCCTTTGATATACCAGTTGTGATGCACTGGCTGGAGCAAGAAATAGCCCAATGGGCCCACCGACAGGGAATTCCCCATGAAAGTCAAACCTGACCTTTAGCTATACATGATAAAACTATACACAACATTTTAGCTCAATATCTTGAGGCATTGCAAAAAAAAAAAAAAAAATCCTGTAAACTGTATGTGGAACATACAGACAGACAGACAGACAGACAGACAGAAGGATGGAGATGAAACCTATAATCCCCTCCGGTTGCATCAGTAGAGGACTAATAAAAATATAAATAAATTCAGTCTCTAAAACAAATTGCTTCTTAATGTATGGTTCATATTTGTTAAATCGGCTGACAACAAAAACTCATTAACAGAATACTCCTAACTTGTCAGAACACATATTTAATACGATGACGAGTGCGTTCTGTATATGGACGAAAATTAATGGAAAACCAATCATCCAATTAAAGGAAAAAAAAGCTTTTAAGCGATTTTCCCCTGGGCGCATGGAGCCATCAACACAGGACAACACAAAGATGATCTCGTCTCTACGGAGACCTGACCTCGAGACTCTGAAAACCATTCCTTCCCATCAATCCCCTAATGATTTTCCTGTCCACCAAACACACTGTATCTGCAGATGAGTAATGTTTGGACAGAAACATGTAAATGTGGTTAGCTTGTTGGCCCGAACATGGATATGTTTGATGTGTCACAAGACGAAAACCAACACCTTCTGCTGCCTAATCGTACTCAGACACAGTCTGGTGTTGACAATGTCTTAATTCGTGCCGAGAACTGATAAAAAATATTGCATTTAAAACAAATCTTTCGATACTGTTAATCAAGTTGCATGAAGAATGTCATTATCAATTAATCTCAATAGGCCACCAAATCAATGAATCAGCGATGGCTGATACAAACAATTACTGGAGTTAATATTAAAATAGTGCCTGGTTGCTGAGAAGGCAGTGTTTAAATTTCCACTGGGACAAAAGTCAATCATTTTCTCATTGCCTTCTGGCCTAAACACTGACATACAACAAACCAACACCACCCATTTACAACAAAATGGTATTTAATGTCACAGTTTACTTTTTTGAACCTAATTTGGAGCACATGTAATTAAACAATAATAATAACTAGCATCACAGCAAATATGTGTTTAAATATTTACAAAACAAATTATCTTTATTGTATGCTTGAGATTTTTACGTACCGATGAACTACACGTAGATTTGGTTTAACAAACATGATCATTCATAAATAATTTAGGGTATATTGCTAACATTAGTTTGAGTGTAAAACTTAACCAGCATGGCTAGTGCTGAAATGAAGTATGTTTATTATTTTCAATGGAACCTATATAATATAGAGTATTAGGACAGTGAAACCTGTCTAAACCGGACCCTGAATAAACTGGAATCTTGTTAAAAAACGGCCATGTTTCATGGTCCCGAATTTTCTAAATTCTAAAGCACGACCCTCTAAACACCAGATCCTGTCTAATCCAGATAAAAATTGTGTCCCTAACGTGCTCCGGTTTAGACAGTTTTCTCTGTGTGTGTGTAATTTATTTGTGCTCAGTCAAGCGAATGAAGAATCCAGCTTAGATTACTGGTTCATCCACCTTATTAAAAATACAGGATGCAGCCTTGCTGTTGCTGTTGCAGCTGCTACTACTATGAATCATGTAGTTTGTGCATCACCTGTGTCACCACTGTATGCAAATTTACACCATTAATGCAACAAAACCGTTCACTGTTGACAATCAGGCTTAGTGAGAGGTTTTCTTCATTCTTTTTTATTTTTTTTATTTTTTTTGGTCTAGCCAATCTGGTTTGAGAATACTGATCTTGGCTGACATATTTCATCCAACGGCCAGCAAATATAACTTGGTTAACACCGATCCCATCAGTTAGTACTTGATTGATACAGTCTGTCAGACTATATTTGTTGTCATGTAAATTTCGGTTAATAAAAACTATGATTTAGAGCTATTTAATACCTTTTTTTATCTCTTTTTTTCGTATACCAGCACAATCTTGTACGGTAAAACTACAACAATTTTTTATCTTTTTTGTTAGTTTTATAACAAGTGAAACAAAATATTTGGTTATGAATTGAATAATATATCTAATTATTGACAGATTGTTTATATAAAAAAAAAGAAAAAAAAGTATATACCGGTAAATGGGGTATAATGGGAGATGTATATATTTGTCAGCAGTAAATGGCTGTTAAAGGACTTTAATTTTAATTTATTAATAAAAAATGCATAGTGTATATTCTACCTTAAAGGCGCAGATCCTAATTTCAGCCCGTACAAATGGACACTAAGTTTAGTTAATTTACAAACCTGCAGCACACATTTGTATATGGTTATAATAGCCAGAAGCTAAAGTCTGCGATGTTTACACAGGGAAATACCAGATAAAAATAACTAGAGCTTGTCTCATTAACCATTACTTCTTAGACGAACGCGCGTTTTTAAAAACTAGGGTATGTCGCTTTAATTATTTAATTTTTAAAATTGTAATTGTAAAAAAAAAAGAAAAAAAACCCTGAGAAAGTTAGCATGTACATGTATGTCGACAATAGTAACTTGGAGTCCATGTTTTAACTATTTCTTTCTTATTATGTCTTTCTTATAAGTGTGTTGATATTTAGAAAGAACTTACCATCTGGAGTAGAATAGTCAGCATCTTCCTCCACTATTTCCGCGTAGTCCGATATACCTGATGATAACAGGGCACACACATAACTTGAGCATTCATGAAAAACACCAGGTAAAACCTGAACCATAACAGCATGTTTATTGTAAGAGCTCCTGAGCATGCAGTAAGTATATATTGTCAGTTATTATATTATATTATTATTATATTATTGAGATGAATAAAAGAATGATTTCAAGGTGGATAAATGAACTTAAGCAGATTAAAACTTACATACATGGGTTAATGGTTATTTAGGGGAAAAGCTGGAAACAGAAAGCCCAATCAATTATTTATGATATTACTTGTTTTGCAAAAAAATATTATAAATAAAACAAAATATAATATAATACTAAAATAAGAAACAAAATGCATGTTTAAAATATATTCAGCATACATCAGATAATATATACTTTTTTAACATCTGCCTCAGTGACTTGAAATTGTTTTTAAAAATTAATTTCATCAAGTGAACATTAAAAAAAAAAATTGTATAAATATATATAAAGATGATAGTTAAACATATATTTATTAAGAGTCTATGAATTTAAAAGCCAAACCAGAACCAAAAACAAAACAAAAAAGAAACTCAACGAAATTAAATCAAAAGATAATTTTAAAAAAGCAACTTTTTGTAGGATTATCCCTCAGCCCCAAGAAAGAGAATCAATAAATAATGATATATCAGCCAAAGTGATTTGAACGCATACACTGCAGAATAAGAGATCTATTACTACAAAATGCAAACTGTAACCAACAAATGTATGCACAATAGAGACGTAATTCCATTTGCAAACAAAAGGTAGAAACAAATCAATAGTCACTGAATATAATCTCATAGCAGCATCAAATAACCAAACTTCAAAATAATCCCTTCTACATGCACTGCACAATGAAAACCTTTCCACAAGAGAGAGCAAAGAGACAGGTATGGGGGGGGGATGGAAAAACTCACGTTCGTTTGGACTCAGCGGTTCTTCGTGCCGGACATTTCCCTGGTGCTGGACACTGGAAAACAGTGAGAATAGCTTGTGTAGAACAACAGACAGTTGGTGTGACATTACTGTGATGGTGCTAGGGTAACAGGGACTAGGGTGTCATCGAGACACATTCACATCAATTCACCACTGAGGCTCAACAGGGACAGAGTGGAGCCAATCATTTCTCACTACTGTGTATTGGGAAACCAATTAAAGCATCCAGAGGATCAAACTTGACAAAAAGCTTGATATAAATTTCAGTTTTGCAATTTCTCTCACCAGTCTCAGTGGTGTAGTGGTTAAGCCATCAGCCTTAAGGCTAGTAAGTAATGGGTTCGAATCCCAGTACCAGCTCCCACCCCTAGCGAGTTTAATGACTCGGTGAATAGGTGTACGGTCACTACACTGACTTGTCTTCATTAACCCACTGTCCAGAAAGCTCAGGTGTGTGTCCAGGACATAGTGTGTTTGAAACTTAATTAGATATAAGCATAAAAATATGTATAAATGAATAAATAAAAGTCCTTCCCAAAAGAATACTGAATTTCCTACATCTATGAAACTATTTGCAGGTACAAGCCCATGAAAACAATGTTGTTTTTTTGTTTTTTTATGTGAACTGGAAATTAATCTAAAATGTTTGACAGAGCCCATATGGATGAAAAATTATATAAAATTTTGTTGCTTTACAAAATAAATTTGACAATAAAACATTATATGTGAATTTTTTTTTTTAACCAATTTATTTATTACAGTAAACTTAATTCAAGCAGTCCTGCATTAAGTTTACCTTAAAACTCCTTGATGGGAGCGTGTATGTGTATGTATGTATAAAGTTTGTAATGTTTAACAAGATCACTAGAGCACATTGATTAATTAATCAACGGCTATTGGATGTCAAACATTTGGTCATTTTGACTCGTAGTCGACAGAGGAAACCTGCTACATTTTTCTTAACGCCACAAAGGATCTTTTATATGCACTTTCCCACAGACAGGAAAGCATATACCACATCCTTTGACCAGTTGTGGTGCACTGGTTGGAATGAGAGAAAAAAACAATCAGTTGAATGGATCCACTGAGGTGGTTCGATTCTGCGACACAAGCACCTCAGGCGAGTGCTCAACTCTGTGTGTGTGTGTGTGTGGTGTGTGTGTGTGGTGTGTGTGTGTGCGTGTGTGTGGTGTGTGCGTGTGTGCATGTGTGCGTGCGTGCATGTGTGTGTGTCTATACAGTCCGATACGTTAACTACTATACCACCAAGACCATTCTGAAACAGCCACGTATAGTCTTCCAGACAATAAATGTGTGTGTATTATTTCTATTACAATGAGTGCACCCAGAGGTACTGAGCCTCACCAAGGTAATCTGCCATCTACAAAATACCAACACTTGACTAGCTGACCTTTGATGGAGACTAATCTGTCTAATTGAGGAAAACATACTTTCCTTCAGACAACCTCTGACATTTACTATGGCCATCCACAATAATTCAAAGGTTTAGTCTGACCTGCAATAATCTTCAAATATGCCAATTACCAATAAATTTCAATTTGCCACCTGTGTGTTTCCAAAAACAGATGTTTGTTAACAGTAAATGCTATCTTGGTATTTCAATATTTCAAGTTTTATGATGTGCTAGCTAACAATGAGATTGCTGAATATAGACTACTACATGTAGTAGTCAAACTTGATAGCTCAAGCATCCACCTGAATACATGAAATAATAATAATAATAAATCACCAGTTTCAGGCTAACTTTTCATTTCCCTGTCAATGGGCTCATTAGGATATTTCTCATTCTAACCAGTGAACCATGACTGGTATATCAAAGGCCATGGTATGTACTATCCTGTCAGATGTTGCATATAAAAGATCCCTTGCTACAAATGGGAAAATGTTGCAGATTTCCTCTCTAAGACTATATGTCAAAATTACCAAATGTCTGACATCCAATAGCCGATGATTAATAAAGCAATGTGCTCTAGTGGTGTCATTAAACAAAACAGACTTTAACTTTCCATTATGCAAAATTAACCCTTACTAGTGGAAAATTATTTGTATGTATGTTATGCAGGTACCTGTCTTAACTCAGTATTTTTTAATACACCCTTGAGTGGTGGTTTAATTGTACAAGATGATTTTTAAATATTAACTTGGCAAAACTTCAGAACAGGAAGATGGCAGTCCCAAATTACATGGAACATGTACATGTATCAAGTATCCCATCTGCAAGTAATCAAACTTGGGACAAGGACTGTCATATCAATACAAAGATATACCCCAAAATTGTAATTCCATAATGGGTTATTACTTACTATTCTTATTTTAGTTTAGAAATTAAAATGTTACCTACAGTATTCAGTCACACAACAAGCAATAATTTGGTGAAAACGTACCCAAATAAAGCACGATTAATTTGTTAGAATGTATGGTGCTCAGTCTTTTTAAGAATCTTGAAGATCAATAACAGCAACCGGCCTCAGTGGTGTCGTGGTTAAGCCATTGGACATAAGGCTGGTACATACAGGGTTCGCAGCCTGGTATACAGGCTCCCACTTAATGTTGAAATTAAATAAAAGCAAATTCCATACTTTATTGTGTCTTAGACATAATGACAACAGAGTTATGCAATAAACATTATGCCTACTGTTAGACACATGACCATGAAGTTACATATTCATAATATTTTTGTGTCTGTGAAAACTCATGGGGCCGATTTCATATGTCTGGGTTTCGAAACACCGGGTTATATCAAAACCTAAGTTTAACACTGGTTTACGTAACACTGGGTTATATCAAAACCTAAGTTTAACACTGGTTTACGTAAAACGCTGAAAAACTTGACCAAGACCTACACCCGTAGTTCATTTCACATGTGTGTGGTTTACAAAACCATGCTTTTTGTGTGGGTTAACCGCAGTTCTGGAAAGGGACATAAGCGAGGGATAGTTACACGTCATCACTATGTAGTTGGAACTTGTTACCGGTGTAGTATTAGCATTCGCATACGAGATTGGGGATCAGCAACCTCCTCCCCCCACAGTCTGGGGCAAACCTTCGTATTCGGGCAAAAATGATGGAGATGTTTGGGCAAAATGAGCTGGCCTGAAAATGTTTCATCGTGTATTTCCATCATTTTACTCACAATATTAGTTATAATCCATGTCAAATGCGTACAGAACCCTACATAGCTGTTGGTAATAATGCAAATATGAATAAACGTTGTTACACAGGGCACCGAGACAAAGTTTGGTAAAATTTTCAAACCAGTAGGCCTATCTCACCTTTTCCCCCCTTTATTAAGACGAGACAAACACGAAAGCATGTCATTATACGACTGCAGGCTATAGTAGATGTTTATTGGTTTGATACCGGTGGTAACCGATCAACTTCCAATACTAGTACTTCCCGTTTTCATGCAGTTCATACTGCATGAAGAAAATGCTTATTTTTACTAATTTAGTAAATAGCAATATTTATTACCCCAGCGGTCACAAGCTAAATATTGTCCATATTTTCTCAGTGAGAAATACTCTGCAGTGGTGTAACGTACAATGTTATTGGACGATTTGACGCTTACAAACCAATGACTTTGTCGGTATTAAATATAATATCATCACGACTTGGCAAATACACATAATGACGTCATGTAGTTTAAAGAGTTGGCGTTCACGACTTTTTAGTGTTAAATTTATAACAAAATGTAATTTTAATGCAATTCATTATATATAGTTTTAGAAGAATAAACAGAACTTTTGGTTTTGAAAATTATCTGTGAATGTGATTAAAATACTGTTATAGCAATACTCAGAACAGTGTGTAAAGTGGTTTACCTTGTTTCTATACATGCACGTGCATATGCTTCTAAAATATATGCATTTAGAGAAAAAGTAGCTGCCGTAATAAATAGAATAACAAACTGGGTTGCAGTTATTATCAAACCCCGTCCCGCCACCCTTTATTCGCTACTATAGTCGGTTCATAATTGTCTCTAAAAATACGTTCACATTTCATGGCTCTGCAATAATGACGTTAAACATGATTTTGTTGCCGAAATTATCCATGAAGAAAAGTTACTTTGAGCAAACCCAGCGAAAAACCACCTCCATGGCAGGTTTAAACAAACAATGCAGTTGTAACCCAGTGTTAAAGTAGGGTTATTGAAACCAGTAATGTAAAATGCACAGTAAACAAGACCCAGTTTAACTCATTTTTAACCCATATGTTTCCAAACCCCACCGATAACCCAGACATATGAAATCGGCCCATGATCTCTGAGACAGTATGGTCTCTCTATTGTATGTTAATTAGGAAAACGATGGGTATATTCTCAGAAATAACTGAAGTCAGTTCAGTGTAATACCTTTGTAAAATCCCAATATAATCTGTCATCACCAATTAATTAAATTTGTGACTAAAAGCAGACAGAGGGGAATAAAATATATAATCAAAATGTACCCACCAATCACTATTACATGTAGTAGTATATTACTGGTAATCCAACATTATGACCAACCCACTATTAAGACCAGTTTTAATAAGACCTGCCAGTGGTCTAATAGCAGTGTTACTGTACCAGTTAATTTTATTTATCATGACATAAATAAAATAATCACATCAAGGGACAATATATCAAAATCTTAGGTTTCTATTTTGGTAACCGATTGTTCAGCTGCATGAATAATTTACTGATGTAACAAATTAATGGAACACATAAATAGCCACTATAAATATTGACTGCATCAAAAAACCATCATTAGCAGTCAGGAGTGGGAATTGGTGAACTGTAAAAAAGATGAAACCTAGAGGGGTCCTGGAAATTCTTGAAATCATAGGTTAAAATCTGTGCCATCTGACCCATTTTTGAGGAAAGGACGATTAAAATGCAAGGAAATGCAACGTTCCATGAGAGGAAAACAGCTGATCCGAGGAGAAATGCCACCCCTGGCAGTATCAAGAAGCTAACCTTGTTATTGCCAGTTAAACTTAATCCCAGAGTACTGACATTCAGTCCCACATTACATCTCTGTATTTTGTACTAATGTATTATTTCTTTCAATCAGTGTAATTGGAATAATCTAGTGTTGCTGTTAAATACCATATCAACATTACAAAGGAATTATAAACAATTTTATTTTACAAATGACCTAGTACTTTTCATGTGTCCTAAATAATATAGAAATTGTTTTGAGTTCACAACTGTACATTATAAAAGTTCACCCATGTAACCAATTTGTATTTGACACATATTCAAATTTGCACAAGCCTGAATTCAAATTTGTGAAAATGACAACCATTAACATGGAATATGGTGCCATGTGACATTATAATTATACTAAGCTAAACAAACAAAATCTGACCAAGCCATGATCACTACTACAAGAGAAGCCAGTTTATAATCAATAGGACATGAATGATTCATGAGCAGGTTTCTAGATCAGCAGTGTTTCACCAAGCAATTGATTTCCCCACACACACAAGTAACAAGTCTGCCTCTTGGTCACAGACATATGTGTAAATATTTTAGCAACACTTGTGAAATACTCAACAGCTTAGGCTTCCACATGAAGTATCACATTTCACGGCTGTTCACTAGAGTACAGAAGGGTTTTGTTTATACAATGTCTAAGGTTTATTATCAGGGTTTTTTCCAGTAATTCACAGTATGAACTGACAATTACAAGTGAAAGTGTAATTGAGTTCAAAATGTCATGCATGCATGGACATGATCAGGGATTAACCAGGGATGAGTCACAGAGACATTTATGTGTTTTGTTAACACATTAGAGATACATTAAGCTATTAAGTCTAACTATATATAATGAACAGATAGTACAGATACATGAGGGGGTGCGGGGGGGGGGGGGGGGGGGGGGGGTGGTGGAGGAGAAGAGACAGATTTTCTAAATGACCATTTGGTTCATTGTTAAGTAATAAATTAACTAAATGTTTAAAATCGTAATCATGATTGCCAAAAGAATGACAATACGAGAAAAGAAACCTGGAGCCACCATAGGTTAATCCTTTCAATTAACAATAAAAAAGGGGCATCTTGTGTGTATTTCATCCAGCCAGGACAGCATATACCATTAAATTTGATATACCAGTTATGGCATATATGGTTGGGTTTGAAAAACAATAGATATGCGACGAGAACAAAGAAATAACCTTTTTAAAATATTTTAAAGTTCTTAATGAATTAATTGTACATGTAATAAAATAACTGATACATGTGAATATAGTCAGAATATACATGAACATAACTCTAATGGAAATCACTGTCAAGTTTTTAAAAACACATCAACCATAAAATACAGAAATGAACAGATGTGACAGAAAAAAAAAATGAAATATTAAAAATATTCTTACCTTGATTTTGGTATCCTAGGAATAGTTTCCCCTGTAAATATATGAAAATCGGGGTAATATTTTGAAAGAAGAGCGAACATGTTTGACATGGTGGCATAGATAAAAGATGTTCAATGTTTAACAACAAATCATCCAGCAAAACAGAATATGTATAAAAAATGTTGGCCCCACGATACAGAAGAAGATGTAATCCAGATTTTAATGGTATTAATCATCGAACACAGTCCATATTAGTTATACACAAAAGACGACAGCATGGCCTGGAAGCAGCAGGCCTCGGAGGCTATTGTTTCGTTATGTGAACAAAGGCTGTGTGGCCCAGGCTCATCCTGGCATCACTGTGGTCCTGCAAAAATCAATATCATCCAGCATCTTCTGCACTGCAGCAATTCCAATAGTGAAATTATGCTCTATTTCTTAATCGTGCATTCCAAAAAGGAACCAGCTTCTGTAATTGCATGGTGACAACTTTGTAAATGGCTGGCACGGGGTTCCTGGCAACAGTATTTGCATATCATGGCAGGCTAAGTTCGTGTCCAATGACAGCATGCATTTCATCGATAAACTGTGGAAGGTGGCCATCAAAATGGGTTTCAATTAATGCACATGATGGACAAATCAATATATTGCTATGTTTATGAAGACTGAAAGGCGGATGTTAAAATAATGTCCTTTTATATTGCAGAAAATGAATCAGGTGAAAAGTTCACAATAAACTATCACTCACAACGATTATATCGATGAAAGTACATCCATCAGACTATCTTTAACATATGTCCATCAGAAAAATTAATTTTCCAAATGCATGTGTAGTCTTATATATTTTTTTCTTTCCATGAATATGTGGTAGAAACAGAAATAATGCAAATTACCATCATTTTTTATGACCAACTGAGCCATTAACAGAAGTAACAATCTACTTTTCACATCACACAGCACGAGTCTGAATGCCACGATACTGCAATTAGTGAATTGGTTTCAATAACTCGGCCAATTCTGCTAAACAGAATACAGCAGTACAGATTGATCATATATTTATATCTGTATAAACATATGTAAATACATTAATGTTTATTACATCATGATCTACTAAAAATGCTCTATGGCTACCAATGCAGGTACACATACTAGATATTAGATAATGAACAATTACTATCCAATTTTGACATTTAGATTCAGCCAAAATATTCATCAGGTTTCTTTGAAGGTGAGCATTTTTTCAAATATTTCTTTGTGGGTTTTTTTTTAAAAATGAAATAAAAAGGAATATAATGAATCTCATAATACTAAGAATCATTAGTGTTAACTGGGTTAATAATTTTATGGTAGGATTTTAATCTGCATTCACCTACATTAAGTAGATCTTTATCACTGCATATAAATGATTTTCTTGACATTAATAAAACATTTTCAGCTGCAACTACAATACACAGTATGGCGGGATGTGACCTTTGTTAATGTATCACAACCAGATGAAAATGAGTGTAATCAACATTCTTTCACAGCATGCTGTACCAAACACCACACTTTAACCATGCAAAAGTCCATCACACAACAACATATTAATAATACTTTTACTCTAGTGCAACAAACATATTTCAAGGTTGGGGGGGGGGGGGGGGGGGGGGTGGGGTTTTTTTGGGGTTTTTTTTACATTATAAAGAATAAATGATAAAGATTAAAAACAATGGTTGAACTACCAGTAAAATATGTTGCAAAATTTATTTATTATTATTTCTTTTATTTATTTTTTGGGGGGGTATTATTATTATTATTATTTACATTATAAAGAATAAATGGTAAAGATTAAAAACAATGGTTGAACTAAAATATGTTACAAAATTCTACGACAAAAAAGTCCTAGCCTAAAATAACCAGTGCCACCCTTACCACAGAACTAAACCACTGATAACTGAAATGCTTTAATTGCATGTTAATTCTAAATTAAATTACTGGTACCACAAACTAGAGTAACTGTTGATTTACTCCTGTGAACCTGGTACATGTCTATAAAACATTTATCAGACTGTTTGACAACGGAAGTGTTGCATGTATTGGCGATGGAATATACCTGTAGCTGTTAGGCTCTAAACACTTAATGATCTGTTTTACTGAATGTATTTAGGGGGTTTTTGGGGGGGTTTTTGGAGTGGGGGGGGGTGTGGGGGATTTGTTCAAAAAGCACATCAAGCTACATTCAGTGCAACAAAAAAAGGCCAAAAAAAGACAATGTGTGGATTGTGAACAAACTTTTAATGAGCTAGTGCAAGTAAAAAAAAATTTTTAAATGTCCTAACATTTCAAACCATCAAACCTGCTATAAAACCACTTCTCCATAATGGGCACTTTAAATGTTCATTCTTTAGGTAGATAAATATTTTTACATCTACATGAAGACTTATAAAGTTTAGATTAGTAGATATATTCTTGTGTGGCCTTTATATATAGATATAATTACATACTTTAAATACACTATCAGGGTTTCTGCCAGTAAGAAATTTTGGGGTATTGCACTATGGAATTGAATATTTACAATGTGTGTCCTGAATGCAACTGCAGTCGACAGGGGGTACGAGTCCTCCCCCATTAAAAAAATGGGTTATGTTTAGGGTTAGGATTTCAAACTATAATTGTGTCAAAAAGTTCACTTTAAAAAAAAAAGATCTTTTAAAAAATGTGAGTATGGTGCCATACCCGTTTTACCCTCTGGCAGAAACCCGGACTATGACTTTAAAGTCCACATTCGAGAATTTAAACTTTACACATGTAAGCATGGTGTCAGTCAAGAGTTCAACTAGATACTAATAGAATATATCCATTTAACAATAAAAGATGAAATGATCCTGAAAATGTAGAAACCCCTATACATTACTTAAATAATGGTCATTTCAGATCAAATCCAGCCTGTTTTGTGAAAAGTATTTTATAAAAAACAAACCCAGCTGAAATTAGGTTAAAAGCTGGAAAATCACATCTTATCCTTATCAACCTATGTAAGCCCAGGACCCAATTGAATTAGCACCATTGTATAAACTTTAATAAATTTGTTTTCTGTAGATTTTCAGATTAACTGCTACTGAGAAATGATTTATCATGGACCTACTATCACATGAAGGTCAAACAGCCAAGTATTATTTGTAAAGCGAAATGTGTGGTCTGATGAAGATAGTGGAATTCAAGTTCACTGTTTATCACATTTATTGACAAACGATGTCTCTATTCTGACATAAGATATTTCATATATATATGATAAAGTGGAAACGCAGATAATATCATATATAACATTAGGTTTTGTAGATTACACAGGGATTAATTATTTTCTTGTAGGTCACATTATTAAGACATTTGAAAATTTCAACATGTTACTGAAGCTTGTCTGCATCTTAACTTTATTCATTATCACCCCTGCGCGTGCTGTAACCTCACCGTGGTGCAGGGGTGTAACATTCTCTTTGAGAATGGCCAATACAGCGCAAATCAATTTTGAGTAAAAGTCGGTATCTATCTGTGACATTTGTGTTTTTGCGCGGTTCTTTACAGTGTTTTTGTTTAAATCTTGAATTTTTATATTGATGTTGATCATCACTTTATTTGTTTGCATAACCATAGTTTGACACCCAATAGCCGATGTATTTTTCATGCTGGGTGTCGTTAAACATTCATTCATTCATTCATTCATTGTTCATTATCACTTTATCAAAAAAAGAAAAAGAAAGTAACATCTGATGCAGAACTTAAATGTTATTTTAACAAGAAACATACGATTATTTTTGTTTGGGATGCCCAGGTTAAAACAAAAAACAAAAAAATTTGCTTGAGCAGATTGTAAAAACATCTTTTTTAATATTTCATGCATAAGGAAAACATCTGCTTAAAACAGATTAGTAAACCAGGCATAAAAATGAAAGAAATGGAAGTACTTGTGTTTCCTTCAAAGTACTGCGTAACATATATATGCATATATTACGTAAGCTGGAAACGAAGAGAATGCCAAGCTTTGCCAGTAATGAATTGTATGCTAATGACTTGCATGTAAACCTGAAACGTTTAAATGTAACATACAGCAAAATATTTCTAATTAATGATGCAATTATTATATTAGAATAAATTATGTACAAAATATCATATCATAACGAGAAATATGCCCCAGCCATTTTTTAATGTATAATTACTAGGTAACTGACATGATGTACAAAAATCCACATAGGTTGACCACAGAAATTGTGAGTTACCTACCGGTACAAATAAGCCAGAGCACCATTTCATTTTATTGTTACACCCATTTCTAAATGACATACATGTATGTACAACATACCACATCTCATGCACATCAATTATTATCACTGAGGTTTTCAACAACTTTAAAAGACTGAGTAACTTAAACTATGTGTATTTAACCTTAAACACAATCAAAATCAAAATCAAAATAAAATAAAATAAAATAAATAAATAAAACAAGAAGAAGAAGAAAGGCCTCCATTAAAGTGAGCTATATTTAGGTGCTACAAGTACAAACAGCATGGGGTATAGTTGTTAAGTGAGTTGGTATTATTATATTCAAGAATTAACTTTCATTGTTAAATATTACTCTAAACACCATTTCTAAATCCATGTACATGTATGTGAACAGGATGACAGTCAAATGGCTGTTTATCAACATAGCCTGTTAGTCAAGAAACAGAAACATCAGGAATGATAATGATTCCCAATTATAAAATAACAAACAACTATTATGACAAACTGTGGTGCAGTGGGTTAGATAGAGTGGAGTGGGCACTATGCATTAAACATATGCAGTAAAATAAACTAGACAAACATGTGTGTTGTTTCCACAAGACTTTCTGCTAGCAAATAATCTGAGGATATGTAATAAAATCAAAACAGAAGGAAGGAAGGAAGGAAATGTTTTATCAACGCACTCAACACAGTTTATTTACGGTTATATGGCGTCGGACATATGGTTATGGACCACACAGATATTGAGAGTGGAAACCTGCTGTCGCCACTTCATGAGCTACTCTTTTCGATTAGCAGCAAGGGATCTTTTATATGCACCATCCCATAGACAGGATAACACATACCACGGCCTTTGATATACCAGTCGTGGTGCACTGGCTGGAGGCCAATGGGCCTACTGACAGGGATCAGTCCCAGACCGACCACGCATCGAGCGAGCGCTTTACCACTGGGCTACGATCCCGCCGCTAAACAGATCACAAGTGCTCGTACTAGGTAGTTATGAGTTTGAAATCTTTAGAAATTGGACACTGCATTTAACATATTTTCACAAATTGTAAACAGCAGTTCTTTTACTATAATCTTTCTAAAAATTAATAAAAATGTATCCATTTATTTCCAAGATTTGTAGGGTATATTTTACCCTTCGTACTGGCAGAAAATCTGTCCACTAAACGTCTTAAAACTAAACTTTGTTTTTGTTTAATGACACCACTAGAGCACATTGATTAATTAATCATCAGCTATTGGATGTCAAACCTTTGGTAATTCAGACATGTAGTCATCAGAGGAAACCCACTACATTTTTCCTAATACAGCAAGGGATCTTTTATATGCACTTTACCACAGACAGGAAAGCACATACCACGGCTGTTGACCAGTTGTGGTGCACTGGTTGGAACAAGAAAACCCCTAATTAATTGAATGGATCCACTAAGGTGGTTCAATCCTATGACGAAAGCACCTCAAACGAGCACTCACGGTCACAAAATAGGCATTTAAAACACACGTATTAATCAAGTCAATGGAAACAAATCATGAATAATTTCAAAGACGTTTTGATGTGAGAAGTTCAATAGTGCATAAAACATAACAAAATAAGTTTAAAAATTATTATCACATGTAGATCATAATACTAGATGAAAAGTCTAAATCTAATGAGACATAAACCAAAACATTCTGTTCTTGTGCAGACTCTAGCTGGTGCATCACATTCATAATACAATATATCATGATCTACATTGTATCAAACAGGGGTGGGAATTGGTGAATACATTTGGGAGGAAAGGACGATTAAAATGCGAGGAAATGCAATGTTCCATGAGAGGAAAACAGCTGATCCAAGGAGTATTCCCACCCCTGATCAAATTAAACAATTAAATAAATATACACATTCTGTTCAGTGTTATACAAATGACAATTAATATCACCTATTATAACACATTTCATCATTCAGGACACATTTACTTGTGCAACCACCATGCTACATGTAGGTGACCACATGGATTAACTTCATTAACTTAAAAACTATCTCTTGACAAAAGCACACAAAATGTTTTAGCAAACAAAAATAGAACATCAATATTGCAATAAAATTAAAATCTGCATAATTTGCACAACAAACAGTGTAAGCATGCAAACATCATGCCACATATAACCTCTAAAAGGTGTATGTGTGTGTATTTGTGCCAGCTTAAAAGTGCAGGACTGCCATCTTGAATCTCATTAAAGTTATTAGGTAGTACATGCTATTCTGATCACATTTTACATATGTATCCCTGTCAGCTTGATCTAAGTAATCAATTTTTTATTAATTTAATAACATTACTAAAACACCTGATCCAATAATATTGTTATTCAATGAAATGGCAGTCCTGACAAAATAGAAGACAAAAAAACAAAACAAAATTTAAAATAAACCCAAACTGAAACTGAAGCAAAATGGGAGACCACTCCAGTTTACCTTCACTACTTTCTGTGTCATCATCATCTGAGTCATAGGAATTCCAGCTAAGAATGGCTTTGAAAAAGAGATTCAAATTCAATACTACGTAGAAATATATATATATTATGCAGGACAATTAAACTAAAATTCCACTTCATTAAATTCAAACAAATCTTCTTTTCCTGTTTTGGAAAATTCCAAACTTAACTAATATAGACATAGTTAAACAATAACTTCATGAAGATGTCTTTGTTAGTATATTACATATTGTATACAAAATAAATGACAACATTTCGACTCCAATCAACTATAATTCACACAAAACAAACTCACTGTATTTTCGTATATGTTTTCAGTATCAGACATACAGGGGTTGAGTAATATACCATGATGCAACAATAAGACATTGGTTGTCAACAGGAAGGTAAAGTATATTACTATGTGTAGGCTGATCCTGACCAAGTATTTAAATAAAAATACCAACCAAGTCAGTGCAGTACAACTATTAAAGATGTGCAAACAGAAATGTAGTGCAAGGCTCAGACTACCAACTGCCTGCAGAAAGTTGACCAACTCGACAGATGTGTTGTAATCTCCCCAACTAAGAGAGGCGTGCTCAGATTAACACCTAATGGGTTATATGATGAGAAGTGAGTTGTAAGTGCACTCAGACCAGCAACTGGACAGTCGTATAAGTCGTGACAGTTGGTAGGCTGAGCCTAGCATAACAAATACTAGCAGTTTACGACCAGCTTGATGCTTTGACCACTTGTGCAGGTCCAGGAAATTGTTTCTTCCAAACCTAGACACTGTATGACATCTGAATCCTAGTGTTTCAGTTTATACACTGCGATATAGAAGCAGGCCTTGGGTTTTTAAGGTGAGTGATCACTCACACCCTCCATTACTCTCCTAAAATTCATGTTCAAGTGATGCCATACAATATGAGTGCCATGTACGAGAATAGCCAAATGCAAAGCAAACAATGAAATTGTAATGTTTTTCTTTTTCACAATCAGCTATCTTGTGCAAGGCACTTGTATTGTGTGGCATTGCCTTTAGGTATACTAACAATGTAAAATGAATGAATGAATGTTTAATGACACCCCAGCACAAAAAATACATCAGCTATTGGGTTTCAAACTACTAATAATTACCCATTTAGGCAAAAATAATGCACATACAAAAATTCAATCTTAATATCCAATGGGGCATAATAAACAATTCTTTTACATTTAAAATGGGGGGGGGGGGGGGGGGGTGAACAGATAAAAGAAAAATAACAGTTTGTCTAGCCCATAAAATATTTATCTAGGTGGGCTGTTTTTCACTCAGTTGGATATTTAAAACCATGGCCTGTAAAGAGTATGTACACAAATAATTCACCAAGATCAAAGGCCTTTTACCCAAGAAAACAAAAATAGGGTAAAGGAATGACAATGTCTTCTATTTCTGTTGTTTGGCACCTAGTGGTAATTGTTTCCATTTGTGCTAGGGCAATGTTAAACATCTATTCATTAACTTTTTAATCTGTTTGTATAATTTTACTGCTGATTGTAATTAAAAACTAACCACTATTATCCACTTTTTTCTATAAGAGTCCTAATTAAAGTTATAAATTAAAATACATTTCGGAATCTCCAATCACTGCTATCACTGTGATCAACATAAATATTATTTTGTAAAGTGTTGTTACCTTTTCTGCTCCAGAGAGAATCACTGACGTCGTGTACTAAACGACAGTAGCCATCTATCAAATCGGCCATGTCCTCCGCCATGTCAAGAGAGGAACACGTGATCATTAGTGGTTCTGATGATCCTGCGATTTTCAGCTGCAGTATTCCTTTACCATCCTGACTCGAAACTGTCTGAATTGACTGGACTTGCACAAAATCGGCCATGTGAGTAGGCTATAAGTAAACAATGAAAGACAATATTTTAGAATTATCAGAATGAGCACATTGCATTCAGACTATTAAAAGAATATCTAGCTTCATGCAAGCCAATGTTTAAAGTTATGGTATATGCGAACAAACTTTTTTTTAGCTCTTTCCAGAATGTATTTGTTGACATTTTAAAAAAAGGTAACAAGTAATGGGATATTACACATCTATATTACAGAGATACTTCAAATTCCAGAAAATCATGAATTGACATTAATTTTGTCATACACACATACTGAGCTGCTGTTTAAAATTCAGGAACTGTAATAATAATAAAATAAAGAAGAAAACTTTTATAATATATTATAGTAGACTTACCAATGATGCTTTTTCAGTTAGGTAACTGATACCCACATCAGGTCCTATCACAATTTCAACATATATACTCCAACTAGACTATAAAAGAAAAAGAAAAAAATTCTAAAATGCAATGAAATCTTTTTAAATCTTACAACAAATAAACTATTCTTACAATAAAATGCATTATTTGTTTTATTTTTTAACTTCAAAATATTAGTACAATTTTTTATCAACAAACTGTATTTGTGAGGACAGCAACTGACAAGTTCACAGAAAAAATACATACATAAAAAGCCATAGCTAAATGTGCATGCAGTAAATCTGACAAATATTTCCAGGTCATATTCACCTGTTCATTAAATTAGGCTTGAAGTTCAATCTGGCAAACATATTGCATAAAACATTTGGCCAAAATGTAACACAGCAACTACATGTATATGTTGTCTGAACCTTAGGGAGGGGTCAGGTTCTTTTTTTAAATTTGTCTGTAACCACTGACAAGCAAAATTGCAAATATTATTTTTTGATCAGTGTAAAATTGTGACATCTGGAAATTTATTTAGAAACATCTTCAAAAACTTAGGCAAAACACTAGATAAAGTATTAAACACACTACACTACACGACTATGTATGTGTTGGACATCAGGTGCCTAACCTTAAAAATTTTATTTTTAAATAGTCAGACCTCGTTACGACGACCATGTTCGTCCCTGGGTTATTTTGTCGTTATATCTAAATTGTCGTTACATCGAAATTGCCGTTATAAAAATGTAAGCATATTAATCATCAGCTATTAGCTGTCAAACATTTTGCAATTTTGACAAAGTCTTAGAGAGGAAACCCACTACATTTTTCCATGAGAAGTAGGGATCTTTTATATGCACCATCCCACAGACAGGATGGCACATACTACGACATTTGATATACAAGTTGTGGCACATTGGCTGGAATGAGAAATAGCCCAGTTGACCCACCAACGGGGATCAATCACATACAATTTTTAAATATATTATTATTTATCAAGGCGCATTGACCGTCAATCTAATAACTCCTTGGTTAAAGACCTACTTCGTTTACAAAATGTCATAAAGCTGGTAGACCTGATTGTTCAAAGTTAATCCTTTAATTGAATGACTAAAATTTCAAAAGCAATACACATCTACAGATTTAGCAGACATCGGTAACTCGGACATCATGTGACATTGTCGGCTCCTGACGAGGTCAATGATGCCAAATGGCTGTGTGTACTGCCAACGTGCTAAGGCATCTGTAATTATGTAATATTGTTGTAAAGAGGTGTTTACAGACGTCGGATGCACGTTTGTTCCTAATTTGCTCTGTCGGTGTCGGAAGGTGTGAATTCCAGTGTAACGAGCAGAATAACACTTCTGTACATTTGTTCCTGACAATTTGTGATCGAATGGTGGAAATGTCATAGTAACGACAGTCATTCTAACGAGGTCTGACTGTACATATAATTGGCTAACTTTTCAGGTCCAGACATGGTTATCTTCATTACAGAAGGAATATAAGAAAGAATAAACAAGCTGTCACTACTCACCCCTAAAGCACATTTGAACCTCTCATGATTAAACTTGCGGACAGTAAAAAGTGTTTCGAAAAATTTGTACACACACTCGGATTCTGTCAGCTGAGCATAGTTTCTAAAATGTTGTTGGATGAGTTTTCGTAAAGACTTTGGCTGAAAAATTAAAAAACCACACACATACAGTTAATAATCTATTTTAATTAACATATTTATTTTGGTATGTCTTCAAAATATTTGTCTTTTACTACTCAATTCCTAAAAGTAGTTTTATATTCTGGGTTAGAGTAAATTAGACCTATTATAATAAATCGTAATTTCCATTAATTTTTAATAAATATGCATATACAAATGTATGGTTTTGATTGGTGATATTTGTTTCAAGTAGTTTCAATACTGGGAAATCACTTTTGTTCATGGTGGTATAATTTTCATGTCATTCATGGATTAATGCAGTCAACGAATTTAAGAACATAATGAACATATAATGCATGTATACATATATGAATTTATGAGAGTACCTTATCGATACATGAATTTAAGTACCCAATGAAATAGTTTTGGTTTTTGGTTTTTTAGCAAAAGTACAAAAATAAATGTCTGTAATACACCAAGAACTAATCACATTTTTGTTTATAAAATTAGAACTGTAAACACACTAACCTTCATAGCCTCTATCACAGATTATAAAATCAGAACTGTAAACACACTAAACTTCATAGCCTCTACCACAGATTATAAAATCAGAACTGTTAACATACTAACCTTCATACCCTGTATCATAGATTATAAAATCAGAACTGTTAACACACTAACCTTCATAGCATCTATCACAGATTATAAAATCAGAACTGTTAACACACTAACCTTCATAGCCTCTATCACAGATTATAAAATTAGAACTGTAAACACACTAACCTTCATAGTCTCTATCACAGATTATAAAATCAGAACTGTTAACACACTAACCTTCATAGCCTCTATCACAGATTATAAAATCAGAACTGTAAACACACTAACCTTCATAGCCTCTATCACAGATTATAAAATCAGAACTGTAAACACACTAAACTTCATAGCTTCTACCACAGATTATAAAATCAGAACTGTTAACACACTAACCTTCATACCCTGTATCACAGATTATAAAATCAGAACTGTAAACACACTAAACTTCATAGCCTCTACCACAGATTATAAAATCAGAACTGTTAACACACTAACCTTCATACCCTGTATCACAGATTATAAAATCAGAACTGTTAACACTAACCTTCATACCCTCTATCACAGATTATAAAATCAGAACAGTAAACACACTAAACTTCATAGCCTCTACCACAGATTATAAACTCAGAACTGTTAACACACTAACCTTCATACCCTGTACCACAGATTATAAAATCAGAACTGTTAACACTAACCTTCATACCCTCTATCACAGATTATAAAATCAGAACAGTAAACACACTAAACTTCATAGCCTCTACCACAGATTATAAAATCAGAACTGTAAACACACTAACCTTAATACCCTCTACCACAGATTACAAAATCAGAACTGTAAACACACTAACCTTCAAAGCCTCTATCACAGATTATAAAAATTAGAACTGTAAACACACTAACCTTCATAGCCTCTATCACAGATTACAAAATCAGAACTGTAAACACACTAACCTTCACAGCCTCTATCACAGATTATAAAAATTAGAACTGTAAACACACTAACCTTCATAGCCTCTATCACAGATTACAAAATCAGAACTGTAAACACACTAACCTTCATAGCCTCTATCACAGATTACAAAATTAGAACTGTAAACACACTAACCTTAATACCCTCTACCACAGATTACAAAATCAGAACTGTAAACACACTAACCTTCAAAGCCTCTATCACAGATTATAAAAATTAGAACTGTAAACACACTAACCTTCATAGCCTCTATCACAGATTACAAAATCAGAACTGTAAACACACTAACCTTCACAGCCTCTATCACAGATTATAAAAATTAGAACTGTAAACACACTAACCTTCATAGCCTCTATCACAGATTACAAAATCAGAACTGTAAACACACTAACCTTCATAGCCTCTATCACAGATTACAAAATTAGAACTGTAAACACACTAACCTTCACAGCCTCTATCACAGATTATAAAAATTAGAACTGTAAACACACTAACCTTAATACCCTCTACCACAGATTACAAAATCAGAACTGTAAACACACTAAACTTCACAGCCTCTATCACAGATTATAAAATTAGAAATGTACACACACTAACCTTCATACCCTCTATCACAGATTTTGGAAGGAACCGTTTCAATCCAACTTCTTTTTCTAAGTACTCGAAGTTGGATTTCTTATCTAAAGCGACCTGAGGCATATCTTTGAAAAAACGTCTGTAAAAAAAATAAAAATATTAAAATAAAGCAACAAGAATGTTTTTTTGTTTGTAATTACAACATAAGCAAAAAATAACATTATTTGTGTTCAGGATTTGTAGTATAATATAAGGTTATTATACAGTGTTGTGTACAATATGGAATTTTATTGTACAACTTCACATTCTTCTTGTCCAACATAGATATTTATCACAAGTTGAATGAGAACCAGTACAATGAAATTCTATATTGTAAACATTGTAAATCATTTATGAATTTTAAAATGTCAGTTTTTATTAGGGCCTCCACGAGTCCAAAATATTGGACTCGAGGACTCGAGGGTCAAACTCGAACCGGACCAGAGTACCCGACACTTACACTAGATAATAATGAGATTAAGGAATAAGGTAAAATAGCATTATGCATCTTAATTCCAACGTTAAACATGGATACCAAATCATGCCATTGTATTGCATTTAAAAAACGGTTGATACGTGCAGTGTTGTGATGGACGAACAGCCAATTTAAAAAGAGAAACTATCGCATGATCATATAATTATTATGTAACTTATATCGTTAATTATCTATAGCTGAAATTATTGTCCTACATTGATCACTGTATTCCACCTTGTACGGGTACTCGAGTCCTGTGAACAGACTCAAGTCTTGCTAGACTCGACCCGTGCCCGAGTACTCTAGTACTCGTGGAGACCCTAGTTTTTATGTGACAATAAACAAAACATAGCTTACATTTTTGTTTCGTAGTTACTTTTTATTGATTGACTGTACAAGTTATGTTATTTGACATCATGAATTTTGAATTGTATGATATCATATTGCAAAACAGGTGATTTACCATCCCATAACATTTTGTGGCATCCAATAACACTTTTTAGCATCCAATAACATTTTTTTCTGTACAAGACTGAAAATTACTGTTCGATCATACATGTATGTTACAATTAATGTAATTTGGTTGGAACATAATTAACCTCAGAAAACTCATTAAAACCTCCCAAATTGGACCTTATTATTTATTTTATTCTTAAGGGTGATATATTGTGTTATAGATATTAAGAAGTGGTAATGTTTTGGGTTTTTTGGTTGTGAATCAAAGTAACTGATTGTAACCATACCTCATTTCTATACAGCCCAACCTGACAGCAATATCGTGGTCAATGTGTTCAGCAATATCACGCATGTAGTCGTTTCTGACCTGTGAACATATAAACAACTACATCAACAGAAGTATTTACCGTACAAAGATGTACCGTACAAGTAATCACACAGAATAGCATCACTAACCAACAGGTACTCACTCCCCTAGCCGAGACTAGTTCAAGAAGAGTAATCTTTGGCTCCCTTTTGCATGTGAATTTATATATGGTATCAAAATAGTAATATCTTAAATGGCTCCCCATAATCTAAGTTGAGGGAGCAATTAATCACTCCCTACAATTATTTTCATGTCGAGGTGACCTCAGGTCTGCTTTATTCATACTACTCATCTTCAAAATCTAATGTGTATTTTACAATTACACTATGTTTGTACCAAGTCGGTTAAATTGAGAAAATAACTGAGCATTTTAACAAAGAGTTGAAGTGTTTTTTGTTTAATGACACCACTTGAGCACATGGTTTTATTAATCATTGGCTATTGAATGTTAAATATTTGGTAATTCTGACATATAGTCCTTGAGGAAGCTCGCCACCTTTTTCCTTGAGCAGCAAAGGATCATTTATATAGATTTTCCCACAGACAGGACAGGACATACCACAGCTTTTGATATACTGAGGCACTGGGAGTAATGAGAAAAAAAACACAATCAGAGAATGGGTCCACTGAGGGGATTTGATCCTATGACTAAAGCATCTCGAGCGAGCGAGCATAGAGAAACAGTATCACAGATGTACCAACAGATACTGTACAGTGCTGTATTTCCCAGCCCTCTTTTCTGATAATCAAGAGACAAAAAATAAAAAATAAAATCCCTCTGGCATCCCATACTCATGTGTAATTTAAGAAGATATTTCAGTTTGATTCTGAATTATTAATCTGTGGCCATGTGGCCATCATAAACATTATACACATGTTTGCTGCACTGGAGTAAATGAGCTGTGCTGGATTTCTTCCCACATTATGTAGACGATCCCTAAAAACGGCATCCGAGCAGACAGACCCAGACAATGAAGCATGAAAAGACTTGATGTATGAGAAAACTCATATCCATTAATGTGGTTATTGATCAGTTATTGAAAGGAATGCATAAAAACCCAGACAGGCTGATGACAGTACTGAAATGTGGTTAGAACAGATTGGACTAGATCATAATGTACATACAGTGAAACCTGTCCAAACCGGACTCTGAACAAAACCGGAATCCTGTCAAAACCAGCCAAATTTCTTAATCCCAATTTTCCAAATTTAAAAACACGACCCTGTAAACACCAGATCCTGTTTAAATTAAATAAATATTAGGTCCTCGTCGTAATCCAGTTTACACAGGTTTCACTGTATTAACAAATGTTGTGATTAAAAAACAGTATTGAAATAAGCAGGTATATTGACATTATGAATACATGAAAGTCAAAACTATAATTAGAAACAAATGTATATTCATGTAGGACAAAAATTTATGATGCAAATTAATTTTCTTTTAGTCTTAACATGACAAAAAAAATGGATGACTAAGCCCATATCTGTTTTTCACTACAGTGCTTTAAAGGTACAGGGTTCTCTAGAAACAATGTACAATATTTCTCATTGAAGGACACACTCAACACATTTCAATTACGATTGTAAGGCTAAAGACCACACAGGTACACAATGTAATTAGACAGGAAATGTGCTGCTGCTACACAATGGACTACTCCTTCCGATTAGTAGCAAGGGATCTTTTATATGCACCATCCCACAAACAGGATAGTACATACCACAGTCTTTGTTACACCAGTTGTGGAGCACAGTCTGGAGTGAGATTTCTTGTTGAAGCTTATAGTTTCTTATTTAAAATATTCTCTCTTTTTTGTATGTTTGTCATGATTTGCCTAATATCAAGACGTGAGTAAAATCATTAACAAAAACATATTACTCTTTTCCAGGCAATATTGGAACTTTATGCATTTTTTGGTTGGTTGGAAAAATTTACAGGTAACTTATACATTCTAACAATTTTACACGATTTGATAAGTTTGAGTAAAAAATACCATATAATGTTGCCAGAGAACTGTATGTGTAGGACCAGGAACCTTTAAATTATGTTCAGGGACATGATACCCATTCAAAACATAAAAGCTGAAGTGATCTTTTAAAAGCTAAAACCTCTATACTACAAGTATATACCTAAATAAAGGTAATATTTGAGCATTTTAGATCAAATCCAGTAAAATTTGTGAAAATTATTTTCCACAAAATACAGCTGAAATTGGATAAAAAGTGGGAAAATCACATCCCTGTATGTTTTACTTAACTATTAACCAAATGTACAACTATTACCAACAGAAATATCTGCTCTTTTTGTTTTTTTACATTAAGCTTTATTTTAAGTACTTTCTACATTGAACTAAGATTTTAAAACAAAGAAATATCCGCAGATGTCCCGGATCAGATTCTGTTTAACAAATTGCCGAATAATGGTGTGCTATTTCCAAATGTAACCAATTAGTCATGTAATCCTTGGTGTTCTCTGACTTCTTCTACTCCATGGCTTTAACTCAAACTGGTGGAGAACAAGGGAAAATCAATGTGACGCTTGACAGGACACCACAAAGGAGTGTCGTAAATTAAAATATCTTCACTGCATCTTCAAATAGCGGCACTGAAAGGAGCCGTGGCGATCCAACACTGTGGCCATTTTATGTTAATCAGAGAGTCAAACACGCAACTAAGTTAATTAAATGGCAATATTAATCCCCAATAGCTAGATGACTCAGTACAGAGTTAACGTCTGTAACAGCATGAGAACCATTCTTCTTATGAGTTCTAATTAGATTTTTTAAAGTTTCTAACCACAATTTGCCTTCCTTAGAAGTAATAGATCTGAGTTATTAAACACACTCAGAATCCAAAAGGGCCATAAAGCATGAAATTAATGTTTCACGTTTATGACATAAAACAATTACTGACAAATAGTATTAATCCTTTGCCCTTTTATATTGATTATAATCACGTCATTTAACATCATTTACTAGAATATCCTGCATATTCAAGGCAAGAGTTCCACAGAATTAAATATATTGCCTACCATAAAACTGTTCATTCTAATGTGATGACAGTCCATAAATGCAATTATAAACCAAGTTTTATTGACCTAGGACTTCTAGTTGGTGAGAAACTGATCTAAATACAAAACCTTTTTATTAAACTTTAACGCAAAAGTTTACACTGTATATCTGGCTTTTTTACTTCACAAAGGTGAGACAATAAAATTAGACATTGATATACTTCACATTTACATCTTTAAAAAACCCCAAAAACATACCTGGTCATAGAGGTAGTAAAATGTGACCTTGTCTTTTGAATAAAGTTCCTGGAAGTTTTTTGGTAGATACCGCACCCTCAGTTCATACCTGAAAGATGATAAGAGCAAATCAACCATTGCACTTTGTTTTGTTTTTATCAGGCTTCACTTTTTTTTTTAAACTAAAAATTATACTGTAATGCACATATAAACATAAACATATTGCAGTCATTCATTGTCGAAAACCCAAGAGCATAAAAAATCACACTATTCAAATTATCTCACAGGGATAAATCACACTCCTTAAAATAATAAATATGACAGGGACAATATTTAGCACTCCTTGGACTGAATTTAGGGGCATAATCATGTTAGTGCTAAAACATGAAAGTGATATTGACACCAAATATGAACTGGAAAGTTGACTGGTTGGTGTAAACTGAATATAGACGACCAAAGAATCTTTTGTTCAGCTAGTATCTCGTCATGATTTGCTACACACGTTTCTGAGATCGATATACAATTTTAAAACATTAAACAGTAATTGCTAATCAATTTTCATTTTACTAGAAATATAACTAATATCACTAATCAAGATTTTAAAAAGAAAATGTTCCTAGAGATGAAATCCCAGCCAATTTTCAACACTAATGTTCTGTATATCTCAAAGACACACTCTTAATGTACAAAGTGAATACCTCCACTCCTCTTCGGGATGCTTGGACTCGTACTTCTGGCGAACCTGGTACATTGTGAGATCGTTGTGAAGCCAGTAGCTCTCGTTGGACTTGGTGTGAACCAGCTTTAAAGCAAAACATTTTGCAAATAACCTGTCACCTGCTGCTAGACGGCCCACCACCAGCTTAATAATGTCCTGAAATAACAATCATTAAAAATATGTCATTACTTTGCAAATTAATTGATGCCAAACATTATTCAACTTAACATAGTTCAATAATGGTAATTTAAGGTATTACCACAGCTAGCAGGAAGGGGAATCCAGTAAAATAATAGAAAATCACTGGTTATTGATATTGACATTTTAAGTATGTAGCCGCCCTGAAATTTCCGGGATGGGGGGGGGGGGGGGGGGGAGAGAGAGAGAAATGCCTAGTGAATGCCTAGTGTCTTGCACCTTCCATGTTCGTTCGTTCCAAGAATTTATCTGGCCCCCACACAAAAAATCCTAGTTATGGCCCAGGCTAGAATGCACATGGTTCAAGTGACAGCAGATACCTGTATTTTATGTATGTATAATGGTTAGTGGTACATACAAGTACATCAGAATCTCAGCACATTGTTTTATTAGCATTTTTTTCTTTTCCCCCACATGTTCAGCACATCATAATAGTGAGTTTGTACAGAAAATGAGAAAACAAAAAACCCACTGGCACCACAAAGACTACTCTTTTTAATTAGCATTAAGGAATATTTTATATCCATAGAACAGCATACATAATGGACTTTGATTTACCAGATGTGGAGTACCGGTTGGAATGGCTGTTAAAAGCCAGAAAGTTTACCAACAGTGATCAATTCCAAGACACATCACACATCTTAGAGAAACTCGACCATTGAATACGAGTGTATTGCACTCCATGCAGCTAAAGAAACTGACATGATCGACACACATAATACATACATTCACGGCACATGTAGACAACATTTTATCTTCAGTCATAACATTCCATGCCAGGACCAAAAACTGCAATACTAGTATGCCAAAACCTTTACCAGCAGGTAAGAAGAATAACTTCTTGCAGAATTAGAACAAATTATACAACTCTACGATTGAGAGAACTCAAGATACAGAAGACGAATGGTCCATGTAATTGAGAATATACACGTATATGCTCTCACTGGGAAACAAGGAACACAAATAATGCATCTGTGATAGACCTATTGCAGGATATACCAACCACCAAGGTAGGCAACAGTCCAACCTGAAACAGGTGCTCATAAGTGGATTATTATAGCTTCATTTCAAGTGAGGTAGAAACAACAATAAAACCTGATCAAGTGAAGAATGCTCTATGATTTGTGTTATCCTCATATGTGCACCTGTTGTGACAGGTCTAAGGGTTCTGAACATCAAAAATGGAGCTCAGATGTGAACTGTAAGTGGACTGTGAAGAGAAAATATCACTTCAGTAAGTCATCAATCTTGTAAACTTTATGCATCCTTGGATATATCCCATAACTCAAATGCCAAGTGAAAAAAAAGAAAAAATAGCAATGCAGCACAAAGTGTACATGAGGCATCAGTACATACCATTCTTTAAATTGTTTTAGGCCATCCAGGCCTCTACATGACAGGCAGTGGTTTGCATTGTCCTCACATACACCCAATGAAACACTCACATTTCATCCTTTGTTTTATTACTTGTCACGATGCTTATTGTTTTAATACTGGTATGTGGAATTGCTCTCAGTTGCAATTTCTCACCTTGCATTAAGGTGAGGCTTTTCATTCATAAAAAAATATATATATCAGGCTTGCCATAACATTAACAACATTTTAAAGGGTTATCAGCATTTTAGTAGTGGGATGGTTAGTATTTTATTTCATTTTATATATTCTTAAAATAAGAGGAAGATGACATCATTGTTGAAAAAGAGGTGAGATGGTGATTTTAAAAGTACATGTATATTGTTACAGCATATGTTTAAAGGCTGACCATAGCTGTTTGTGTACCCACTGTTGCCTTAACATTTTCCTCTGTTTTCTTTTGAAGTGTGAAACTATCAAGCCAAATGCAACTACATAGCAGTTAGTATTTTATTTTGTTTCATTCATTTCATTTTATTTTACATTTTGTTAAAGTAAGAGGAAGAAGACATTATGGTTGAAAAAGATGTGACATGGTAATTTTTAAAAGTAGGTTGTTACAGAACATTTTTAAAGATTGACCAAAGCTGTTTGTGTACCCAGTGCTTTAACATTTTGTTATGGTTTTATTTCGAAGTGTAAAACTATCAAGCCAAATGCAACTGCATAGTAGACACCTAGGTGAAAGCTACAATCACTGTGGCATAGTTATGTTTCTATATAGAACATTAACAAGCGAAGATGTACATTAATGATTTCTAAATCAAACATCAGAAAGATTAACCAAACGAAGTAATCATCTGTTTAATTCTGCATGTCTGCATGGAGCCTGGGAAGATCAAGAGAAATATGGAGGCAATCAGTAGAGAAAATTAACCTGGTGAGAATCACCTGGATAGAAGCCAATAGAAATTCCATCAAAAGGAGGAAACAAAATTAAATCACAGAAGCCACATAGACACTGTCTTTTTTCACACCAAACTATCTTAAAATTTACCAACATCCATAAACAGAAAGCCCATGTGCATATAATTTGTTAAGGAAATATTTATGAAGGCAGAAAAGCACTACAGTTGTCCAAATAACTGAAACATTCCAAATACTGAACATGCCAGATGTTCAGGATACAAATATTTCTGCAGGGCTCTTTGTCATCATGTCAGCTTTTAATTAGCTATAAAAAACACAGTATTTGTCTAGTGATTTTTATTAAATCTAATTAAGTCACCCTTCAATATTTTAAACAGAAAATACTGCTAATTCAATTATTCATAAAAATAAGCAAAAACAATTCTGTCAAAGACCGGCCCTAATTCTGAAGCCTGGCTGCATATCTCATAATTTGTTAGACATAATCAGGACACACCAGGGTACTAACAATTCTGTCAACATTGGCCCAGCAATTTGGAGTAATAACAGACAGGCAGCAGCAAGTGATAATTATCTGAAGGGATGTGTGACACCCAGGGAATAATCATAATCAATCAGTGTGTCAGGTCCTTCAGGAAAACTGACGACCCACCAGCTTGACCCACCAGCTTGGCAAATCGGAGCTTGGTTCATCTGCTAATCCCAGCAACCTGGGCATGACTGTCTTGAAACATGCACTTTAGCCAGCTGTCACTGGAAGGGACACTTTCCATGACAAAAGACACCCACAGAATGAAGTGCTGATGAACAATGCTTTATTAAGAAAACAGAATGGCAAGACAGAAGTGTAAATTTACACCTTCGAAAATTGTATGTTGCATGATTAACAATAAACACACTATCTTGAAGTTATTAGGGTGGTGTTTTATGTTTAGCCAATCCAAAAAAACAAAACAACTAGTTATAAAATTATGAAAAGAAATGATGTATTGATTTCATGGCCTAGCCAGAATACTGTGATGCACAAAAAAAGTTTGTTTTGTTTAGTGACACCATTAGAACATGGGGGTGGGACATAGCCCAGTGGTAAAGCATTCGCTTGATGCACGGTCGGTCTGGAATCGATCCCTGTCGGTGAACCCGTTGGGCTATTTCTCGTCCAGCCAGTGCTCCATAACTGGTGTAACAAAGGCTGTGGTATGTACTGTCCTGTCTGTGGGATGGTGCGTATAAAAGATCCCTTGCTGCTAATCAAAAAGAGTAGCCCATGAAGTGGCGACAGGGGGTTTCCTCTCTCATTACCTGTGTGGTCCTTAACCATATGACCGACGCCATATAACCGTAATTAAATGTGTTGAGTGTGCCGTTAAATAAAACATTTCCTTCCTTCCATTAGAACCTAAACTGATTTATTAATCATCGGCTACTGGATGTCAAACATTTGATAATTTTGGACATACAGTCTTAGAGAGGAAACACACTACATTTTTCCATTAATAGCAAGGGATCCTTTATATGCACCATCCCACAGACAGAATAGTACATACATTGATATTTGATATACCAGTTGTGGTGCACTGGCTGGAACAAGAAATAACCCAATGGGACAACTGACAGGGATCAATCCTGGACCAACTGTGCATTAGGCGAGCAATTTACTACTTTTAAAGCATTCATCCAGTTAATGATTTACCTTTTAAAAACATTTTACACAAATTTTGTGGTCTTTTGCTATTTTTATAATTGCTAATAAATTAAAAATAGGATCATGTTAAAACAAAATTGTACAACAGTGTGAAAATTCACTGAATACCCAACACCCAACCCACTCACAAACACACACACATACACACACACACACACAACTATCAATGTCTGTGACAGCTCATATATGGAACCATAATGTTAGCTTTGTATCAGATACACATGTGAGTTGTTTATTATTATTACTACTACTATTACTATAGGAATATGGAAAGTGCAGCCATTCAAAGAATTTAAGACCATGTACATGTATATAACTTATACAAGTGCCTGAATTGCTGAAATTTAACACTCAAGTGGGGTTTAATAAACTGGCAAAAACAATTATATGAGGGTTATGCAATAATGGTTTTAAGATTATGATATATGAGGGACAGTTTGTACAAATAGGTATTTAAAGCAATGACAGACCAAATGCAGTAAAAGCTCACCTAATGACCACTCAGGTTCTAATACCACCCTACTATAAAGACCAGAATAATTCTGTATTTTTTTTTACCTTAAAACGCTCTGGTACTAAGACCACCCTGCTATTACGGATTATGACCTAATGGACATTTTTAATACATTATGATTCCGCCAATGCAACAAATTACATTATCCACTTGTACTCTGTTACAAACGATAATAAGAAATGCCTAGTTATCTTCACTACTCAAACAAGTAATTAAAGAGTCTTATATTAATTTAGCTGAAAGTATGAAGGTTCAAATATTACTTTCTTACTAGCAAGTAATTGCTTTACAAATTGCAAGTAGCATGACATGGTTAATTTCTGGAATGTATGTTATTTATAACTTGCACATACATGTATTAATGTTGAGAAGTAGAAGTTAAATAATAGCAGAACTTACACAGATACATTAATTAACTATGAAAACGGTCACATGACTCAAAAATCATGTGTTTGCATTATGTCTGCAGCAGAGGATGCCCAAAAGACTGGAAGGAATGTTTTATTTAATGACCCACTCAGCATATTGTAATTATGGTGTTGAACATATGGTTAAGAGAGGAAACCTGCTTCTGCCATGCCATGGCCTACTCATTCTGATTAACAGCATGGGATCTTTTATATGTAGTATCCCACAGATAGGACAGTACATACTACATAACATGGCCTATGTACACCACTTGTGAAGCATTGGTTGGAACAAGAAATAGCCCAATGAGCCCACTGACAGGGTTCGATTCTAAACCGACCGTGCATCAGGCGAGCGCTTTACCACTGGGCTACATCCTATCTCAACCAAAACACTGGAAGAGTGTTACTTGTCAAGACAGATGTTAATCTCTGTCGTGTAATAACTAAGAACAAATTATGGGTACAGACTCACAATAAACTGAAGTAGGCATGAGACTTGATATTTCTTGCAGTTCATTGTAAATGCTAATTCACTGTTGCTTCTCGTTAATTTTATCACTTGAGACAAGGTTGACAAACAAATGGGAAGGACTGGAGTTAAATTTATAAAATCAATATATACCAAATATCATTATTAATACTGGTATTCAGTATTAGGACCAACTTGACGATTAATATCAATTTTAGTACATGTCCCACGGATGGTTGTAATAGTGAAATTTCACTGTCAATACTTTTAAATATAATCTTCATTGACCGCTGTGCATTTGGCCTAATTATCTTTTCAGCTACTGATATCAGAAAAATATAACTCTTGTGGCTGACCCATCAACCACCATTTTTTGCAGCCGTCAGACATTCATCATCCTCATACCAGGTACCACAAAGGAAAGCATTCACTTTCCTTGGTGAGAAACTTGATGATATAAAGCTTTGTTCCAATCTAATCAAATTCATGGTTTCAGGAGGGATGTTACCATTAGGCAATTATATAGACAATAACTTACGAGTTAAGAGGAATTACGGATTATCTGTCCCGAGTGAAATTAATGTTATCAGTCATCAGCTATAGTGAGTGACTTGACAACATTAATTTCACGAGGGACAGATAATCAATAATTCCAAGTATCGAGTGGGTTATTGTATTTATTAACCATAGTGTAAATTATTTAGAAACTTAAACTTTAAACTTCTTACATGACACAAATTACATACAAGATACAAGACGTGAAAGTCTGAGGAAACTGATGATGTCACTGTTTTTGTAAAATCTCAACAACGCGAGACTTGACAGTCGAGGAAACCAATGATGTCACCAAACTAATGTCATGACGTCAGCGGGGAAATATATCTTCTATCTTTCCCTAGAGAAAGATAGAAAATATATTCACCCGTATCTCACTGCCCATATGGGTAATAAATGTAACTAATATTGATGATAGTTGTGTAAATGAATAAAGTTTCAGAAAAACTCAGACATAAAAGATAAAAAAAGATAAAATTTATTGCATTTAAACATTCCACATGGGAACAGAGTGCACAAAATAACATTAGAAAGTTGCAATATCAACAAACAATTAATGACTATATTTTTACATACATATATACAAATACATGTATGTCACTACTACAGTCTATTCATTATATTGGAAAACCAACTTGCAAATAACACCTATGTTGGCTGGGTCCTGATTTTTCATAATAAAAATAAACTGCTCTTTCGGTGTCATATTTAAAAATGAAGGGTTGTAGTTGGAGATAAAATGAAATAACTTTGACCGCTGATACTTATATTTCTTACATTGTACAATGTGATGAAATTCATCTTCAATGATATTGCATTCATCACAGATACGCTGGTCAAGAGGAGTATATGGTTTTGTATGCCTGCCAGTTTCAATTTTCAAGTTATGGTCACTAAGACGGAGTTTAGAGAAATGTTTTCTATGATCTGGGTTTAAGCAGTGAATTAAATATGGTTCTAAGTATATTTCTTGTTTGAGAGTTTCATATGTTCTCATTTTATTGCCAGTGCTATTTGTCTTTTTTATAATATTTAATATTTAGACTTTTTTGGAAATGTTTTTGATAAAAATTCTTTAATAACTTTATTAGATAGTTTGGGCTGTTAATAATACTTCTGTTTAGACCTAAGTGGTCGATAAATGAATGTAATTTGTGAAGCCAACCAATATTCTTTCTTTCTATATGATGGTCTGTGTACTAAACTTTGGTATCTAGTTCTATGAATGTTTTTGACTGCCCCATGTATGTTTATTTGTCTTCACCGCCATCAAAATAACTCTACATGCTGTTAGCCAATCCCAAACAGCTGTGTTTGATTTTCAGAAATAAATATTGTTTAAACCAAAATAACTGTCTGTTCCCATATACAGGTATGCAAAAGCAGACATCATACAAATAGATAAAAGCACATCTGAATACATAAACCAACAAAGTAAAAACAACTTGTGTACAAAAACACACAAACATTTTGGACAAACTACAAAATATGGGCCCTATTATCGCTTAGCAAGATAACTTTTTTTTCTCTGTCCAGCAGTTTATCTGTGGAATTCTGTAACAGAGGCATCTCAACATCTGTTTCTAATATCTATAGTGGTATCTTGACCATCACTGAACTCACAGAAAATTCTTCCTAGTCCTCTTAATGGTACACTTTCTCTGTCTGAGAAAAACAAAATGTCCAATAAACTTCAACGAAAGATTTCTTGATGGCCAATATACAAAGGGAGTAAGCATCTGTCTTTGCAATTTTCTCGATACATGTATCCTTTAGAAATTATTCCCTACATCTACTGGAAGAATGTTTCAGATATAACGTCGAACTGTAAATCAGGGAAATAATGCGTCATTGGGCGGGGACCTATCTCAGTTGGTAGCTCTAGTGCTCACCTGAGGAACTTGGGTCGAAGGATAAAATTCCCTCAGCTGAACCATTTTTCTGATTGCGTTTTTTCTCATCCCAACCAGTGTGGCCCCAGGTATATCAAAAGCCATGACATGTGCTGTCCTGTCTGGGGAAAGTGCATATAAAAGATCCCTTGCTGCTAATGGAAAAAATGTAGCACGTTTCCTTTGAAGATTACATGTCAAAATCAGCAAATGTTTTACACCCAATAGCCAATGATTAATAAATGAATGTGCTCTAGAGGTGTCATTAAACTAAACACATTTTTTAATGTGCCATAATGTTAATGTGCTGAGACACTAAAATGCATCTAGTCAATACAAAGTTGATCACAATGTTAGTTACAAGAAATACTGAGTTTTCACTAAATTTATTTTAGTTTTTATTACATCGATTAAACTAGTGTACTGGCAAGGTACATGATAGTTATGGTACACAGCATACCGCATCCCAAGCTGTACTTGCATGCAAGGATTGATGATATTATATAAATTGATAAGGAAGATATGGCCCAGACAAGGATTTCCTTTAAAATATGCAGTAATGTAAAAAAAAAAAAAAAAGAGAGAGAAAAGTCACAGTAACCTACATGTACTTATGGTAGATAACACATCATCATCCCAAGTTGTACATGCATGCAATGTTTGATAATCCTATATGAAAGAGAGAGTGAGAGAGAGAGCGAGAGAGGGGAGGGGGAGAGAGAGAGAGAGAGAGAGAGAGAGAGAGAGAGAGAGAGAGAGAGAGAGAGAGAGAGAGAGAGAGAGAGAGAAATGTTTTATGTAACGACACACTCAACACATTTTATTTACAATTATATGGCATCGGATATATGGTTAAGGACCACACAGATATTGAGAGAGAAAACCCGCTGTCACCACTTCATGGGCTATTTTTTTCGATTAGCAGCAAGGGATCTTTTATATGCACCATTCCACAGACAGGATAGTACATGCCACAGCCTTTGTTACACCAGTTGTGGAGCACTGGCTGGAATGAGAAATAGCCCAATAGGTCCACCAACTGGGATCAATCCTAAACCGGCCACGCATCGAGCAAACGCTTTACCACTGGGCTATATCCCACCTCCACTATATGAAGTGATAAGAAAGATATGCCCCAGAAACGAAAAGTTTACGGATGGATGGATGGATGGATGGACAGCTGGACAATGCAATACCATAATACGACCTGTCAAAGTAAAAGATAGGAGTATAAAAAATATTTGTATTTGTTTGTTTTTTGTTTATTACATGGCAATATGTATTTTCTGTTCACATAAAACAGTACTTACTTTCACTCTAACAGCTGCATACAAAGTGTGTTGGCAATTGTTTTGTTTATTTTTTTGTTTTATTTTTTATTCTTGGTGGTTTTATTGGCAAAAAATATAATGTATCAAGTAATTACTGCACCAACATACATATATATCAGTAGCATTTTCCACATTAATATCTTGCTCGCATTAATTTTATGGTTTACAGTATATACCGAAAAATTTAAACAAGTCTATAGATTGTTTTTGACTATACATCAGAAGTGATGTATTAAATGTTTTTGTAACATAGTTACATATACAAAAAAAAGTTTAGTATTACATGTATGTTTAGCTTAGCTTAGCTTAGTAACTGGTTTAACGTGTCCATATACCACTAGGGTTTCGAACACGCCTATCCCGAGTCCAGCCTCCGATAGGATTGGGGGTCTGACTCGGGACAGGGATAACCTAACAAATAGGGGAAATTTTGAATATTAACACCAAAAGTATAAAAAGGGGAGAGTTGGAGTTAAAAAGTTTTGGCTACGCTCTTAAAGAAAAATATATAATATATTTTCGGCGCAAATTTAGATGGGCTGGTCTAAAATTAATAACATGTATGTTTACACAAATTGTAACATGCTTCAATGAACAAAACAAATCAGACAGTAATGCTCTACTCTAGCTAGTGTGTGTTTGGCAATTGTAATTTTCCAAGTTGTAAACTGCTATGAAGAATGCACTGTTTGTAATTTAGGTGCACTTGTTAGGAAGTTGGTTCCATGCATGCAGTTTGACTAAAATGGAGAATAACAAACGATGTGACTGTCACTGACTGAATCTAAATACTTTGAACAATAACTCAAATGATTTTGATTTCAGCAAAAACTATGAAATGCAGAAGGTGAAAAACATTTCTTCATTTTGTTTTTTGTTAGTTTTTTTGTTTTGTTTTTTGTTGTTGATCAAATGTCAGCAGGCACAGTATGACTACTCAATATATTTTTTTTTAATTAGTGTGGCCTATTAAAAAAGTTAAGTAGTAACTTAATATAAGCATGTGCTTGAGTGTCCACCACAAATTATATATATGTTTACATTTTGTTATTTAAGTGGATAATTATGTCATTAGAACAGAGCAAACTGACAGTATTATAATTAATATCATGCCAGTGATACTGTACAAACTGACAGACATCCTGTCAGAATTCTCTATCAGTAAACTCATTTCCTCAAGTCCTCAGCCGGTCAGTCATATGGCTGGAACAGTTCATTTACTGTCATCGGTCATGTGGCTGGAACAGTTCATTTACTGTCATCAGCCATGTGGCTGGAACAGTTCATTTACTGTCATCGGTCATGTGGCTGGAACAGTTCATTTACTGTCATCAGCCATGTGGCTGGAACAGTTCATTTACTGTCATCGGTCATGTGGCTGGAACAGTTCATTTATTGCCATCAGTCATGTGGCTGGAACAGTTTATTTACTATCATCAGTCATGTGGCTGGAACAGTAATTTACTATCAATACTGACAGATGTTCTCCACCAAAAGCACACAACAGAGGCAATCAATCTCTAATGCAGCACTTTACAGTTGCAATCTCCAGGATATTTGTGTTTATTTAATCATTTAGAATAGATCACCTCCTTTATTTAATTATCTCACCATGGCACATCATTCTTCAAAATATCCTTTAGCCTAGTCGTTAATCTACATGTCATATAACATTTTATTATTCAACATATTCTGATTCAGTTTTTTTAACACTCTGGAGTGGAATATTTTTCATGGTTTAAACTTTTATATTACAATCATAAACATACTGCATATTTAAAGGGACATTCCTGAGTTTGCTGCAACTTTTAAGATGTTATCGACTAATAAACTATTTCTACGATTATATTTACATATCAAATATATTTTTCTGTATAAAATATTAGTGGCTGTATATTAAACGTGTTTCTGATCATTCTAATTTTTAAGATGTTATCGATTAATAGAGACTTGTTTATGATTATTCTAATATTTGTACTAGGTAAAATTTAATTTTATTTCCTAAAAATGTTGTTTTTTTCGTACGTACAAAATTATTTGAAGACAGATCCAGTTTGGGCTTCTTACAAATATTAAGTCGACCAGAAAAACATTAAATATACAGACACTTATATTCTAAACAAGAAAATATATTTAATATGTAAGTTTAATCGTAGAAATATTTGTTAGTTGGAAACATCTTACAATGCAGCAAACTCAGGAATGTCCCTTTAATATAATATAATATAATACATAATATATAATATTGACAGTAAACATACATATTATTGATCAGTTTTATCTGTAAATATTTGATTCTACATTTAGAAAACAAAAGTTGTTTTTGTTTTTAAATTTTGTAAAAAATAATTTGGATGCTCTAATTTGGGAACATGATATTTAAATACCATCATGAAATCATTGCAATTTAAAGTGCTCACCATCTTAGATAAAGACATTTCATTAACTAATGCAATAACTGCACCCACCTGTACCAAAATCGCTTAGGTATTTGAACTTTATTGTGGTAAACTGTGATTTTCCCTCTACATACTGGTCAATGTTAGCTAAAACAAATGGTTTCTTTTGAATGATGTGAGATGGTATCGCTATCTCTAACTGACAGGTGGGTAAAACATATCCCCAACAGAAACGACTTGTTGAAAGGTGGCAGGAACGCTGTCAGTCTGGTGCCATTGATTGCTAAGTGATACCTGCCAGGTGAGGCATAGTCTTGTCCATACTACAATATTAAACTGTTTATTGTTTATCAGGTATGATAACCCAGCTTCATGCTTTAGACATTGATTCAAGAATTATAGAATTTGTACTGAACTAGTATTGTACATTTCAAATGACTTCTATAATAGTGATGACCTTTCCCAACAGACCTAGTTAAAGTTAACTCTACTGTTATGATTTTGGCATACAGGTATTGTAAGATCATGTTTTTGTTAGAGACTAAGTACAACATGGTATCAATACATAGCAAATGCATAAAAAACAAGAATTTTTTTAAGCAAGAGTTATTGTGAAAATGATGGTGGTAGTACCCAGACTTTCTGTTAGAAAATAATTTGAGGGTATGCAATGAAAACAAAACAGGCCACAAGTGCCCCTATTAGGGGTTATAGGTTTGAAATGTTATGATATTGGACACTGCATTTCATGGACTTTGACAAATATTAAAGAGCAGTTCCCTCCCTTAATATAATCAATCTAAAGCTTTTTAAAAAATATATATATATTTCCAGTAATTTGCAACATTTTAGAGTATGTAATTTTACCCTCCAAACCCTCTGGCAGAAACCCTGGGTAGGAAATAAATTCTGCTCATCATAACATCACTAATAAAAACTTTATATATGTTATTCTATGCTTTGAACTGCAGTACAGCAGATACATTATATGTGCATGTATCTTCAGGCAAAACAACTACAAACATGGGAAACATACATAAACCGATTCCAAACTGCAGCCATGGCATGTTGCCTGTTAACTCCCATGTCTACCTGTACTGTTATCAATTACAATGCAGGCCCTGCTAGTGCTCCGTTCAATCAACAGCGCATGCTTAATAATGCACTACACATATATGAAAAAACCCAACTTGCTTGGCCATATGGCTTGTATCCTATTATATTTTGTTTGATAGCTACTTGCTAAAAGGGTCAAAGGGGGTCAAAGTGTTTAGCCGGCAAAACATCAAGTGCAGGCCATGTAGAAATAACACAAAATGCTATTGGTTTAAAGTGCCTACAACATCTGGCTTTTATTTGAAAGTTTTTGAAAATCTAAAGAAGAATGACAGCCACTTTTGAGGTTAATTGTTAGGTTAAACACCTTCACTTTAATACCCTATATATTATACTACTATATTATACTATTTATATAATATATAGGAGGCTGTTTAAACATAAAAGAGCTTTAAAAAATGAATCAAAAGTAGAATTTTTATACAAATATTTTGAATATTTTTGGACTCAAACTTAAGAATTTGTTACGTATGGCATGTTTCAAATGTTTTTGCCATAATACGCCAATTTTGAGACTGCCTAAAGCAATCTTAAACCAATAACTTTTGTAACAAATATATATTTTGTTTAATTATCCCTTTAACCAACAGCAATAATCTGTATCCCAAAACTGTAAAGTCCCTTAGTTACAGCAGTTCATATCACAATTACAGCAATTCATATCGTAACTACAGCAATTCATATCACAACTACAGTAATTCATATCGTAACTACAGCAATTCATATCGCAACTACAGCAATTCATATCACAACTACAGCAATTGCTGTTATTATGTTAATGTCATTGTCAAGTTCAAGTTCTGATATCGAATACCTGTATGATATTTATAAGTACATGTACATGTATAGGCAAAAATGGATGTTTTGGGGTGACTTTTTTAAACATATAATAAAACAGATAATGGCTTGGACAGAAAACAGTTTGTTTTGTTTAACACCACCACTGGAGCACATTAACGTATTAAGCATCGACTACTGGATGTCAAACATTTGGTAATTTTGAAATATTGTCTTAGAGAGAGGAAATCTGCGACATTTTTCCATTAGTAGCAAGGGGTCTTTTATATGCATCATCCCACAGACAGGATAGCACATACAATGGCCTTTGATATACCAGTCATGGTGTATTGGCTGGAACAAGAAATAGCTCAATGGGTCCACCAACCGGGATCAATCCCAGACCGACCGCACATTAAGTGCACGCTTTACCACTGGGCTGACTTGGACATAGTGTAAATGTATACATGCATCTATATGCTCAAGTGGACTGCTGAATATATCAATTCAAGTGTTTTCACATCCTATAACACCATTGTTTTAAGTTAATTTTAGATCAAATGTTACAAGTGTTTTAATATCTATCTGTGTATGAAACACTGTGCAAAATAGTCACAAAGTTATGAGGAAATCTCCAATGATGTATAATATCAATATGACAGGAAACACATGCATTCTGCATGATCATCATGTAAATATTTTAATTAAGCCATTCTGTAAACAAGATGGATGACAAGTGCACTTGGAACTAACACACTGATCTTGACCTTTATAGATGTACAGGACACATTACTTAATCACATCACTTAAAGGCACAGAGCCTTGTTTCAGCCTGCAAAAATTAACACTAAGTTTAGTTAAACTACAAACATGCAACACATTTGGATACGGTTACAACACAGAGAAGCTAAAATATGTAATGTTTTAACACGGAAATACTATCCAAAAATAGACCAGTGCTTGTCTCGATAACCATTACTTCTCAGATGAACGTGCATTTTTAGAATTATGAAAAATGCATTTTGGGGTATTACAAAAACCTAGATGACCAGAACCACTTCAGGTGTTCGAAAAATTAATATTCTAAATAACAAAATCAGGAGTGCAGAAAGTACTCAGCCGCTCGCCAAATACGAGTAAAAATTCTGATGGACGAGTTAAAAAATGCAACTACCAGTCTGACGGGCGATCTGTCTTTTTATGACTGACTGTCATTTTTATTTGTTGTTTTGTGTGTGTGTGTGTGGGGGGGGGGGGGGGGGGTGTTTCCCATAAGTACTTCTAATTTAAATTATCAAAGACAGCTTTAATAGTAAAAAATATGTTGTAGAGTTTTAGAACTAAGTTCTGTTACTTTAATCCACTGAGATACAGTTATTATTTGGGGGCAATGCCTGGTTCCAGTTGAAAGGTTAATACATAACTTTCCCCAATCTCCAACCCTCAGTTGCTGGCATCTTTTGTTGTCTGTGATTGAAAGCATACCAAGTTATGAGTTGCTATGCATGATTCATGCATTTTTTAAGACTCACAAGCACATTTCACACTGAATTAACCCTGAATGAAGCAGCTCTAGACTATTTATGTTTTGTTTCGTCATGCAACATGTATTATACAGACCTTCACAACACATAAGATTTTTATATGGTTACTTATACTATCACTAACAGTGTATTAGTTGTTAAGACAAGTTAGCACATATAGTGGGATTCAAATGGGGTGAAAAAGCAAACTACTTCCCTTTTCCATTTGGCATTATAATCCCTTTCGCATCAAGAAATCATTAAAATGTTTGACAAGGCTCGTACTAAAGCAATGCTGCCATCAACCAGTAATCCATATCTGACACAGTATTGAGGGTTTGGTTTTAAACAGAAGATAGAAATAATATCCCAGTCTCACCTTGACATCAGTGGCGTCGCCGTATTTCACCATATTGAACCCCCCGTTTGGGAGATGGACTTTCAGAATTGACCTGTCCATTAGAAATTTCTTGACCCTCGGGTCAAGATCAGAGCTAGGATCAAGGTCAGGGTCGAGCACAATCTCTGTACATGTGCCGCATTCACCTTCATGTATAAATCGCCATAGGCGGCTCCATCGTGCAATCTGAAAGAATTAAAAGCTAAATGATAGAAAGATGCAGACTTAAATTACAATGTCAATATATTAACCTGCTTGTACAGGCATTGATTTGGGGTTGTGTTTTTTTATGATTTCGTCAGAATCATAAACATAATTTAATGGAGATATTTTGGGCTTCCAACCCAAAATCTGGAATTTGCAGAAGTATAAAATCCTACCGGTACTAAATTTGCAATCTGCTGTATATATTTATCTGAAACATACCAAAAATATGAAACTCATATAGCATCTTAGAACGTAGATTTAAATGCATTCCATCATCCAAAAATACACCATAGCATACACCTACATGTATAGATCTGACTATACTATACTATATTACACATATTTGACACTATACTTTATTATATACCCATTAAATCTTACTATATAAATACAGCTCTGAATACAAGAATTGAATACAACTTTCCGTATTCAACTCAACTGCCGGAACTATACCGTATTCAACGCTACTATTTATAGCACATGGTTACCAGGAATGCCCTTCGCGATATGTAAACAAAGTTTGTGCCTGGTTTGTTTAAAATGTTATTTTGTGGAAAACTTTAACTGAAAACAGACGAAAACGGTGACAAATATTTACGATTTAATGAGCGCGATACCAAAACTTGAGACGGGAACACTACTAACCAACGAGCTTTTAATCCACGATAGTTAAGGTCGACGACAGTCACTTTTTGGACCCTTGTTTTGGCTTCGTTACATCGTACACAATTCTTATTCTTTTTCAATAAATAAAACATCTCCAACCGTAATTTTGTGATATGATATATTTGACAAAAGGTACATTTTATTTCTTTCATCTTTCAAAACTTCAAATTAATATTTTGTCCAGAATTATGAAAAATAAAAAAAAGTACTGACCTGTAAACAGCGTTGTCTGCTTGTTATAGGCATTTGACAGGGGTCAAGGTTAGTAGACTAGTTTCTATTTTAATGTGGCGCAGCATTGTAATAATACAGCTAATTTTGAATTTAAATGGCGTCAGTATTCCAATGACGTCACTTTGCATCTCCTTACAATAACCATAAACTGGGTACATGACGTTTCCTTTTTGAAAAAATTCCAATGTAAAATTGCTATTGAATTTATTTTTTCTTAACATTACTAATGCACCTGGATGTCTTTGAACAAAATCTTGTGATTAAAAAATTGCACCTTTTACGAAATATGGATTTCTAGTGAAATTACGGTAAGATATGCTATATTTATTGTGTACGAAGCCAAAACAAGGGTGCAAAAAGTGACTGTCGTCGACTTTAGCAACAATGCCGTCTCCTCACATAGAAAACTTGAATGAACTGTCAACCGGATTATTCAGTGGAGCGATGATTTATGGAGGCACATTTAATATAAACTTAAACTTTTCAGCAACAAATAATTCCATGAAGATCAATAAAAGAAAACACACCGATGACGACTCAGACACTGAGTGAACAATTCTTGACATTTTTCTTCGTTGATAAAACTGGCACGCTGAAGGTTTTCTGACGTATTACGAGCAAATTAAATATTATATTGTTCGTGAATTTTAGCTATTACATTGTCTTTAAAAGGCATTTCAAACAATATCATTAAAATTATAGGTAACTTTTCACTCGTTCTTTCTTATTTCTGTTTAATGTTTAAATAGAACTATATTCCTATGTCACTAAGTATGTGTAATAATTGGTGGTTCTTCGGTCCGCGTAGTAACACAGCTGACCTAGTTGTGTAAATTTAGAAATCCCCGTCATTAGCTAGCAGTGTTACAATTTCTAAATTATTATTTGGAAAAAAAATTCCAATTTAGGGTATGTAATAAATACAAAACTACATATATGTGGTTTTGTCTATATACTACATGTATCTGACACTATACAATACAACGTCCTATTTATAGCATCTGAAACAAAAGGAAAAGTAAGATACAGAATATTTATAAATGTGGATTAACCTTGTAAATATGCTGCCCAATAAACCTATCTGGCTCTATATAATGTCCCAATTACCTGGGGAAAAAACCTGTATGCAGATAAAGACGTACATGTTAAACTGTAACAGTTATCTAACTAGGCAAATCTAAATAAACTGTTTTACGTGCTTTACTACAGGCAACTGTATTTGCTGCCAATATAAATAACACACACAAATACACTCTTCTGTTCAATGCATTTGTGTATGTTAATATACTACTCAAAAGAATTTAAGGGTCAAAAATTTATAACCAAATAAGTTTCAGAGTGTATTAGATTGATGATGTAAACTACACCAAAAATTAAATTTATTGTTCCATATTTACAAAAAACCACAAATAAATGTCACTGTATACAAGAAAGTCACATGACATGCTGTCAAAGTTGAAGGTTGTCAAACATGGATTTTACACATTAGAACATTCGTTTAATAGTGTGTGAATCCACCCCTGGCGCGAATACACTCGACACATCGTTGCCTCATGCTGTTGATCAGACGTCTGAAGAACTCTTGGGGAATGGCCTGCCACTCTGCCATAAGAAGTTGACCCAGATCATCAAGGTTGGCCGGAGAGGCATGGTTATCCCGAACTCTCCTGCCTAATTCGTCCCAGGCGTTCTCTATTGGGGCCAAGTCAGGCGAATATGCTGGCCAATCCATCCTGGCGATACCTTGTTGTCTGAGAAAGTCCGTTACCACCCTGGCGCGGTGGGGTCTGGCATTGTCATCCTGCAGAACTGCCCCGCCGCCAATCTGCTGAAGGCCTGGGAGAACCAACGGCCGGATAATCTCATTCAGATAGCAGATTCCATTCAGATTGCCATCCACCACATAGAGGGGGGTCCTGTGGTGGATAGAGATGCCGCCCCACACCATGACGCTGCCACCACCCGGTGACATTGTCTAACGTTAACGTCAGCGAAGCGCTCCCCAGGATGTCTTTAGATACGAACCCGACCGCCGTTGAACTGGAGACTAAACCTGGACTCATCAGTGAACATCACTCGACCCCACTGAACACGTTGCCACCGCAGATGAAGTGTGCACCAGTGACGTCTGGCCGTTCTGTGACGTGGTAGGAGTGGTGGTCGAACAGCCTGGCGATGGCAGCGTAGATTATTGGCTCTCAGACGTAGGTTTGATCAGACACTCGAGTTCCAGTCGCAGTCCGCAGATTGTCACGTAATCGGCGTGCAGTGGTTGTGCGTTGACATAGAGCCATATTGGTGATGTAGCGGTCCTCTCTATTTGTAGTGCTTCGGGGTCTTCCCGAACGTGGACGATTTTGAACAGAATTTGTTGCTTGGCACCGTTGACAGTCGGCCAATGACACTGACTGACACCAAGTCTCAGAGCAACATTTTTTTGCGTATTGCCATCCTGAAGCCAAGCAATAGCCCTTCCTCGATCTTCGATAGTCAGTTGACGTCGTGCCATTGTCGAATTTGGAGTGTGCACCGTACACGAACGCAAGCTCCAATTATATGGAAATTCAGCATTGGGAACATGGAATACACGTGCAAAGCGTGCAAATGAAGCGCTTTGTGAAAAAGCAAGTTATGGGCACTTAGCAGACCTTTCGCTTTCGCCCTAATTTACGTGCAAATGTTTTCGCCATTAGAACTAGTCGACAGTGTCAATGACAGTGGATTTTAATTCATTTATGGGTTGCTTAGACCCACTTTCGTCAAAATGGAACAATACCATGCGTGACATTATGGTCTAGCTAATATAATTGACATTCATAAAATAATGTCGAAAATATCGTCTGACCCTTAAATTCTTTTGAGTAGTATACATGTATGTTCATATGTATAATATATAACTTGACAAAAACATTATCTCTGCAACCATGTATCTCTGGGCATTCATTATTCATAAAAAAATTAATGTTGATACAAAACTGTGTATTTGGGAGATACTAATACTTTGAAACAGATTACCTCAGAATTAGTATTTGTAATATAGGGGCATTTCATGGTATTTGGTCAGGGACTGAAAATAAAAAGCATATTTACATGGAAACTTTACATCATATGAAAGTAAACATCATAAGGGTCTTGAATGTGTAAAATTTACATGTACACTAAACTTTGGAGACTTTGTGGATTTTTAATTTAAAAATAAAATCATTACAATGTAGAAAATCTTTAGTAGACATTTACTACTGGCTACATGTAGGTGTGTTTATTGTTAGTAAGACTAGATTACACAATATAGTCTTGTGTACATTACAGGTCTTCTATTCAAATATACTCTTCAAAAGAAGAAACGCAAAACCACATTGTCGTAACATTTGGAGAACTGATTTAATTATTGAATGGTGAGTCCGATAATTACCAAATGTTGCAGGATTGTTCACAATTCACTCTAGTCCATTGTGAGTAAGTGATAGGACACACCACCAAGGTCAAGGTCATCTGGAGTCAATACCGGGTGTGGCCTCCGCGTGTGTTGACAACTGCCTGGCACCGCCTGCCCATTGAAGCAACCAGAGTACGGATGACGTCCCAGGGGATGGTGGCCCACTCGGCCTGCAAGGCTGCTGCCAGCTCGGGCAGGGTCTGGGGCTGTGGTTGTCGCTGTCGGAGGCGTCGGTCCAACTCGTCCCATAGATGCTCAATTGGGTTCAAATCCGGTGATATCGATGGCCAAGGAAGGACATTAATGTTGTTGTTTTGTAGGAAAGCCGTTGTGAGACGTGCTGTGTGAGGCCTGGCATTGTCATGTTGGAACACTGCGTTGACGTTGGCCATAACTGGAACGATGTGTGGCCGGAGGATCTGGTCAATGTAGCCCTGTGCATTCAGGTTGCCCTGCACGTGGACCAGGTCAGTTCTGCCAGTGTGTGAGATGGCTGCCCACACCATGACACTACCCCCGCCGAATCTGTCCACTTCCTGCACGCAGTTTGCCGCATAACGTTCACCACGACGCCTATACACGCGACATCTTCCATCATGACGTCGGAGCAGAAATCGGGACTCGTCACTGAACCACACCTGTCTCCATCGCAGTTGAGGCCATTGTCGATGAATCTGGCACCACTGCAGTCGGAGTCGACGGTGTTGTGGTGTTAAGATGACACCTCGAACTGGACGTCTGGCACGAATTCCTACCTCACGTAGGCGGTTCCGTACGGTCTGGTCGGATATCCTGCGCAAACCTGGTATTGCTGCGGCTGTGGAGGTGGCAGTAGTCAATCGTTCCCGAAGGTGGCGTACCCGGATGTAGCGGTCCTGCCCGGGGGTAGTGACCCGTGGTCGACCGGATCTAGGGAGGTCACGTGTTGATCCATGTTGCTGGTAACGGTCCCACAGTCTGGAGATGGTGCTTGGGGACACATGGAATTCCCTGGCAACGGCCGTTCTGGATTCGCCTGCGTCTAGTCGGCCGATGGCATTGTTTCTCTGCGGTTCACTGAGACGTGGCATGTCCTGGATTGTCAACTGTCGGCCAGATACAGAGGCCAGGCAAGCGAACACCCTGCACTTTTATACTGTCGGTGTTCATGTTGCACGTGCAGACAACGCACGTGCTGTGGTGACATGGTTTGCACGTGGCTGCGTTTTTGCGAATATTCACATTTTGGAACTTTATTGTACAGTAGCTGCGTTTTATCGAATGTAACCGTGGGAATGTGTTTGGGACATGCAATGACCTTATATTCACAAAGCATGAACCGGTAGGAAACATAAAATCGGAGTTATAACCCATTTGTACCCTTTTGCGTTTCTTTTTTTGAAGAGTATATATACTGAATGTGTTTTTTTTTTAAAACTAAAATACAGTTTAATTTTTTTTTACATTACCGGGTACAATATAAAATGACAAAAAGCTCTATTATGTAGGTTTGAACGATAATAATTAGGAACCGAAATTCTACCAGTCCACAGTTTACAGCGAATGAATGAGTGAATATTTAACAAACATTAGCTAAATGGATGTTAAACAATTAGGCATGAAACAAAACACACAAAAAAACTTTCTAACTTCCCTCAAAACAGCCATGCAAAATATGTGTACAGAACAATTTCTCACTCTGTTATCCTTAGAATGCTCAAAAAAATAATACTCAAACATTCCTGGACGACTTTTTTTCTCCTACTTTTTTTTTTCCTTCCGGTATTTTTTTTTTTTCTTTTTTTTTGGTGTATGCATGTGAAGTGGGAAATTTCACACCTGGCAGAAAGACTCTGGTCTTACAAGCCAAAATAAGCACTGTGTGTCTTCCTTAATGGTCTTAACACTCCCTTACTTGTACATACTGGGAAATTGTGAACGGTGTTTCATAAGATTCACAATCCATTACATGGGATTCCTCATTCCGTGAACTGAAGCCAGCTCAAATTACTACGGCCTACAGCTGCATGTGCATGGGAAAGTGGAAAATAAAGAATGACTCAAGAAGAATAGTTTACATGAAAGACGATCTGATCATACACTCAGACAAGAACTCCAGTTAGGAATACAGAGAGATGGTTTTACAGATAATGTAGGTCATGTTCACCTCAATACTTCAGAATATGACAGGCAGCATAAATTATACATATTTAGCATTGACTTCCATTCTGGCAGTATAGTACTAGGTAGTACATGTAGGTACAAAAGGTAAATGATTTTCAAAAGTGTAATTCCAGAAAACGTAGTTGAAAAAATATATATATACATGTGTATGTATATTCAGATGTAAAGTGAAACTCCTCTGAAACAGACATACTAGGGAACAAGTAAAACGTCTGGTTTTAAGTGGTATCTGGTTTACAGAGGTTCCCGGTTTACAGAGGTTCTCTTCTGCACAGCTATTTAAAAAGGGACCATAAAAACCGTCCAGTTTTGAGGGAATATGTATAGGTATAGGTATAGGTACGCAGGACAGGTATAGGTATAGGTATATAGGACAGACACACACATAGACAGACAGACATGCAGAGACAGACACACACACAGTCACACAGAGACATACATGTTAAAATACTGCATGAGAGAGAGAGAGAGAGAGAGAGAGAGAGAGAGAGAGAGAGAGAGAGAGAGAGAGAGAGAGAGAGAGAGAGAGAAACACTGAATATTATACTGTAAGTCCATTCATATAAAATTTGTCTGTTGGTTTTGAAACCAATGTACATATTTTAATGAAAATAAAACCATTCAACAGATAATACAAATGAATAGGGGTTACATGTGCATTCTTGCATGAACAAAATGTCAGTCTAGAGATGTTTTCCTTTACTGCAATAACTTTCGTGTAAACAAATGCACTGATGCCAACAATGCAATATAAAGTCAACATGATCCTTTCAAATACCACATATTTGACCTGTTTATAGTTACATGTTTTGTGGGTGTGTTATCGGTAAATCAGATTTTAATATGACCTATCTTAAATCTCAAGCTGGTATCTGTCAAACTAACAAACTGGATGACATAAAATCTTCAAACAAAAAATATATATAGATGAATAAAATTAATCTAGGAGTGCAATATGGTGGTATTACATAGTGTCACTGGATGGATGGATGGATGGATGGATGGATGAATAAATGGATAAATAGACGAATAAAGGGATAAACAGATGGATGGATGGATGGATGGATGGATGGATGGATGAATGGATGGGTGGAGGAAGGGATAGATGGATGGATGGATGAATAAATGGATGGGTGGATGGATGGATGGATGGAGAATAAATGGATGGATGAATAAATGAATAGATATAAATTAATAATTGGATGGACGGATGAATAAAGGAATAAATGGATGGGTGGATGGATGGGTGGATGGGTGGATGGATGGATGGATGGATGGGTTGATAGACACCCTGACAGACACATGGTTTGACAGATGGATGGGAAAGTATCTGATTGGCTTAATGGATGGATTACAGATGGACAGACAGATGCAGAATGATGGCGGGTTTTTTTTAACTATGTTTAATCACCATCTTGCTCCCATAAAGCAAAGGGGCTGAACAAAAACAAAACCTATATATTTGCTATCAAAGCATCCATGTTACAAAAACTGCCTGGAATGTATCCCCGTGGAAAATGTATACCAAACTGAGTACTGACAGGCCCTGCTCTCATCTTGTTACACACACAGTGATAAACAGACAGGCAACATCAATACAGCACAGAGCGTATCTACACGACCCACCCACTGGTGAGTAGCATTACTGGCACATCCATCAATAGCCTGGCCGCCAGATAAATGCAGCAGACTATCCTTTAATGTAAGACACCCAACCTCTTCTGGCTACACTAGTACAAACTGAACAGCAGTCACTGGAAACACTGATTTCATACCTCTTCTGGCTACACTAGTACAAACTGAACAGCAGTCACTGGAAACACTGATTTCATACCTCTTCTGGCTACACTAGTACAAACTGAACAGCAGTCACTGGAAACACTGATTTCATACCTCTTCTGGCTACACTAGTACAAATTGAACAGCAGTCACTGGAAACACTGATTTCATACCTCTTCTGGCTACACTATTACAAACTGCACTGGAAACACAGATTTCATACCTATTCTGGCTACACTATTACAAATTGAACAGCTGTCACTGGAAACACTGATTTCATCCCTCTTCTGGCTACACTATTACAAACTGAACAGCAGTCAGTGGAAACACTGATTTCATACCTCTTCTGGCTACACTATTACAAACTGAACAGCAAGCACGGGAAACATTGATTTCATACCTCTTCTAGCTACACTATTACAAAGCGAACACCAGTCACCAGAAACAATGATTTCATACCTCTTCTGGCTACACTATTACAAACTGAACAGCAGTCACTGGAAACACGGATTTCATACCTCTTCTGGCTACACTATTACAAACTGAACAGCAGTCACCAGAAACACTGATTTCATACCTCTTCTGGCTACACACTATTACAAACTGAACAGCAGTCAGTGGAAACATTGATTTCATACCTCTTCTGGCTACAATATTATAAACTGAACAGCTGTCACTGGAAACACTGATTTCATACCTCTTCTGGCTACACTATTGCAAGCTGAACAGCAGTCACTGGAAACACAGATTTCATACCTATTCTGGCTACACTATTACAAACTGAACAGCAAGCACCAGAAACACTGATTTCATACCTCTTCTGGCTACATTATTACAAACTGAACAGCAGTCACTGGAAACACTGATTTCATACCTCTTCTGGCTACACACTATTACAAACTGAACAGCAGTCAGTGGAAACATTGATTTCATACCTCTTCTGGCTACAATATTATAAACTGAACAGCTGTCACTGGAAACACTGATTTCATACCTCTTCTGGCTACACTATTGCAAACTGAACAGCAAGCACTCGAAACAATGATTTCATACCTCTTCTGGCTACACTATTACAAACTGAACAGCAAGCACTGGAAACACTGATTTCATACCTCTTCTGGATACACTATTGCAAACTGAACAGCAAGCACTCGAAACAATGATTTCATACCTCTTCTGGCTACACTATTACAAACTGAACAGCAAGCACTCGAAACAATGATTTCATACCTCTTCTGGCTACACTAGTACAAACTGAACAGCAAGCACTCGAAACAATGATTTCATACCTCTTCTGGCTACACTAGTACAAACTGAACAGCAAGCACTCGAAACAATGATTTCATACCTCTTCTGGCTACACTAGTACAAACTGAACAGCAGTCACTGGAAACACTGATTTCATACCTCTTCTGGCTACACTATTACAAACTGAACAGCAAGCACTCAAAACAATGATTTCATACCTCTTCTGGCTACACTAGTACAAACTGAACAGCAAGCACTCGAAACAATGATTTCATACCTCTTCTGGCTACACTATTACAAACTGCACTGGAAACACTGATTTCATACCTTTTCTGGCTACACTATTACAAATTGAACAGCAGTCACTGGAAACACGGATTTCATACCTCTTCTGGCTACACTAGTACAAACTGAACAGCAAGCACTCGAAACAATGATTTCATACCTCTTCTGGCTACAATATTACAAACTGCACTGGAAACACGGATTTCATACCTCTTCTGGCTACACTAGTACAAACTGAACAGCAGTCACTGGAAACACTGATTTCATACCTCTTCTGGCTACACTAGTACAAATTGAACAGCAGTCACTGGAAACACTGATTTCATACCTCTTCTGGCTACACTAGTACAAATTGAACAGCAGTCACTGGAAACACTGATTTCATACCTCTTCTGGCTACAATATTACAAACTGCACTGGAAACACTGATTTCATACCTTTTCTGGCTACACTATTACAAATTGAACAGCAGTCACTGGAAACACGGATTTCATACCTCTTCTGGCTACACTATTATAAATTGAACAGCAGTCACTGGAAACACGGATTTCATACCTCTTCTGGCTACACTAGTACAAATTGAACAGCAGTCACTGGAAACACGGATTTCATACCTCTTCTGGCTACACTAGTACAAATTGAACAGCAGTCACTGGAAACACGGATTTCATACCTCTTCTGGCTACACTAGTACAAATTGAACAGCAGTCACTGGAAACACGGATTTCATACCTTTTCTGGCTACACTATTACAAATTGAACAGCAGTCACTGGAAACACGGATTTCATACCTCTTTTGACTTGTAGTCTTCAAAGAAAACCTACTACATTTTTCTATTAGCAGCAAGGGATCTTTTATATGCACTTTCTCAGAGACAGGATAGCTCATACCACAGCCTTTCAAATATCAGTTGTGGGGTACTGGTTGGGACAATTTGAGAATGAGTCCACTCAGGAGGTTCGATCCTACCACCAAAGCACCTATTTCAAGCGCTCTACCCACTGAGCTCGATCCTGTCCCCACTGAAGGTAATGTTTCTGTACTGTAGATAAACTTCAGCCCTGTGTTTAACCAGTAGTGTGTAACCTGTTGAAACAATGGAAATAACAAAGACTCCTACTAAGTTGGAGAAGAAATCCAGTCATCTGGGCCATATTGGCTACCCTTGATTAGTTGTGTACAGTGCTTTCGCACAGCCAGGACAGCACACACCACAAACTTTGATATAGGAACATAACCCAGTGAGTTCATACAGCTTGACTGATCCTAGATGACAAACAACAAACTTGCTAATATTTTATGCTCGCCAACATTTTCTCAGTTACAGTATGTCAAACCATCCATTCATCCACCTAATCACACACACACCAAAAATCCATCCATCCATCCATTAATCCATCTATCCATACATTTTCCAATAGACTGGATAGTATATCAAAAACAGCCTTTGTGGTACACTGGTTGATACTGGAAAATAGTACCTGAGTCTGCCATGGTCCTCAAAAAAACATTGAACATTCTGCCTCATTTTTTAACATTTATTCTACACATATTTTGTTGGTATGTTTTCCAACAAGACCAGTTGCTAACAACAAATGTTAAAAGAAGAAGTGAAGTTTACGACCTTTATGTATGCTCAATCACTATACTTTCTTTAATCCATCTACCTTGTATACATGTATGCATGTATATTTACGTTATGAAATTTAAAACTTACAAGAAATGAAAGACGTAAGTAAGTTTCATGTTTTCAACAAATTATAATTCAATGCTAGTACATCTTTGGAAAGTGTGTATGTACTTGCTGTCATCCAAACCTCCCCTCCACCCCCACCCTTTGTTTGAACTCTCTTTCCTCACTCTGGGCATCCTCCATCTGAAAGGTCAGCTTTAGTTGAATATTTCCATCATTCAACATTCAACTACACCGAAGATAATAAACATACATGTATACATGATTATACTGAATAAAGATACCTTTAAAGCACATTGTTTCTTAATAGCTTTCAATCACTTCAAAATTACAATTATCTTAATGCTTTTTAAAAATCACCTACCTCAAGTTTCTGGAAGACATTTTAGAAGTTTTAAATGGTATTTGACACTTCTTTCTACCGTTCTTGTGTATTAAACACCCACTAATGCTTCCAAGAGAAGAGAATCTAATTTAGAGGAAAACGGAACTCTTTTCGACTGGAATTTCTATCCAATAGAAAACAATTAGGCACTTGAATTTGATAGACAGGTGTGCACCTCTTGAAAACTTTACATCTGACATATAGACATGGACTCGTTAATCAAAGCAAGGGCTATTCCAGAAATTATTATGGGAGGGGAAGGCAAAGGTGTTTGGCAAAGTAATGATTTCTTTTCTTAAACAGGTCATAAAGCTCTGTATTTTTAAGATTAAAGAGGTATGTAATAAATGAATAGACACATAGGAAAATTCATATACCAAGAATTATAAATTTTACTGAGAAAACCTTTAACAATTTAATACATGTATGTATTCAAAAGCAATAGGTAAAACATGTATATTTCAATGCATACTCGTAAGAAACTGAACAAGGGCAAAAAGTTACAAAACATATAGACCCTTTCTAAATCAGAATTCATTAATAATAATTTATAAACAATTACAAACTATAAAAAAACAAAACAAAACAAAATTAATTACATTTACAGGTATACATTACAACTGAAATTCTTTGATGCTAATGCGTAACCTGGTCTAAATCAAGGCTATGGAACAAAACCAAACAGAAACCATTTTGAAACTGTTGCCGGCTAAAGGAAGCACAAACAAACAACAGAATCTTTGTTCAAAATTATCACAGATTTTATCAACAAACTTACTGCAGATCTTTTTTCAAAGACTGCAAAGTTTTCCTTTAGGCTGCACAACACAATTCACTTTTTATGTATTTTATTTCAACTACTACATGGATGTTAGAATGAAGTCTGTGAAAAATATAAGAATATTGAGAGGAATATGTAACTGTCATTCTTATAATGACTACATGTATGTAACTGACATACAAAAATTAAGTTATAAGTTGGCCGCATAAAGTTCAAATTACCCAACTGTAAGGGCAAAAACTCAGCTTGATGTTATAAAAGTGGCTGCATACAAATCCACAAAGTTCCAGTATTATACTTAATATAAATAACACTTTGAAAAATACTGGGTTATTTATATACTATGCTTAGGTCAACCTACTTGTAATTATCAAAGAAGTATGACACAACATTTTTGGTGCCTAAGGGCCAATGTACAATAAAAAAAAACCCACAACAACAAAAGTTTTATGGAATGGATGAATGGGATAGATGGATGGATGGATGAATGGGATGGATGGATGGATCGATGGATGGATCGATCGATCGATGGATGGGATGGACGGACGGATGGATGAATTGGATGGATGGATGGATGGATGGATGGATGGGATGAACAGATGAATGGATGGATGGATGGATGGATGGATGAATGGGATGGATGGATTGGATGGATGGGATGGATGGATGGATGGATGGGATCGATAGATGGATTTTTGGTGTGTGTGTGTGTGCATAGGTGGATGGATGGATGCCTGGCCATATTGTAAATTAGAAAATGTTAGCGAGCATAAAATATTTGAAAATTTGGCAAGGCCATACAAAATGCTAATATTTCATGACGCTATATTTAAAGAGACGTACAAGAGACTATCTAAAAAACATTTGTGTGATTGTTTTGTCAGTGATTAACTGAACATACAACACTGGTTTCATGCTACTGATTAAATTATAAGTATAGCCTACAACAATACATCCAGTGAGCATACACAATACTGCAATTTTCTACTAAATTTAATTGTCAGTAAGCTATATAATGCTTCAAAATTTATTAAAAGTATTATTTCAGCTGATCTTACAACTTTATCTTTAAATTTTTTATTGTCTGATAAAGCTGACCTCGCTGAAGTTTTATGTCGCTAATATGTCACTTATTTGGATTTCGCTGATATTTTATGATTTACCGTACTTATTAAAGTTTTATTTCTGTACACAAGTATATGAACAGAAAGAAAAAGATATTTATTTAATGATATTAGCACGTTTTAAACTATGGTATTTTGATTCCGCTAAGATTTACAGTATTAAAGTTTTTTCTACACAAATAATTATATGAAAAGAAAGAAAAGGATATATTTATTTAATGACATTAGCACACATTAAACTATGGTATTTTGTGAGAAAAACAAAAACAAACCAAACAAAACAAACCAACCAATCTAGCTATACTGCCCAACCAAGAGTCAAATGATGAATCAGGTTACATGTACAACAAAAGAGGAAAAAAGGGAAAGTATTTTTGGACGGCTTTGTACACACAAATGTATTGTAGTAAAATCTAAACACATTTCCTGCTTTCATTATATATAACACTTGTTCAGCTGCCCAAGAGATGAAAGCCAACAATGTGGGACTGATTAACATAACAAGTACATATACATATATATATATATATATATATACAGTGTGGAGAATTCAATCACGCGACGCAGCAATCATGTACATTAATGTCGACAAGTGTGGTGCAAACATGTCTCCCACTATTCTGCATCAATTAAAAGTCAAACAAACATGGGGGTCAGCATGACCAACGGTGGTGGGATGCCATATGAAACGTGCAGACTAGCTTCTGTGAACAGGTCTGCAAGTGTGCAGATGTCTCTATCACAGAGAATATCGGTTCAAAGCACTCAGACGTTTCATAAAGAATGGTGCCTGTAACATTATAGCACAAAGAATACTCAAGTAATGCAAACCAAATTCTCAGCTCATAACATGTTTTTCTTTTCTTTTCTTTTAATCATGATTTGTTTTATTTAACTACATGCATTTCTTTACAAATTGAATACTATTAGGTTTATTTAGGGCCACTTTTTGTTTTTAAATATTGGTTACCTTTGTGATTTTATATTTAAAAAAAAAAAAAAAAAAAAAAAAAATTAAGAATATTAAGTAATAAGAATGAAATTTTTATTTAACGATGCCCTGGGTCAGCAAAAGCTAGTCAATAGTAACCTTCAATATATCTTTGACCTAAACAAATAATTACATGTATATTACATGAAAAATGAAAAGTCAATAATTCCAGTACCATTTTTCATTAATTTTTCAAAAATTAAAAAAAAAACGGTGATATTAAATATAAAACCAATCCTACATTAATTAAAAAAAAAACTAAAAACTAAAGGCATACATACTTCTTAAACAAAACAATGAAAGTACATTCATGTATACATGTATGCACATTTACTCATGTAAGAAAAAAAAAATGTAGAAAATGTTTGATGTATCGTATATCTTTTCCAATACAGGCTGATGCCAACATCTCCAGGATGCTGCCAACTGACAGCAGATCTGGTCTGCTAGGCTCATTTCGGCTGTGGTGTATATTAACACACCTCATGCAGACTGTGGGAACTGGCACAACACACACACCATGCAATATCCAAACCAGAAACAGAATGGGTGGAGAACACATAAATAAAGAAGATGATGATGGACTACTGATAACATTTTAGAAATTGTAATTTTTTTTTGTAAAATGCAGTATGCACGTAATATGTACATGTATAGTTTTATGTACTGATGGAATACACATATAAACTTGATTTTAGAAATGCATGTACAAGGAATGTACAAAAAACTGTACATTAAATTATCTCATCTAAAAATTAAAAACAATTAAGTTTGTTTGCATGAAAATCGGCATGTGTCGAAAATCTTTTTTGATCTCTAATGTTTTTCAGACAAATTAATAAAGTTATCACCGACTGTTCAACATGTTTTTACTTTTACTTAAAACTCTGTGTACAAAATTTACTGTTTCCTTGTAATAAATAACACATATCCAATCACAACTCTAAAAAACAACTCTATGAAAAGCTATACATACAGGTACAGGTAGTACATGTCAATACTTCTTTCTGTAATTTTTTGTTTCACGGAAAACATGTCAACATGAAAATACTAGTATTCAGAAACTTTATGGTAAATATTTCAGCCAGGATTTTAAATTAATAAATTTATAGCTTTATAAAATTCTGGAACTTCAGAAATACATCGGTGTATAAACAAGAAAGTAGTAAAGGAAAGAAAACCCAAGACAAAAGTTTTGCACAAAACATTTCAGCACCTCTATATTCATATACAAAATACTGAAAGTGGGTATAATATGCGCCCGGTCTCCCCCCACCCCATCCCCATTATTATTTTTAGTTAGGGTTAGGGGTTAGGATTAGGGTTAAGGTTAGGGTTGGGGTTGGGGTTAAGGTTGGGGGGGTTAGGGTTGGGGTTAGGGTTAGGTGAGGGGTTAGGGTTGGGGTTAAGGTTGGGGTTAGGGTTAGGGTTGGGGTTAGGGTTAGGGTTGGGGTTAGGGTTAGGAGAGGGGGGACCGGGCAGATATTTTTCCCTGAAAGTGTATAATAATCAAAGCAAACCTACCCTTTGGAAGTTTGCCTATTCATATACACGATACTGAAATTGTATAATAATCAAAGCAAACCTACCCTTTGCCCATTCATATACATGATACTGAAATTGTATAATAATCAAAGCAAACCTACCCTTTGCCCATTCATATACACGATACTGAAATTGTATAATAATCAAAGCAAACCTACCCTTTGCCCATTCATATACATGATACTGAAATTGTATAATAATCAAATCAAACCTACCCTTTGCCAAGATCCCGTTGGTTTTTCACCATGCAGTGGGCTAGTCGGACTGTTGTACATGCGCTCTGGAGGGGCAGCATCCTGCATTAGGGGGTCCTCGCAAATAGTCATCAGACTAATACCAGGACCCCTCAGAGATGGAGGAAATGCTGCCATGCACTTGATCCACGGAGTGCAGCACCCAAGTTATCTCAGCAATGCAGGACAAGTGCTGATAACTTCCACGTAAAAGTCAACTCCACGGCCCAAGAGAATGATAGTGGCCAGCTATCAGTGGCTAAACTATCCAAGATGTTCGCAGCTTTACCATAAATCCAACCGTGCAAACTGGAATCCTGTATTTGCTGTTGATATGCCGCTGGAGCAGACGTAGCAGGAAGATATGTCAGACGTTAGAACATCTTTTCCGGAAAGACATGCCTAACATGTACATTAGGAATACATGTACATAACCGTCAGTTCTCTACCACAACAGTTATGTTTCAGAAATGCATGTACGTAACTGTCAGTTCTCTAACACAACAGTTAAATTTAGAAAATACATGTACATAACTATCAGTTCTCTACTACAACAGTTGAATTCAAGAGTACATGTGCATAACTGTCAGTTCTCTACCACAACAGTTGAGTTTAGGAAATACATGTACATTACTGTCAGTTCTGTACTCTTAACTACACCAGCTGATTTCTAATCAGCTCCAATTTGAACAGTGCATTACAGAATGACAAGAGAACAATGAATCCAGCACAGCTATAGCCAACGAAACAAAAGTTTATCACTCATACATCAATTCACCGGTAGTTGGCACTAGATCATATCCCCTGAGCAGAGCTAAATGACTTATAAACATACACCGCACACTGCATAGCTACATGTTCACAGTGTCGGACCAAGTGCTGTGTCCTGCTCTGGCAGACATACGTAGAGGACAGGAGGAAGTGTTACAACCGCTCACATGTGTGATGATCTTACTATACTCTTCACAACAGTTGTCAGTCAGACCAAGCACCTAGCACTGTAGGCTATGAGTAATGTAGCCCTGCACATTGAAGTTACAGTCTTCTACCCACAGACTGTACAGCAGAAGCCAGAGTCACCATAAACAAAAGTAGTCTGCCTGCTGGCTATGTGTGTGTGTACCTCTGCTGCCAGATCCCACATGAAATAAGACACCAGCATTCATCTGGTCCAAACAGCTTATGACCCAGCAAATAAATACTGTGAGGTGAGGAGGCAGTTTATAATAACCAAGCATCAATGATGCATTATGCAATGTTGCTCAACCGGATCATCAATCTTTGCATTTTGTTTATCTGCCCAAGTCTTGCAGTTGTCATGTCCATCCATGTGATGAAACAATTGTAATTGTCACCTGCAGATATCCTCCATGATAAAATAATCATTAACATTACAAAACGCCCACTGGGGACCCCCGTTATGTAAGCAGTCTTCATTAGCAGACCTCTGCAGAAAATTACTAATTAGTAAACATGGTAAAATTGTAGAAACAACATGATTAATAATTTTGTTGTCAGTGTTAAGAGGAATTTCAAAATAATATGTTTACATATCAGTAATATTATAAGCACACAACAGATATGTTGTGGCAAGTGAGTGGGCAAGCTAATGGATGGATGGATGGATGGATGGATGGATGGATGAATGAATGGATGGATGGGCATTTGGTTGGGTGGATGGATGGATGGACGGACGGACGGACGAATGAAGGGATGGATTAAGGGATGGATTAAGGGATGGTTGAAGGGATGGGTGGACGGACAGACCTCTGCAGAAAATTACTAATTAGTAAACATATGTGAAAATTGTAGAAACAACATGATTAATAATTTTGTTGTCAGTGTTAAGAGGAATAATATGTTTACATATCAGTAATATTATAAGCACACAACAGATATGTTGTGGCAAGTGAGTGGGCAAGCTAATGGATGGATGGATGGATGGATGGATGGGTGGGCATTTGGTTGGGTGGATGGGTGGATGGATGGATGGATGGGTGGGTATTTGGTTGGGTGGATGGGTGGGTGGGTGGACGGATGGACGGATGGACGGACGGGATGGATGGATGTATGGACGGACTGATGGACGGACGGACGGAATGATGGATGAAGGGATGGTTGAAGGGATGGGTGGGTGGACGGACGGACGGACGGACGGACGGACGGACGGATGGATGGATGGACAATGGACAGATAGATGGACGAAGGGCAGACAGATAGACGGACAGACTGATTGAATAAAAATTACAGGAATTAAAATACATTAAATAAATGTTCACAGGCTTATTTTTATCAAAATTATATTAAAATTGTTGCAAGATTATTAATTTTTACAAAAATATTCAAGGAATGTTCTTTCAGATATGTATATATATATATATGCATGTATATATGCATGATTATGGTATATACAAATATACACAGACATTTATTTATGAAAATTAATACTGAGCAATACTATAAAAAAAAAATATTGATGAATGTTCAGTTACATTTTATAGCTACCAAATGCTTTTACCAAACACATTACCTCACTCAAGAAAAGTACAAACTTTTGAAAGTGGATTTCAGTGCTCACAATGGGTTTTTCTATTTACTGACTGTATTCTGCACAAAGCCTTGCGGTTGCAGTGATTCAGGAAAAGGAGAGAGGAAAAGGATGGACCTTGTGTCAAGACACAACAGATAGGATGGTGATAATGAAATTCAGAGGTTCATACGTTTCCTGTCAGTTGTTTATCTCTTCCAGCATTCGTATAAATATAGGTCACTTGAGCTTATAACATATATACATACACACACACACACACACACACACACACACACACACACACACACAGACAGACAGACAGACAGACACACACACACACACACACAGACACAGACACAGACACACACACACACAGACAGACACACACACACACACACACACACACAGAGACAGACAGACACAGACACAGACACAGACACAGACACACAGACACACAAACACCAGCGCACATCAGGAGTTTATTCTGGGGTGGGTATTTGGCTTGATTGGTACAGCTCTCACCCGAGGTGTTTCAGTCATAAGATCAAACCACCTCAGCAGACCAACCATTGCTCCACGACTGGTCATGGTACAAGTTGTTCTGTCTATGGGAAAGTGTATATAAAAGATTACTAATGGAAAATGTCGCGGGTTTCCTCTGAAGACTACTTGTCTTAGACATCGTATTCAACATCTAATAGCAGATGATTATTTAATCAATGTGCTCTAGTGATATCATTAAACAAAATAAACTTTTTTTTATTTAACCTGGATTTTTTGTCATAATCTTACAATTAAGAGTCATTTAATAATAATTAAGATGTTGTTTAGGCTATTATGAATAATTCAAAGTACATTACATCAATTAATTTTTAAGAACAGACATAATTACAAAAATATTTCCACATCAAATTGGGAATGTTCAATGTTTCATGTATGTTTGGTACCCTGGTATGCCTGAATATATCCTTGTAGATTACATATACCTGTATAATTTGCCATACAAAATAAAGTAAAACAATAATAACAAATGGAAATAAACGGGGTTGCTAAAACATGTTGAGTTATTTTCCCCTTAAACCATTGATAACAAGAGTTCTAGTTAGCTACGTACATGATATTCCCATCAGTCTGAATGTTTATGTGTATGACAGGATTATAATTGTGTGAAATTTGTGCAATGAGAAGGATTAAGTTTGTTTGTTTTGGACCAACTACTCATGTGCAAAAATCTGTAAAAAGTAGGTCAAAGTGACCTAGTTATGGTACATAACACAGTCATCACAAATTGTACTTGCATGCAAGGTTTGATTAACCTGTATGAATTTATAAGGAAGATATATCTTGGACGAAAAAAGTGAACAGATGGATGGACACATGGATAGACAAACGGACAGACAGACAACACCATGTACACCATAATAAGACCTGTCAAAGATGGGAATTAAAAAACCAGAATAAATGTTTATGACATACCAGCTCGTAAAATAGTGTTAAAAATTAAGTAATAAAAATAGATACCAAATAATAACATGGGTACATAATGTTACAAATGTGCCACAATTTGTGTTTCTAATTTATTTTATTTTGTAAGCTACAGTGACAGGAATAATGTATTTTTAAAACATATCTTATAAAGTTTACATAGTACCCTTGCAATTTATCAGGTTAATTCATTTATTAGAAGAATCCAAAACACAACAATAACCCCCCCCCCCCCCCCAAAAAAAAAACCAACAGGTTTTTTTTTTAATTAATTGATATACACTAATAAAATAAACTGTATTTTCAAAATGTTGTGTTTTCACAAACGTATACTGTGATGCTCGACCAAAATGCTACCTATTTGTATTCCAGTAAGTTGAAAAAAGAAACAGTCGTAAATATGACTGGAGAATGAAATGGCAAGAGTACAAGGCTTGAGAAAACAGCCGAGTTCCATGGAAACAAGTTGTTTATGCACATATCACATGGTAGAAGACCGTGACTCACCTAGAAACAATGCCAGGAGAGTTCACTTTCTCTGATAGCTAGAACACTGCAGGTCTTTGAACAAAAAACATCAAGCGGAATATCCTAGCTATTGCATAACAACTAAACACATGAATAGGTTAATAAGAAAATATTCATCAGTTTACAATCTGATCCATTAAGACATAAATTTTCTTCCATTAGCATAAAAATTCTGTCTTAACAGCACCTAACTGTAAAAAAAAGATGTAACTTTTGACTAGTCAATATTAACTTTAGAAGCCAAAAAAGTTAAAAGTTTGTTTTATTTAACAACACCACTAGAGCACATTGATTTATTCATCATCAGCTATTTGGTAATTCTGACATATAGTCTTATAGGAAACCTGCTACATTTTTTCATTAGGGATCTTTCATATGCACAGACAGAACAGCACATACCATGGCCTTTGATATACCAGTCATGGAGCACTGGTTGGGATGGGAAAACCCCAATCAGAGAATGGGTCGACTCTGGGGATTTGTGATGTGGTTACATCTCGGTGGTAAATGTTATGTATTTACACAATTTCAGACTTTAACCTCGTTTGTGATGCGATTATGTCTCGGTGGTAAGGTTATGTATTTACACAATTTCAGACTTTAACCTCGTTTGTGATGCGATTATGTCTCGGTGGTAAGGTTATGTATTTACACAATTTCAGACTTTAACCTCGTTTGTGATGTGATTACATCTCGGTGGTAAGGTTATGTATTTACACAATTTCAGACTTTAACCTCGTTTGTGATATGGTTACGTCTCGGTGGTAAAGGTTATGCTCCAGACAAATCCTGCAAACTGCTGCCTCATGTAAAGGGATTCAGTCTTCTAATGGGGATCATCCAGAAACTGCAGGGCATTGTAGAAGATCCACATATTAGGTACATTCTTCCTTGTGTCTTTTATTACTAGTTTGTTTGTTATATAAGTTATAAGTTGCACTGTTATTTCTTTATTATATCCTTTACCTTTAGTTGGCAGTTCCCGAGTGTTAGTTTAAAATAAACATTATTGTTATACCTTATATATCTAATAATGTTTTACAATAGCAGAATGAATGAATGAAGGAAATGTTTTATTTAATGACGCAATCAACACATTTTATTTATGGTTATATGGTGTCAGACATATGGTTAAGGACCACACAGATATTGAGAGAGGAAACCCGCTGTTGCCACTTCATGGGCTACTCTTTTTTGATTAGCAGTAAGGGATCTTTTATATGCACCATCCCACAGACAGGATAGTACATACCACAGCCTTTGTAACACCAGTTGTGGAGCACTGGCTGGAACAAGAAATAGCCCAATGGGTCCACCGACGGGGATCGAACCCAGACTGACCGCACATCAAGCGGGCAATTGAAGAAAAACATTAACAAAAACGTTAAAGGCCATAAAATATGCAATATCAGATATATGTATCTACTGGTACATACATGTACATAGGGTTCTAGGGATATTATGAATTAATAAGATAACAAAAACTAAATTTGCAATATGTTAGATAAACATTTTTAAACATGATAAAATTATTAATCTTTGATTTGATTATGTATATTTCAACTACAAACTATACTGTATATTCAAATTAAAGTACTTGTATAATAAAACTGTAGAGATTATTACTTACGAGTTTTTATTACATCTATATTTACAACATATTTTCAAATACAACAAGAGTACTTATATTACCAAAACATTGATGTTTTCTAAAGCAGGAAGTTGAATTGTGTTAATAAACAAAATCCTAAGCTCTGACTACAAATATCACTGTCATAGTTTAAAACTGGGTTTTTTGCATTTAATCCACAATGAAATGTCAGAATAGGTATATGTATGCCTAATCAGTGTAAATTATATTTAGCACAAACCATGACAATGTCCATGAAGACAAGTAAACTCATTAAGTGTTAATTACTAAATTAGTACATGACAATTTAGCAAAACTTATTACAAAGTCCATACAGAAAAAAATACACTCAAAAAGTGCATCAACAAATGTCCCGAAAATGGTACGTCAATGGCCTTGGTATGTACTGTCCTGTTTTTTCTTCTGAAAATGCATATACTGCTAGTAGTAGTTGACCGGCCTAGGTAGTGTAGTGGTTGAGCCATCAGACTTAAGGCTGGTAGGTACCGAGTTCACATGCCAATATCGGCTCCCACCAAGAGAATGTTCAATAACTCAATAAGTATGTGTAAGACTACTACACCAACTTCTCTCACAAGCTAACCACTGTTCTGGACAGACAGTCCAGATAGCGGAGGTGTTTGCTCAAGACAGCATACTTGAACCGTAATTGGATATAAGCACAAACATAAGTATAAACAAACAGTAGAAGTCTATATAGCAGTAGCAGGTTTTCTTTCTCGCTCCGTTGACAAAGTGTTGAAAAAAACATGTTAAGACATCAAATAGCTGTAGTGTACAAATGTTGTTTGGTGTTGTTAAACCACATTATGGCAATATACCTTTCCTTTGCTTTCAGTGAGTGCACATTATACTTTCACATAAATCATATCATATTCATATTTATTACCAATCATTACTAACAAACATATTATATTATTATTAAGTATGAAATAGTTTTCGAAAATAAAGGATGACCAGCAGATGTAGGTATGTATACACTAGTCCTTAGTAAGGTCAAGACCGTGATAATAAGGCAGAACAGTGACCCGAGTAAATAGGAGCTGACCTTATTCTCACAGCACCAGTGTGTGGTCAGCCAAGCCTTCCACCACCAGCACATAACTGACTGGTGCCTCACTTCCACACAATCAAAACAACATCCAATTATTACTATCAGTGGCTGACTACCAGTATCATAAGAAACTTACAGTCATAAATAGATGGCATTACAAATTTTATAAGAAACTTTTGCATGCGTTTTCCAAAAATGAATCACTTTCAGAGGGCAAAAGGCAATTCTTGCTACATGTACCAACCCCCAAAATAAGGAGAGAGAGAAAAAATTGCAGTCGACCCCACCAAGCATAAATTAAAAAAATAACAGGCATTCTGAGAGTACTGCTAAAGCAATATACCTGTATGTCCCCTACATGGCCTACAAATTTTCCTACCTCCTAAATTAAATGGCCATAACTCTGTCAAAAATGGGTAAATCACCACAAAAGTGAAACTTATCTGTAACAGCACATGATAAAGTTACACTATTTTTTTTAGCTCTATATGTGAAGGCTTTGTGAAAAAACATCCAAGAAACCGTATGTGGGATGGACAGACAGACAGACAGAAAAAGATGACGCCTATAGTCGCCTCCGGTTGGACTGATAGAGGACTTGTAAATAAGTTGTTTCCCAATTCCCCAACCCCTACAATTGCTCATGGCAATCGGCAAAGCTGTGGACTATATTTGATGTTTTTTTCCACAACATGCATTTTGCCATGGACATTTCTTAAGTGTTATAAATTGATGTTATTTCTAGAGTGGATTGCCAGCCTAGACAACAGTGAGTGTTATATAATTATAAGTTTCGAGAAAACAAAATCAAGTGCTTGTAACTTCCTTATTTTGCACACACAATTTTTTTTTATAAAAATGCTGATGCCATAATGTCTGCCTACAATGTTTTCTTTGCCCAACACCTCTGAGGTAATAATGTATCAGATTGCTATTTCAACAAATTACCAACATGTGCATTACAGAAATTCCATCATGTTTCTCAGGTGGAAGAGAAGACTCAGTCAGTATAGGAGTTTTGTACTTCGTAGACATTTTTTATTTAAGAACAATTACAAAGATAGGAATTGTTCAGTTCATATAGTCATAAACATATTACTATCACAATGTCATGTATATGAAGATATAATAATTTATGCAAATTGCATATATGCAATCTGTAATTGACATTTGTACCATTCACAATACCCTAGACAATAACAGATTCTTTTATAGCCCATGAGTTTCAAGTGTCAACATACCAGTTCTATAATCCATTCCGTAAAATTCATAAAAGAAATAAGGCAATGTTAATGTAAATGTCAATTACTTTGTGATCTTTGCTGCAAGCCATTTTTAGTCAGTTTTTCCTATTTTAATGTTAGCAGTGTTTTTGACAGGACCTCCTAATCCCCTTCTCCTCCATTATGCTTTTATTTCGAAATAATTCAGGGTCAAAGTTAGCTTAGTAATGAGTTATATATACAACATATACTGCATTTAAAAAATGAATAAATATTACATTTTTTAAAATGGAGTAACAGATTTATTTATTATATATGGGACAATCCATGAACAACTGATTGAGAAAATATAGAATTCTTGATCCCTCTTTCTACAAAACACTTGTTATGGTAGAAATCCATCAAGTTATTAATGAGTGCCTGCAAGAAAACCCTATGAACTGAACAGAGTCTAGAAACTGCATGGCATTACACAGGTCAATCTTCATTGTTATAGACAATGGCTGGCTGTGATTTAACTAAATAGTTATTAACAGTCAGACAACTCAAATAATACTATCAGGCTGTGTAACTGCATACTAGGTTAATTTATCACAATTTAAATTTTTTATTGCAGAATTTAAATCCTTAAACGTACATGTACTAACAGGAAAACAACTACCCATGCAATTACAATTATCTTTCAAGCGAATACCCTTTACCTGTTTTATCATCACCTACACATGGAAATTCCCATTTGAATCATGATAATGTTATCAATCACAGACCGGCTATGTTTAGTTCCGTGTGTCCATGCTGTCGGGAACTGCCTTCCACCATTGTGCAGATCACTCTCTCATTAAGACACCTGCTGTGAGCTGCAGCTCCAATCAGGATAATGTCTCCTAGCTAAAATACCAACTTCATTGAGGATCAATATTTTTTTTCATGTCCAGATGACCGAGAACAAATGTTGAGATGAACATGGCGAGTCTGCTCCGACCACTAATCAATGGCTGGTCATGCCAGCTACTGGTCTCAGTTGACAGCGTGTTATTCCATGCAATTACACCAGTATTTCCAGGGATGCTATAATGGTGGGAACTCTTAAACGGACAGACTAGTTTTTAAACACTATAGCATATTTTTCACTATTAGAGCTATTTATGATCACTGAAATCAAACATTACTTCTATTTTATTCTTTCGATTATCTATTTCTACAGAACCGAAGTGTTTCTGGTCATCCTGGTGTTTGTAGTACCAAAAATTGAATTTTTCATATTTTAGAAACGCACGTGCATCTGAGAAGTAATGGTTTGATTCGAGTTCTAGTCTATTTTTAAGGATATTTCCTCTTTTAACATCACAGACTCTTCTTTCACTGTATAGTAACTTTATCCAAATGAGTTTTGCTTGCTCTTTGCTTGGTTTTGGTTTTTGGTGTTTTGTGAGTGTGTGTATGTGTATGTTGGGGGGGGGGGGGTATTTCAGATACTACTCTGCTTCATAATAAAACAATTAAGGACAAGTTGAACAGCTATGTCGACCACACATTCAAACATTAGGGAACATTTTGTTTTTAAAAATCTTGAATAGCAATATTTCTAGTCAACTGAAAATTGATTAGCAATTAAAACTGTGTTGCCATCTCTAAAGCTTGCATAGCAAATCACAATGTGATACTGAAAACAATTTTCCCTGAACATCCTCCTTCATATATTATTATTCAAAAGTGTACAGGCTGTCATTATTACTTACAAAGATTTTGGTTGAAAAAAGTTATTTCCATGTATTTGTATTTGTTTTATGATTATTATTATTTTATAAATCAAGTTTCTCTCCTGCTAAAAACGTCTCTCTCTCTCAAAATTAGAAGAAGAATTTATTTTACCCTACTAATTAGGCCTGGCTTCAGTTCTGTGGAAATGTCATACCGTACTTAAGATCAGATTCCCTTGACTTGAAGAAGAAAATGCCATCATGTCTGTCATTGGAGACTAATGAGAAAATTAAACAGAAAATGTAACACTTGTCCCTTTTTCACAAACCATTTTGACAGGTCATCAGCTGAAATGCATTTAATCATGTCTGAGAGTCCAGAAAAAAGCATTTAATTATTATAAAAAGCCAAACAGCTGAGTAATTCGTTGGCTGAAGTGAAAAAATTAAAAACATTTAGCACCAATCTGTCTGAAAATAAAACACAAGTCTACTGTAATAATGAATACGATCACATCATGCACAAATATTGTTTACGGTAAATGGGCAGCACTATAGTTGTGAGCTGGGTATGACAGTCTTATTCAAAAGTAACTTCAGGGGTGGGAATTGCTGAACTGTAAAAGAGGAAATCTAGAGGTGTCCGGAAATTCTTGAAATCCTAGGTTAAAATCTGTGCCATCTGACACATTTTTGGAGGAAAGGACGATTAAAATGCGAGGAAACGCAATGTTCCATGAGATGAAAACAGCTGATCCGAGGAGAATTCCTACCCCTGAACTTCTCTAAATTAAATAATAACAAAACTTAACGTAACTTTTTAAGGCTCTTTTATTTATTCACAATTACATGTGTATTAATTAATGAGCTTTACAGTATTGTAATCAATTTTGCACAGTCATTACAGTATACTGTACATTTGCACACCTCATGCAGTCACTACCCCACCATTATCTTTGTACCATATAGTTTATCAGGTTAGTCTGGTTGAAAATGTGTTAATTCCTTAAACTGTTATGGAGATAATGCAGCACCCAGGACCACCTTGAGTCACTATTTGATAAGTATCTTTTTAAGTGTGGTCTTTCAAATACCTCAAGTCATCTGAATATATTCATTAACTGATGATACTTTTAAAACACATCCGTTTCAAATGTTTTAGTACTTATTAACAAATGGGAGGCAAATATTGAGCAACCCAAAATATTTTATCACCAAAAAACTAAGAAAATAAACATCACTGCCTACAGAGATGGGGTTTGCAATACAAAATATGAATTTAAGAAAAAAGAAATAAAAAATGTAATGGAGAGGATGGTGGTAACTCCATATTTTGAACTGGTACTTGGCATCAGCTCAAATGTTGATTTGTTAACACCGAAGCACACTTTTTCAATACCAACAATGTTGACTTTTAATACAGCTTTTAATTAAATATAGTTTATACATTTTCTCTCCATGTATCTGTTCTAAAAATCACGATAACAATTTAACTGCAGCTTAACTCACAACCAGCACATCATTGTCATGGTATTCATACTTTGAAAATGTCCACTGCATCAAGCTGTAACTACAAAGTGGATCTCACCTACGCTCCACTTCAAAGTCAGGTATGATCAGGTGTATTACTTTTCCAGATACTGACCACCCTAAAGCACAAGTAGAATACCGCACCTGAGGAAAGCTTCAACACAACTTCAGATAAACCAGACTTGCTTACAGGAATCCAGAAACTCAAAACTCAGTTACAATTTAGCCCTAAAACCATCAGGTCAAGAAAACCATCCATAATAGAGCAGATTCCTGGCTTATCTTTTACAACAGGGATATTTATTTTACAGGAAAATTATACTTGGGATAAAATAATGTACTTGGAGACCACCCTCCAAATCACAGTCACAAGTCTACCATAAAGAATGACAGCTGCTAAGAATTCTTTCTCATCCACAAAGCAAGCACCAAATGATGATTTCTTCTGCAGTTGGTTCTTTTCCCCTATGGCCAGTAGTCAAATACCACACACATATTCTCTACCAAGCAGTAAATCATAACCTGCTTATTTCTGAAACATCGAAACAATACTACAACTAGTGGTACAAAAGAAAGCTGGCGTCCCAGTTACATGTAAAGTTTGTTTTCTTTAACAACACCTTTAGAGCACATTGATTTATTAATTATCAGCTATTGGATGTCAAACATTTGGTAAAGTAGCAGAGGAAACCTACATTTTTCCATTAGCAGCAAGGGATATTTTATAGGCAATTTCCCTAAAACAGGACAGCACATACCACAGCCTTTGATATACTGGCCTTGCGGCACTGGTTTGAATGCGAGAAATTTTTTATCAGAGAATAGGTTCACTGTGGTGGTTTGATCCTACAATGAAAGCACCTGAGTCAAGTGCTCTACCAACTTAGATCCTCCAATTACATGCACGCATGTACTGACATACTGGTATTGTACTAACTGTATGTGCAACACTTAAATGAAAGTAAAATGCTACATACAAAAAAAAACCAAATGTACTAATAAAATCTTTTTGATGTCATTCTTTGAATATATCATACCTCAATTATATTAGGTAAATACACAGAAATTCAAGTGAAATTACAGTAAATGTGTTACTGTACATCTACGACCAATGTTTGTTCTTGTGATTAAGAATAAATTATCCCATCTGGCCAATACATAATTAACAGCCAGAGTCGCAGCAAATTGTAATCATCTACATCAAAGGAAGTGTATTTCATTAAACAGTGATTGTACTCGGTGCACATGTAGTTAATATTTAATCACATTTCTTGATAGGAAAGAAAACAGTCATAAGGGACGATGAACAATCTGAATTTGCAGAATAAAACTATGCTGGTCTAAGAACAAATTCCATTTGGATAACATTACATTAATATTAATTGAGGTAAGTAACTTGCTTTTAATATGTTCTAATATATGCCGTAGGTCAAGCAGACAATGATTGAATAATGAACCTGCAAAATGTTAGTCAACTTAGTGGTACAACAATGTTATAGCTAGGTTACAGTGGTTAGCAAGAGACTTGGAAAGGATCTGATGTGCAATCTTATCACCATGGCTTCCCACCGAGTCATTGAAACACACTCAGTGTGAGGGACAATCTGAATCCAGTAACTACCAGCAAATTAAGTAATCATCTACACCAAAGGAAGCATATTTCATTAAACTGCGATTGTACTCTGTGTACATGGAGGGGGGGGGGGGGGGACGTAGGCCAGTGGTACAGCGCTCACTCGATGCACGGTCGGTGTGGGATCGATCCCTGTCGGTGGAACCATTGGGCTATTTCTCATTCCAGCCAGTACATCACGACTAGTATATCAAAGGCCATGGTATGTACTATCCTGTCTGTGGGGTGGTGCATGTAAAAGATCCCTTGCTGCTAATCGAAAAGAGTAGCACATGAAGTGGCGACAGCGGGTTTCCTCTCTCAATATGTGTGGTCCTTAATTAACCATATGTCTGACGCCATATAACCGTAAATACAATGTGTTGAGTGCGTCGTTAAATAAACATTTCTTTCTTTCTTTCTGTGTACATGTTACACAATCATTGTAAACTGGCATAGTGTAATTAATAATAAATCTGTACCTAAACATTTAGTTATGAATAAAATCAGGTAAGTCATATTTACAATAATACCACAATATAAACTACAATGTACCTTTGTCAGATGGTTGTGAAGATCAGCAGTATATGCTACATAAGCCAGCCTATTCCCAATGGTGTCATCACCAACATGCTGTCCTGTCCTCAAATGGCTATTTACCTTCCAGTAACCACCATTAGCATGTCCAGAGCTGCAGGCACTGAACATGGAACAATGTGCTGTCTCTAGATGACCATCATGTCCACACACACTGTAATCACCTGTGGCAAGAGGTCCTGGAGGCAAGGTCTTCACAGACAACTCTCTGTTACCTGATATGGCAGGTCCTGATGACAAGGTCCCTACAGACAACAGTGCAAGTGGCTCATGTGGCTCCTGCCTGTGGATCGTGACATCACCGTTGCTCATCTTATCACCATCAGCCTCCTTGTAATATCCCACAAGGCTCAACTCATCCGTACAAGAGGTACATTGATTGAGAATCAACTCCAGAGTCAAACACTGATTGGCAGATTGTTTGGACATTGTAAAACAATTTTGAGTCAAGATAGTTACATATATCTACACTGTATATTCATGTTCTATACATATAAACCATTTAATTCATAAAGTACATAAGTTAAAATTCCATAATAAGAAACCACCAGTGTTATCATTTACCGGTAGAGAAGAGAAAAAAAGAGGGTTTTTTTTTATAATTTTAGTGAAGTAAAGTTAACATCCCCCAAAGATTATGATACACCAAAAATTCTGAAATATGTATCTACTGTTATACATTTGTATTTAAAATAATAATAATAATAACAACCTACACAACTTTCTATATATTTTTAAATCCAAATTTCATTACCATTACTTTTCTACATATAGATGCATATATAATTCAAACAGAATAACCAAAAGAAAAACACTTAAAAACAAAACACGTGTTCCAAATTACTTGAAACAATGTCACAATTGGCAATGATTTTTCATGTAAAAACTAGTTTTGTTCTTCACAAAGGATCCGTAGCTATGACAACAGGCTGACAAACATAATTTTCTAAATGTACTGGCACATTATCCATGTTAAACAACTGCATCCAAAACCTACAAAAATAAACTAAACTTTCTGCCAAAGAGTTCTTCCTTTTGGTCTTAACCACCAACAGGAATGAATAATACAACTTAGATGTTATCAGTGAAATTCTTCAAGTCCACAGTTTACCCCAATTAACTCAAAATAATACACAAACTCAACATCGCTGGTCTTAGCATCTTGAACCAGCTCCAAAGTGTGGCCAAAATGAATGGGTTCTGAAAGTTATGTTCTACACACACACACACACACACACACACACACAAACACACTATATAACTTTCTTAATTGACTCTTTCACGCCACTGGCCACATGTCGAAGAACTATTTTGACTGCTTCACTACCGGAGGCAGAGACTTCAAAGATAAAGCAAGGTAATAAAGACGGACTATTCTAAGCATGAACTTGGGAGAACATGGTCAGTTGGAGGTACAGGTAGTTAGCTGTGTATAAATATACATCTGACCAAAGTCAACAGACAACTGATCCACATGAACTACATGTAACAGAATTGGTAAAAAAACAACACTTTTTTTGGTATATTTGTCATTTTGTTTCTCACTTACCTGTAGTCTTTGATATTCTTTATCAGTCTTTTAAGTAAAAAAAAAATAATAAGCAGTACATTTTGGGGGGGTTTTGGGGGTCTCAATTGTAAATTTAAATTTTCAGTATCAAAATCACCTACTTCAAGCACGTACACAAGAGTTTCTATTGGCAGTATGGATGTGCAAGTGGTGCACATGTTTAGCAAAACAGAAACATTTTTCCATTGTTTTTTTTCAAAAGCAGACTGAATATAAAGGTAAGGTTTTTTTTTTTTTTTTAACTATTTTGCCCATGAGGGTGCTAATGCAACTCTCCTCCCAGGTTATTTGTTTTTTCTTCAATGAAGAGACCTGTGCATTATTTTTAGTTTTATTTGTGCATGTTCATTTAATTTTTCTAAGGGGGTATGACATGTTACTATAGATAACTTAAGTGAATCATAAGAAGAGTACATGTACACACAGGTAAAATACATTTAAAAACAAATTATGAATTCCCAAAATGAAAAAAAAACCACCCCAAAACAGGGTTTTAACATCAACAGCCATTGATTAAACACATTCCTTTTCTTGAAACAAAAATATTCAAATTATTATTATTTATTTTTTACTTCTTGAATTCAATGCCAGTCATCGGCCTCAGTGGTGTCATGGTTAAGTCATCGGATATAAGGCTGGTAGGTACAGGGTTCACAGCTCAGTACCAGCTCCTACCCAGAGCGAATTTTAACGACTCATTGGGTTGGTATAAGACCACTACGCCATCGAACCCACTGTCCTGGTTAGACAGTCCAGATAGCTGAGGTGTGTGCCTAGGACAGCATACATGAACCTTAATTGGATATAAGCACGAAAGTCGAATTTCAGAAAGGAAAAACTTGACATATATCAATTATTTTTATTTCTTTTTAATATAAATTTTATATGTACATGTATGTCATTTGATTCAGATTGATCCAACCATTTGCACTGGTATGTAAAAACCCTGTTAAATTACATTTTGTAAGTCCAGTATTTGATTTTGGGTTGTGTTTTGTTTTTAATACATTGTATTTTTCCATGAAATGCCACATTTATAACAATTGTACTCCATATTACATAAATATTATAGTCAAAACTGATAACCTTCCATTTGCAAATAAATTATAACAATGCATATACATCTATAGACCAAATGTCGCAAGTACCATATGGTGAATACATAATAGCTGCTGATGAACTATTTGATAATATTCCCTCCTATAACAACCAGTTTATATCCTGGTGTAGAGTCGAGATACATTTTAGTGAGGACACATAGTGACCAGGCACAGGTAAACAGTGACTAAGTAAGTACTTTTAGTTTGTAATGTCTTTTGTGTAAAGAAATTTTTTTAATTACTGTACATGTCCTAAACAATTTTATTTTAATCAATGCTTGATAATTTATGTGACAGTCTACAAACTGTAAATATTGATTAGCAATCAAGTCACCCAGATGTGTATGAAGCTGGCTTAAAGTGTAATATACTGAGAACATTTTATTATAACATTACAACATAACATAAATGTTATTGCCAAAGAGACGAGATAAGGTACATGCTCTTAAAACAAAAATTATAGGTAAGTACAGATAAATCCAGTGTTTTGGATGTGCGATGGAATACGGGGTAATTAAATTTATATTTATTATCACATCTTATGATGGTTTTACGATATCATAGCACTCGGATAGCTTCAAAAATCTGAAGCCAGGCTCATAAAGTATAAAATAGGCAACAACCACTCTGTACTTTCAGTAAAATTAAAACAAATGTGATATCAAAGAGTAACAATTACTTACAACAATGGTATGATGCATACAGAAATGCATGGAATGGAATGGAATAATGATAATATATGTGTATAAAGTAAAAGGAGTATTGTGTGTACGTTCATATGACTGAATATCAACTGTTCACATGTCCTAGTTTTCTAACTATACTTCATTCTATCACCCCTGCGCGTGCTGTAACCTCACCGTGGTGCAGGGGTGTAACATTCTCTTTGAGAATGGCCAATACAGCACAAATCCCCTTGTTTTCTTCGAGATACAATTGAAGTTTTGAGTAAAAGTCAGTAACTATCTGAAATATTTGTATTTTTGCACAGTTCTTTACACTGTTTTTATTTAAATCTTGAATTTTTATATTGATGTTGATCATCACTTTATTTGTTTGCATTACCATACATGTAGTTTGACACACAATAGCCGATGTATTTTTCATGCTGGGGTGTCGTTAAACATTCATTCATTCATTCTATCAGCAATATCCAAAGAATTATCTCTTGTGGATTCTTTCTCCTTTTCGATACATTCATTTATTCTTTATAAATTTATTATTGTAAATTTCCTCCTGGTTTTGAAGTTGGATACACAGCAAAATCAGTTTAAACCGAACCCTGAGTAAATCAAAATATTGTCAAAAGGGGCCAAGTTTCATGGTCCAGAATTTTGTAAATTCTAAAACACAACCGTTTAAAACACCAGATCTTGTATAAATCAGATAAATAGTAGGTCCCTGGTGAGATCCGGTTCAGACAGGTTTCACCATACTCAGTTTATGAATGAATTATAACACCAGTATTTTCTAACTACATTATACACTATGGACTAGCCTGCCAAAGCATACCTGTTTATCTGTAACTTAAATTCCTAGCATACCTATGAATAGTATTTATCTTTCACAAAACGACAGCTGTACAAAAAAACAATAAGCTTGTTGTCACCAGACCTGGCTTATTATTTATGTAATTGTTTACCTCCCATTAAACATAACATAGCACAATAGATATTTCATTAATAATTTAACACATGTATTATATACTCTGCCAAAAAAGAAACGCATAGGTGATAGGGGAAAAAAAAAAAGGGTTTGATTTTACAAAATATTGTTTTTTTGTACAATGTTGCTGAATGACCATGTTTGTTAATGTTCCTGGAATGGGACAGCATGCCCAAATACACCCTAAAACAAATTTAACGCATGTTGTGGCACATTGTGCGACTCTTGCAGGAAATCGGCATGAAATGGTCAGATTTTGGCGAATGCATGTGAAACTCAGGGAAAAGATTGGGGTAGTGATGGGTATTTAAAGCTCCAATGCTCGCAATAATGCCTCATTTTCAGTCGCACGCCACATGAACATCCATTAGAGCACCATTTCACGCCTCTGGGACAGGTACCAGCAGTTTCAATCAGCTGAAGACCAACCCAGAAGTGGAAGACCTCGTATAACAACTGAAGATCGCTACATCCAGGTTCTGCACTCGCGTCACCAAACTGCCACAGCAACGAATACTGCTGGACGCATACCTGGTTTGAAAAGGGTGTCTGCACAAACCATTCAGAACCAACTTCGAGAAGCTGGTTTACGGGCTAGGAGACCGTATAATGGCCCCATCCTGCAATGTCAACATCAACATTTACGTGTTCACTGGTGCACGAATGTACAGGGGTGGAACTTGGGAAACTGGTGGCGAGTATGGTTCAGCAACGAGTCACGTTTCCTTCTACAACGACAATGTGTTTACAGACACCACAATGAAAGTTTTGCCAACAACTGTGTTGCCCAAATTGACAAATTCAGTGGAGGGAGTGTCATGATGTGGGGAGCCATCTCATACACCGGCAGAAGTGAACTTGTGTTCGTACAAGGCAACCTGACAGCTGTACGCTACCGGGATGAAATTCTTCGCCGTCATATGCTTCCCATTTTGGATCGACAGAGAGAACTCTTTCAGGACAATGCCAGGCTGTATACAGCACATGTAACAATGGATTTCCTACAGAATGAGAACATTAATGTGCTGCCATCGCCATCAAGATCGCCAGATCTCAACACCATTGAACATTTATGGGACGAACTGGACAGACGTGTACGCCAGTGTGACCCAGAGCCTCAGACACTTCCGCAACTGTCACATGCACTGCAGGAAGAATGGGCTAGGATTTCACATGCCCGGATTCAGAGACTCATTCAGTCTATGCCAAGGAGATGTTGTGCAGTGATTGCTGCTGCTGGTGGCCACACAAGGTACTGATTTTTTCAACGCCCTCGTGCGACGCTGTTTGGTGACGAAAACGCCTCCACTGCCATCAGTCCATAGCAAGAACATTGTCGCATACGCATGTCAAATTTGACTGTGATACGATTATAAATAACGAAATTATGCCACTTCATATTAAAGAGATAATTCCATGAGGGTGTATACTACCAAATCAAATCCCATAGACGACAATAGTAACATATGCGGCTAAAACTCCTACCTGCAACGTATCAACCGACATAAACGCCACGGATATAAATACTACCACCCCTTACACTTAAAGTGAATCAGAAAAAAATGGGGGTCAAGCTGCTCGTTTCTGAGATAACGGGTAGCGTCTATGACTACCCTAGTTTCGCACAAAATTTGAGTACTTTTTTTTACAGGTACCCCATACATGTTTCAAGCACAAGGCCACTTGACACATTGGTACTAGATGAAATAAAATTGCACATTTATTTTACCCAGATGAAACTATTATTTTTTACAACCAACACACTCACATTTATAACCAATCACAGGACTTGTGGTGTTCACTTCTCTATCAAAAGTTCGGTGCACCTCGAACTTTGACCCAGCCGGAAGTTATTTGGTATAGTACTACCATGAATATTTTGTCTATGCGTTTATTTTTTGACAGAGTATATATGTTGTTACACACATAAACCCGGCATTCAATTTAGCTGGGGGAGGGGGTTCAGGTTTTTGCTGGAAAGGTAAAATATATTTCATAATCATGAATTCAATAAAAAAATCTGGGATTCACAGAATGGAATCTTGCTAAATTTGCAGCCTGCTGAAATTTTTCAAGTAGCTACCTCAATTCAACAGCAATATGTTCTGAGAAAAAATTCCATATTAATCCCTCAAATTGTATGATATTAAGGTACAAATTAATTTAAATTAAGCAGCTGCTTTTCAAATACCCAAGTCTTCAAGTTGCTGCATAACATATATTCATACATATACATGTATACTCAAAGGCAAAAGTTATTGTGACATGGATTGTTTGGAGTAATAAAGTTGTGAATGGATTTATGGATGTAAACGAGAGAAAATGTGCACGAAACAGCTCAAAGAAATGCAACCAAGCAGTTGTTGCAGCGATTGCATGCTTTGTTCAAGAAACATGGAATATTTGGGAGAAATCTTGCCCAGTGTTCTTGCCCAGCCTGTAGACCGATGGCCTAACCACACGTCACCAAGGCCGGTACCCCTCACTCAGTAAATCAGAAAAAATTGGTGGTCAAGCTGCTAATTTCTGAGATAATGGGTAGCATCTATGACTACCTTAGTTCTGCACAAAACTTAAGTACCTTTTTTTAGATATCCCATATGTTTCAAGCACAAGGCTACTTGACAGTGGTACTAAATGAAATAAAATTGCATAGATTTTTTGCCCAGATGAAACTAATGTTTTTTTTACAACCAACACACTCACAGTTATCACCAATCACAGGACTTGTGGCATTAATTCTTTTATTAAAAGTTGGGTACAACTTGAAATTTTACTCAGTCGGAAGTTATTTGTTTTAGTACTTCCTAAACCATCACACTATATATATATATATATATATATATATATATATATATATATATATATATATATATATAGATATATATATATATATATATACATACATACACACACACACACAAGGGGGCAGGATTTAGCTCAGTCAGTTGGGCATTCGATTGGGGTGCTTGCTGATGTCTGTGTTGTTTTTATATACATATTTGTGATAAAACATAGTAAATTTGTAATTCAATTGTTTGTTTAGGGGGTTTTGTGGGGAAGGGTAAAATTCACAGAACCCCTGTCAGGGAAGATTTTTTATCAGTATTGTGTTGTGCTTCATTGTGCAAGTTTCAAAGGTACACAATTTTAAATAGGAAATTGGAGTTGCTAATAAACATTTTGGGAACAAAATATTCCCTTCCTGATTATGTCTGTCCCAACCACAGGGTTGAAGCAACAGAAACAAACTACATTGAACATGCATGCATGTTGTTTGATTAAAAAAAACATTAATTTCACAACACGTAAATTTAAACATGATTTGCCAAACCAACAACACATTTTTCAGCTCAAACACACCACTCAGTCACAGCAACATAGATCTCCATTAAACTAAAGTTGGCAGTTTTGTTCATCCAATATCATGTGGAGCAGATTAAGTGAAATCAATTAATTACGAACTCCACACACACACACATGTATATATCTATATATATATATAGATGCATGTATGAATCGCATGTCACATATAACGAGAGATTGGTAGAGTCGGAAAGGTAGAGTCGGAAAGCTGATTGCTAACAGACAAGATATGTGTATAAACAAGAAAACACCAGTTCTCTCCACTCAAAACCTGATAACGGACAAGAAATGCAAAAAACTTGCCATTTATCATATTAGGCTATCAAGTTACTATGGTTACCACAGCAGGTAAATGTAGGAAGCTTTCGGACTGAACAGAACTGGATATAGGGTTATCAAATCAAATCAAGATGTTCTAACAGGCTATAAAAAAACATGTACCGATTCAGCATATCTCAGCTTAATATTAGTTAATCCATGTGATAAAATTAAATAGATGCCAATGAACCATGGGTCGTTATCCAACATTTTATGTGCTTACAGGATCTGTTTTATATTATACAAAGCTTTACATCTGAAGCTCCAGCTAACCTTGAGGAACACAAATGTTCAACATAACTCAATGAACTCATAAAAACTTGCTGAACTGGTGGGGAGTATTTAACAATATTTTACTTCTAAATAAATGTTGCTCTTTCTTTTCTCGAATACAGTGAAACCTCTCAAAACTGGACCCTCTGTAAACTGAAATTCCCTCAAAACCGGACAGAAGAGAACCTCTATAAACTGGATACCTCTTAAAACCAGACTTTTTACTTGGTCCCAAAAGTGTCCTGTTTAGAGAAGTTTCACTCAGACTGTAATATAATTTTTAAAGAACTGAAACAATAATTTGTGTTTATGTCATTGATTTCAGCATCATGTTATGTTAAATGCTTACATTTTTACATACCTAGGTTAAAACTAGCTAACATTTGTGATGCCATCTCATGATTATTGTAAACTGATTTTATTTAGTATACAGTCAATCACAATTCATTTCTTGCAACTGTGATACCCGAGTCCTCTAGACCATATGAGCAAAATTAACAAAGACAAAGGAAATTATAACTAATTATAACCAATGCTGATTTTCCGTATAATTGGAGCTTGCGTTCGTGTACGGTGCACACTCCAAATTCGACAATGGTACGACTTCAACTGACTATCGAAGATCGAGGAAGGGCTATTGCTTGGCTTCAGGATGGCAATACGCAAAGAAATGTTGCTCTGAGACTTGGTGTCAGTCAGTGTGTCGTTGGCCGACTGTGGCAACGGTACCAAGCAACGAATTCTGTTCGAAATCGTCCACGTTCGGGAAGACCCCGAAGCACTACAAATAGAGAGGACCGCTACATCACCAATATGGCTCTACGTCAACGCACAACCACTGCACGCCGATTACGTGACAATCTGCGGACTGCGAGTGGAACTCGAGTGTCTGATCAAACCATACGCAATCGTCTAAGAGCCAATAATCTACGCTGCCGTCGCCAGGCTGTTCGACCACCACTCCTACCACGTCACAGAACGGCCAGACGTCACTGGTGCACGCTTCATCTGCGGTGGCAACGTGTTCAGTGGGGTCGGGTGATGTTCACTGATGAGTCCAGGTTTAGTCTCCAGTTCAACGACGGTCGGGTTCGTGTCTACAGACGTCCTGGGGAGCGCTTCGCTGACGTTAACGTTAGACAACGTCACCGGTTCGGTGGTGGCAGCGTCATGGTGTGGGGCGGCATCTCTATCCACCACAGGACCCCCCTCTATGTGGTGGATGGCAATCTGAATGGAATCCGCTATCTGAATATGATTATCCGGCCGTTGGTTCTCCCAGGCCTTCAGCAGATTGGCGGCGGGGCAGTTCTGCAGGATGACAATGCCAGACCCCACCGTGCCAGGGTGGTAACAGACTTTCTCAGACAACAAGGTATCGCCAGGATGGATTGGCCAGCATATTCGCCTGACTTGGCCCCAATAGAGCACGCCTGGGACGAATTAGGCAGGAGAGTTCGGGATAACCATGCCCTTCCGGCCAACCTTGATGATCTGGGTCAACTTCTTATGGCAGAGTGGCAGGCCATTCCCCAAGAGTTCTTCAGACGTCTGATCAACAACATGAGGCAACGATGTGTCGAGTGTATTCGTGCCAGGGGTGGATTCACACACTATTAAACGAATGTTCTAATGTGTAAAATCCATGTTTGACAACCTTCAACTTTGACAGCATGTCATGTGACTTTCTTGTATACAGTGACGTTTATTTGTGGGTTTTTTGTAAATATGGAACAATAAATAAAAAAAATTGTGTAGTTTACATCATCAATCTAATACACTCTGAAACTTATTTGGTTATAAATTTTTGACCCTTAAATTCTTTTGAGTAGTATATGTACTGATGGCACAACTAGCTATAGTTTTCCACAAATTTTAGATCAAGATTTACTTGCATGTAATCGTGCTCTGCAAATGTCTTGACTGTACACATATGCAGTATCAGCTGATTATGACCTATATTTACTCCTATATCTTGAGATACTTGCATCTCGGGCCCTGAACAAGCATGTATATTGAAAGTGACAAGCCAGTGTTAGCTCTGCGAATTTTAAGAACAATTGGCGAATTTTATTTTAATTTGGCGGAAACATTTTTTGTAATAATTAATATTTTGTTGGAAACTAGCTTTAGGTTTTGCATTTTAAAAATAACTTGGCAATATGTTCTGATCACCCAGAGCTAGCTCTGCAAGCCACTAAAATAATTATTCATTTTCTATCATTTTTTATTACTTAGTTTGAACCTAAGTTTGAATAACATTGTTAACTTTGAATAAATACTATTAACAAGCTACAGCCTGAACACATTATTAAAATTAATAACCATGTTGATTAAAATAAACAAACATCATTAGGCTGTTTTCTTGATGACAACGTTTTCTTGTTACTGGTCACGAGACAGCTAGATGAACATCTGTCAATTCGGTAATATATATATTTAACCTTCTCTTGCCCAACGTCACACAAGTCCACATACTGTACACTGTATATAGTGCATTCCCCATTCATATTTCCTGCCGTTTTGAACACGGCACTCACCAGAAATAACAATAGAACAACAGGAAATAGATTAATTGAGAGTATGGCAGCTTTAGTTTTTTTGTTTTTCAATGAAAAAATACTTGGGAATTTTTAGTTAAAAGGTGGTTTTCAGCAAGCATTTTTTGATAAGACAACAATGGTGGCACATCGCGATTATTTTGAGGAATCAAAAGTTGATTGTGACAGCTAATTTGATATAAATTTGATTGTTTTACCAACAACAAAATTTACAAACTATTGGGATATGAATTTTAATATCGTTTTTAAAAAAAATGGTCAGGAAAACATAGGGATTGGAAATAATGGCTGTAAATACCAGACAGTTAATCCCAACTGTGTGTGTAAGTTCAACTTTATTGAATTTTTTTACATAGTTTTAGACCAAAGTAAGTAAAATATCATTAAAAAAAAAATTAAATCCACGAAAATAGTACTTCCCTTTTCACATATGAACATTATTTTATGTATAAATACAAATTTTAAATGAAAATATAAATGTTATAAACTTTTACCTACTAATTAAGTACACTTTTTGTCAAAAATTAATCTAGTAGTCGGAAGGTTAAGGTGTCATTTTGGTTTGTTTAACGACACCACTAGAGCACATTGATTAATTAATCATCGGCTATTGGATGTAAAACATTTGGTAATTCTGACTCTTAGCCATCCGAGGAAACTCGCTAAATTTTTCCTAATGCAGCAAGGGATCTTTTATATGCCCTTTCCCACAGACATGAAAGCACATACCACGGCCTTTGTCCAGTTGTGGTGCACTGGTTGAACAAGAAAAAAACAATACGCTGAATGGATCCACCGAGGTGGTTCGATCCTGCAATGCAGGCACCTTGAGCAAGCACTAAACCGAATGAGATAAATCCCGCCCCCAGTTAAGGTGTCAGATAGATTTGGCTACCGACAGAGTGAGCCCTGACTGAATCAGGGTATGACAAAGATTTTGAAAAGTGACTAGCCACAGGATTAATAGGTTTTTAAATTCTAATATGGGAGGAAAACGTGAGTGATTTAAAAAAAAAAAAAAAAAATAGCCCAATGTCAAAAACCCACTAGTCCCAGGTGTCAGGCTAGCAGATTTGTAAAATTCTCACTGAATACGTTTGTTTGTTTGTTTTGTTTTGTTTAACAACACCATTCGAGCACATTGATTAATCATCGGCTATTGGATGTCAAACATATGGTCATATGGGTCAATCCACTACATTTTTACATTTGTAGCAAGGGATCTTTTATATGCACCATCCTACAGACAGGATACCACATTTCTATATATGTTAAGTAATTCTGAATCTGAAGTTTAAGTATGTTGGAAGTGTGGTACGATCCACAACTATCACGAGTGAAATGGAACTATTGAGTGTGATCGGGAACTTACAAAATTATGTCGACTTGCAAAATACTTCACGTACATTTGTACATGTATATTGTGGAAACGTTTTTCATAAAATTCAATATCATTGTCAGTTATTGTGCAGTATTATTTGTGATCTGACACACATACATTTTTTAACTTTATATATATCGTCAACATCCCTAACTGCGTTATGCTTCCAACTTCAGTTTGTTTTTTCTTGCATGGTTCGTGCAATCAACTGACTGTCGTTCATTTGTTTATTCCTTAAAATTACCGATATCAGGTCCACATGAAATTGACTTAAAATGGAGGAAGATAAATTAAAATTTGATGCGTATCTCATGACCGTACAAGGCCAAATCATTTAATTTTTATAATTTTTAAAACCTATTGTTAGAATTTGTTTTCAATTATTATTACCTGCAAAAGGTATGCTATATTTTTGTGCCTCTACTGTAGTGAATAGTATTCATAATCCATTTATAACAACTGTAAATAACTTTGAATGTATAACTTGTGTTAATTAAGAAGCAATTCATATATGAACTTTATTTCATGTATTTATAAAACATTTAAGTGAATATATGTGAGTAAAAATTATAAACTTGTACCCACTCAATGTGGTTTTTGTTCAAAATTAATCCAGTAGTCTAAAGGTTAAGCAACAAATATTTTTTCATGTAGTGACCTTAAAAATTCAAAATGACGAATTGGACTTACAATGAGGGCAAAAGAATCGACCACCTCTCCTGATCACTTTTCTTTGGTGCAGTACATTAAAAGCAAAATTTCTGATATTATAACCCAATCTCAAGTAATGTCAATGCTTTATTTACTTGATAAGACCCCCAACTCTGTTAGTACCCATTTAATTACTTTATATTAATTGGCCTTACAGAGTACCTCCCAACGTGTCATGTGACCAAAAGCTGTAATTTTTGCCATCCAACCCAAACTATTTTTTATCTACTTCCGTATTTTTATAATGCGGTTTTTCGTTTCCGGTGTGAAAACAGGAATTAGTGAAAACGGTTAAAAACTATATTAACAAACATTTTGGTGAATTTATTCGGAATTGTCGCAGTTCATAATAATACATAATCAGTTTGAAGAAAATATTGGATATGAATTGAAATTATAGTAAAATAGATAATACTTTCTGTGCATGAAGCCAAATGAATGGTTCAGGATAGTCCTTCCATGCATTATCTTAATATACAATAAATTGTAATTTTTAAGGTTGACAAAAAAAAACATAGTGCAGGGCGCACATTAAAGGGACATTCCTGAGTTTGCTGCAACTTTTAAGATGTTATCGACTAACAGTAACAGAGACTTTTTAACGATTGTAATTACATATCAAATATATTTTTCTGCATAAAATATTAGTGACTGTGTATTAAATGTGTTTTTTATCGTTCTAATATTTGTACTAGGTTAAATTTAATTTTATTTCCTAAAATATTGTTTTTTCGTACATACAAAATTATTTGAAGACAGTTTGGGCTTCTTACAAATATTAAGACGATCAGAAACACATTGAATACTAGTATACAGACACTGATATTCTAAACCAGAAAATACATTTAATATGTTTCACTATTTTGGTTGAGAAACGGTTGAAACAAGTTTTGAATTCCAGCTATATATAGGGTACCGGTATGTAACAATATTCGGATGTAAAAAGAATATAAACACTATCCAAATAACATAAACACTATCCAAATAAAACTTTATGTTGTCTGGTGGGGAAGCAGGAAGGAAGGAAATGTTTTATTGAACAATGCACTCAACACATTTTATTTACGGTTATATAGCGTCAATACAACATTACTGTTAACATTAAGTATGACAGTTATAAGACACACATACCCCCCACCCCTCCACACAATACATTCTCCCCACCTGCACCCACATTAAAAAATGAATAAAAATGTGTCAATACAACATATAATGTCAACTCACCTTTTAACATTTGATCAAAAGCATAATATTGCTGGTATAAATGTTGGAAATTTACAAGAACATACGTTTATGATTTCAGACACACAAAAATTATCACTTCCTCAAACTTTGTTGGCAAGATGGCTTCCGTTTGTAAGTCGAACAGTTTAACACTTCTCGGAAATCTTCGGGTAGCTTCGTTACAGGTTGTTAGTTATGTTTACGAATACATCCGACAATTTCTGAAACACCTGTGTGACAGCAGTGCCTCCTAGCGCCACAACTTTCATCTCGATTGTTCGACCGAATCACGTTCATTATTAATCGAGACTTGTTTTTAAAATGTCGGCTGCCGAAGATTATGTTGGACTTTGAGTCTGGAGAGGAAAGGTGTATAAAATACCTCAATATGTATCATATACCGTGAAGACAGTAAGTTGTCGTTGATTAAAAACAGTGTTGTACTGTTTTTCATGACATGGGATGATGGGTATTCGGTCACTATTCAATATTTTTCAGTGTAGGACTATCGTACGGTAAACACAAAAACAATTTTTTTGGTTGTTTGGGCTTTTTTTTTTAAGAGGGAGGGAGATTTTAAAAAGCCTGGAAGGTAGGACTTTCCTTGTCACTGTCACGTATAAGGAACATTATAAATACTTATCATAAATAGAGTTAAGGTCGACGACAGTGACTTTTCGGATTCTTGTTTTGGCTTGTACACAAATAAATAGGGAATAACTTGTTACTAACTTAAGATATCGGTTTTATCCTGCGAAGGTTAGAATGGCGAATGCAGTGAGGCTCTACCAAGCTGCATTCGCCCATTCGACCTGAGCAGGATAAAGCCGATATCTTAAGACAGTAACCAGTTATTTCTTTTATCCTGCAGTCCTACAGGAATATTCGGAAAATCATTATTTATTCCATTTTGTGTATGCAAATCAAGTATTGTCAACCTAGCCTGAGTACTCTGACTGTAAGAGAGCTAGACAGACATTTGGACATAAACATGCTCTCATTACAGTCAGGGACCAAGCTATGTATTTTTTTGGCAATTGCCTACAACCAAAAAGTTGTCAAAGATTTCTGCTCAAATACCACAACAATCCTATGTTTGACGTCAAATACATTTACATCGACCATTTTCTAGTTACTTGATTAAAATAAAAATCAGATATTAATCACTAATACACACACTACACAAACTCTGGACAGCAAAATTCTAAGTTCACCGACAAATATCGTGACTTTGCGTCACATGATCGCCCACTCAGCCATTCCGTTTTCCAGGGGCCGTCTCTCAAAACAACAAGTGCCCGACAATCACAAAAAAAGTTGTAATTTGAATGATGTCACCGGCCTCGGTGGCGTCGTGGTTAGGCCATCGGTCTACAGGCTGGTAGGTACTGGGTTCAGATCCCAGTCGAGACAGGGGATTTTTAATCCAGATACCGACTCCAAACCATGAGTGAGTGCTCCGCAAGGCTCATTGGGTAGGTGTAAACCACTTACACCGACCAGTGATCCATAACTGGTTCAACAAAGGCCATGGTTTGTGCTATCCTGCCTGTGGGAAGTGTAAATAAAAGATCCCTTGCTGCTTGTCGTAAAAGAGTAGCCTATGTGGCGACAGTGGGTTTCCTCTAAAAACTGTCAGAATGACCATATGTTTGACATCCAATAGCCGATGATAAGATAAAAAATCAATGTGCTCTAGTGGCATTGTTAAATAAAACGATTTTTTTTTTTTTTTGAATGACGTCAGTATTCCAATGACGTCACTTTGCATCTCCTTACAATAACAAACTGGGTACATGACATTTCCGTTTAAAAAAATGCTCAAAACTTCCAGTGCAAAATTGCTATGGAATTTTTTTTGTTTGAACGTTACCAATGCACCTGAATATTTTTGAAGAAAATCTTGCGATTTTTTTTTTTTACCTTTTGCGAAATATGGATTTCAAGTGAAATTACTGTAAGATATGTTATATTTATTGTGTACAAAGCCAAAACAAACAAGGGTCCGAAAAGTGACTGTTGTCGACCTTAGGGTTAGGGTTAGTGACAGTTCCAAAGGAAAGTCCTTCCGATAGTTGAACCAGTTTCGGTGAGCATAAGTTAATGCCAAAAGCATATCAATATTTATAAACAGACAGCTGTTATGCAAATAGCTACTTTTTTATTAGTATTTCTACGCTTCAAATGAGCACTGAACCGGCCACTTTGTAGCAAAGATCACTGAAAATGTGTAAAAAATTAGCATGCATCAGCAGTTAATATTGTTAACTACTTATACTGTTTCGATGAGTGAAACGTTTAGTGATATAGCATAATTATAGCTTACTTGTAACTAAGAATTTTCAACAAAAAGCTTTTCAGTGTTTTATCAAAACATGTAGGCCTATGTTGTTCAACAAAACATGTATTTATAACAAATTATTTTAAAGCCGCACACCCTAGTTCCATCCAGCGAAAATAAATTATAATTTGGTTAATCTACAAACCTGTAACACACTTAGATCACGTTTTTATCAAATGGAGTGAAAAAGCAGGTTTTATATCGATAAATACCATGGAAATCCCCATGTCCCAATTGCTTGAAATAATTTTGAAAGTTCGTATTCTGATGTCACCGGTAGATGTCGCTCAAAGCACAACAATGCCTACGTCACGACAAATTTCACAGAGTGCGCAAAAACTTGGGGTGCATTCTTTTCACCTTTCCTGGACGTGTTCCAAATGTTCTGTCCTGGTTGTATCCCCTCTCCAGATATCGTAAGACTTAGCAAAATTATTGGTTTTAAGGGTTTGTAACGTTTTGTATTGAGACACTTACTTGTCTGAACTTTATTGTTACTGAAAATGTTTACGAACTGTGAAGAAAAATCTCACAAATGAATAACAACAAATCGGATTTTGATTGCGCGAACCGTGTACGAGAAAACAAACCGAACCAAAATGATAACGGTCACGTGGTATACCAACATCTGTGACGTTTACACAGGAAGATTCCCTCTAAAAATAGATTGGACCTCGCTTGCTTAACGGTTTTTTCTCGATAGCACGTCTTGTGAAAAAATACAAAAAATGCATTTCGTGGTTTTACAAACATCAGGATTACCAAAAAGCACTTCAGGTGAATGGAAATGTGTATTCTAAATAATAAAATTTAAGTAAAGTGCAATTTTATTTGTGAAAAATGGGGTTTAATAGCGAAAAACAACGCCGTAATGGTTAACAAATAACTAACTAGGGTGTGTCCCTTTAAATATTTTACGGCAAATCACAAAATGGAGTCTCAATGTTAACAAACAACATTTTAGTAAAACAAATATAACAATTCTTATGTCTTGCAATCATGTTATAAGTTGAGCAAATAAATGGTTATAATGGTAAAATTGTTTGGTTATAAGCTGCATTCTGAGTTTTAATAAATGTGTAAACCGATATCCAGAAAGATATTTAAATGTTAAAAGATAAAGGATCGTATATATTTGGCAAGTATCTGTAAAGGGTAATTCCACGGTAACTGACACAACTTTCAGACAATTTTTAACAATGTGATTTTATTTCTTTAAAAGTATTCAGTAAAATTCTTAAGTCTCTTTTTGATTGCAATAAATATGTTGTGCCAAAGTCATGTCAAAAGAATATTTCATTGCATACAATCTCGGAGCAACTATAATCACAAATGAAGTGTGGGTAACTGACGCAACACAAAAAGTCACTTGTATTTAACATGTCTTTGAACTTGCCAAAATTCTCTGAATCTGAAGCATCAAGTTTTCAGGTACACACAGAAATGTGTAGTGCACAAGTAATCTCTGATCACAAGAACCATAAACCAATGTTTTCTACAAGGAATGTTTTACTAACTTTTTTTTAAATGGGTAACTGACATAACACTAAAAGTAACTGGCGCAACATCTGTGAATAATAAAAACTTACAAGAGCATATATTTTAAAAATGAAACATTTGTCTTTGGCAACTGGTTCATCTAAATTGTAACAAATACATAAAGGAATTTAAAAAAAAGAATAGGGACATGATCAAGGGGCAAGTTGGAGGTTGACATCCTCATCCCCAACCCCAACCCCATGCATTATACCTGCATTTGTCATAATGAATTTTACTTGTAGAATGCAAGAAATTACCTTTTATGACATCAGGTTTTCATAATTTTCCAACCCCCCCATCCGCCAGTAACTTGGGCACTTACACCCTCAATCTCAGCCAGCCAGTCTTGACCCTCCCGTTAAATATTTCCAGCACATGTGCCTCAACAATGAGACAGCAGCTTAAGTGTTACATGTACATCCTGATTGGAAGTGTAATGATTTCTTTTTGCAATTTCCATGTATATACTCCATCCACTTTCTTATGGTTTATCAAATAACCAAGATGAACAAAATGCTTCATAAGAAATTGATGGAAATAAGGCATATATTGTAAATAACCCATATTCTTTCTTTAAAATTTGGGTTTTTCATTCTCAGCATGCTAAATACTGTCTCATTTTTTGTTCTCGTTTGATTTCATTTTCTCTTGCTCCATTTTTTGCTATTCTCTGTTCCTTTTCCTCTCCTACCTCTTTTTGTTCTCGTTCAAATTCGCTCATTTTCTAGGCTGCTGTCTTGAGAGATATTCTACTAATAACATCAGCAACAACTGGGGATATTTTCACTTTATTATTACTTTATCTTCTTCTGAAATGTAAAGATTATTCCTTGAATTAAATTACATGCCCATAATTACAGCCAAATAATTTCATTTACTAGTAGTAGAAAAATAATTATATTATGGAAAAATTCATTTCAGGTGACGAACAGTTAATTGTGTAAAATCACATTTTGAATTGGAGTTGTCTTTTTACAATGAAAAAAGGATTGGCTGTTATTTTGTTGGATAGCTGATGTGAACTGTTCATGTACTTTACAATTTTAGGCAGTAATTCATGGGGAAACCACTGTGGCAGCATTAGGATGACAAGAAATGTATGTATAGGATTCGCATAATTTCAGTACTTTCCGTTTAGACTGTGAAGCATTAAACTCAATGCTTCCGGGAAATCCCTGTCTATTATAATTAAATTTCAGACCTTTGTTTGGCGCCATCAAATACTCTACTGTTATTAAGAACCAATGGGGAAGTGTGCTGAAATGTAAATGGCCGCTTTTAAGTGGGTCCTAGCATACAATTTTTAAAATATTTTTGATAGGAAATTTAATTTTTGTTTGATTACCATGGCCCATTAACATTTTTATTTGTATTTAAACTACTGAAGAAAATTGTTTGTGTTAACACTAAAACCACACAAACAACATATCAGTTGTCTGGATTTTTTTAAAATTATGCTCTGTAGAAGGGATCGAACTTAACGTGCATCAACAGCAATTTCCGTCATTGAGATATAAATTGCCATCGGTAAAGCTCCTCAATGATGGTAAAATGTTAACACCTGGTGTACATTAGCTGCCATTATATAACAGTAGTACATTTAAAGTTACATTCTCTGGTTAACATATTATAACATCATGTATAAATGTGAAATACAAGCTAAAATGCACTTTTAAAAAAGTCATGTGTGTTCGCTATGAACAGATATCGTCAAATGTATGCGCTTGATTTGTCGCTTGTGCCGCCATAGCTCAGCAAAGCACAAACGGCAGCCTGTTGTCAGTTTCAGTTAACACGTGCGTTTGCTGATTTCAAATTGTAGGATTCGTCTCAAAAAATTAAAAGAGAAATCTTGCACTGTACGAAGAACGTTCGGTTGAGGATACGGTACTAGAGTAGTTAAAACCGGTTTGATCTTGACAACGTATTATCGACAGTCGTACCTGCCTATTTCAGAATTGATATTTTATAAAGTGTTAATAGAACTTTCAAAGTTTAGTTGGTATACTAGTAACACATTAATCATGTATATATTTTTAAAATAAAATATACTAAAGTAATGAACGTTTGCACTTCTTAATTTTTACGTGTTAAAATCGACAAATTCAAATAAATAATATTTCGTTTGGAAAGGGTAAAGTTGGGGGTGGGGGGGGTAATGACATCAAAGATAAAGCATATTGATTTAATAATCATACAACCGTAAATAAAATATGTTGAGTGCGTCGTTAAATAAAACATATCCTATCCTTCCTTCCATCTGCTGTTGGATATCTAACATTTGGTAATTTCGACATATAATCTTAGAGAGGAATCGGGTGCATGTGCAGGGGGAGGGTATTGGAGGTCGAAACCCTTACTTGCCCAAGCTTAAACAAAATTGAAATGTATTTTTTTTCGCTCAACACAGTCTATAACCCCATCCCCACTGAAATCCCTGCACACGCGCCTTGGAAACCCGCTACATTTTTTTTTTAGCAAGGGATAGTTTATCCCACACATGATTTCATATACCATGGTCTTTTTGTATACTTCCCGATGGGGATCGATCCTAGACTGACTGCACATTTCCAAAAAACACCTTTTTAGGTCTAAGTAATGAATAAAAATAACATATAGTCTTTAAAAATGTTACGTAAATCGAACACAGTACCCTCTTCCTCTACCCCTAGAGCGTTACGTAATTAGTAACGCATATGCCAACAGCTGGCCACTGTCAAAATTTCACGGCAAATCCCCCACTCACCGACCCCTGGAAAGGCGTACCATACCTCTATGGATATAAATATGTTTGGAGATATGAGATGACCCCCCAATCAAGAAAGTTAAATTTGTTCAAAAATTGCGAAATCTCATGTGATCTCTTGTTGGCGAATTCTATACTTGTGATAAACCAATGAAAACCGAGATCAGTACGAGCTCGTCAAAAGTGTCCCACTTTTAAAATACTGGCTTTGTTTTTGACCTGGATAAGTCAGCGTAGTGAAACCAATGCGGAGTGCGGCGTCATATATGCACCAAACATAATTGGATTTTCTCTTCTATATGCTTAATAATAAAAATATTCCAGGGAATGTAGTTTTAAAATTTATCTAAATACAGCAAAATAACCTTTCATCTTATTTATTTGCTGCGAAAGTCTTCTGGGTTTTTTTTTCAATTGCCTTGCACAGGCTTTAAATTGCTGTTGGTGGGCTGTTACCCACAGCAATTTTGTTTTTAAATTGCCATGTGAAACAAATTCTTAAGTTGAGCCCTGCCAATAATATTGCAGTTGTACTTTAAAAACATATTTGTGTTGTCCAATGAAAAACTAATCATAATGCTGATCCTAAACATACTCGACTTTGGACATTCATTCTAAGGGTCATGACTGACCACTGTTTAGAGTGCAGCAGTTTTGTCCACCCAAGACAAGAAGCACTACAACATGACTGTTATTATAGATGGCAGCATAATGGTATGAAATGACGGGTTAAAGTTTGTTTTGTTTAATGACACAACTAGAGCATATTGATTAATTAATATTGTGAAATATTAAATTTAATTATCGGTAAACTCGAAAATTATCATCATTGTAATGGTATTTAGCATCAAACGTAGGATTGTTACATTAGAGTGGAAATCTTTGCCTACTGAGCCTACTCAGTCGTAGGCAAAACCCACATGTTTTCTGGCGGCAGAGAGCGATGGTGTCCATCCAAATGTCCATCTAGCTGAGCACTGGGTCTAGAAAGGATACGTAAATTTCCTTTAAACCTGGGTTTTTTTTAGGATATGGAAGAAATAGAATACTTTATTATATAACATTTAGTATTATTTAGGATGATAAAAAGAATACCCCCCTCATGTCTTGTGATATCATATTTTATCAGCACTCGTGCTGATAAATTATGATATCACAAGACACGAGGGGAGTATCCTCTATATATTTGTGTTTGTTAGATATCATTTATCTTGCAACTCATTGTTTAAAAACATATCCCAAGAGTGATAGTTTCGTTCATGCGTCACTCGCATAAATATAGTTTGCGTAGCTCATTTTTCATTTGCGCATTGTATTTATGACGAAATGGGATTCCTGAATTTGATTTTGCATCTTAGAAAATGGAATACACTGGAAAGATAAATATGCATATATACTTATTACTACTTAAGAGCTGTTAACTTTTACATAATGCATTCACTAGTGGGGAGTAAATGATGGGATCAATTTCAGAACATCATCGGTCAAATTAAAACACAGTAAACCACTGGTATGATAGTGTTTTGGGCATTTCAATTGTGCTATAGTTCTTTTCTTTGCAGTAAATCTGAGTAACATCCCTTTGTTCAGTGCCAAAGAGACAAATAGCCTGCTTCTTAAATCATGATTGAATACTGCATTTTAAAACTATGTTATTACTAAAAACATATTATTTAACCTATATATACAAAATATATAAATCAAGATCTCGCCAGATTATTTATTTTAAAAATCAATTGCCAATATTGTAAATGTATTTTTTAAATTTATCGACACTGTAATAAATTTAAAGGATTGCAAATGCTGTTCATTCAATGTATTACTTAATTATAATTGGTTCCCCAGTGTGGCATAAGCAGTAAAAGTGCAAACCACTGTTACAAAGGTAAATGCACCCTAAATGTACTACATAGTTTTACAAGCACTGGATATTTTGTTTGTATTTTTGTTTTGGCAAGTCGACAAATACGCCTTCAATCTCCCATAATAATTTGTAATGTGTTTCATGAGAACACCCACTTATACCCATGAGCATTATACATATGTTGAACAGGCTCAGCCCCTTTCATTACAACCAGACTTGATTGTTATTAGTTAATAAGTGTCTTCATAATTGTCAAAGTAATATATTTTAATAATAATCATGTACGCTCGTTTCATAGACATGTAGTTTTTTGACAATGATATAAATGTGTGATAATAATGCAAGTTCTTAATTGTAGGTTCTTGATAGCAGACATTTCGGGAACATTCGTTGTACAGTTGAGAAATGCCGCTGCAAAAAATAGTTGAAACTTTAGTTCCAACTGCTACTAAAGAGGAAGTGCCCAAACTGTTCCGCGAGCCCCATGTTGAAACTGGCTTCCGCCATCTGCATCAACCATGGAGATACTACATCCTGAGTCTGTTCCAGATCCACAATGAGTGCATGAATGTTTGGACTCACGTCATTGCTCTCTTGATGACCATGGCCAGGGTGGCCATCTTTGCCAGAGAGTTTGATCTCATCTATGACAAGTTCATGTGGCCATTTACTGCCTGTCTGCTTTCGATGCTTGTCTTGTATATGTGCAGCAGTTTTGCTCATTGTTTTCAGAACAAGTCTGAGCTAGTCCATTACACATGCTTCATGATTGATTATGCTGGAATTGGACTGTATGGCTTGGGGAGCGTCATAATTCACCATGCCTACTGCCTGCATCCAAACATGATTGCAAGCTTCGTGCACAGCTATTCCATCCCAGTTGGAGTGATTCTTGCCATTCTGGTCTGCATCTGTTGCTCCATTTCAAAGACCTTCTACAGCAGGCCGTATCCTTACACCCGGCGCCTCTGGCAGGTGATATCTGTGGTTGCTGTCTATATTTGGTTGATTCTTCCGGTGTGGCACCGCGTGCACCTCTACCTCACAGACCAGGTTCCTTGGGACTCGGGAATGGGGCATCACATCCAGCAGATGATGTGGTTTGTTGCTGGAGGTTTCTTCTTTGGAAGCGACATTCCGCAGAGGTTCTTTCCTGGGAAGTTTGACTTCCTAGGACATAGTCACCAGCTGTTCCACATCTGCATCATGATGACATCCTACAAGCAGTTGGATGCAGTCTACCATGATCTGAAGAATTTGAGAAATGAACCACTTGTCAAGCTTCACCCGTCACCAACGTTCTACAACACATTTGGTGTTATATTTTTGGTTATATTTGTCAATATATTGAGCACTCTTTTTTTCAGAGAAGTTGCTAAATTTAAGATTGCTAAAGAATCAAAATGTAGTTAGTGTGATAGCTTGTACATGTATGAAAAGCATTTTGCTTGCATCAGATTTTTATTAATATATATTTTAAAGTGTATTGTAATTTAAAGTAAACACTTACATTGCAGACTTAATGTACTTAAATTCCAGTTCGCTTGTAATTCCTTACCAAATTAGTGACTGAAAAATTTAAATGCTGTCATAATTATCCCATACTGTTAATAATTTAGTGATTTGCACAAATTAGATAAGTATGCAGTCACTTGTTTACAGAAATGGGTTTTTTTGTGGGGGTTTTCCTGATGTATCTTATTAGCTAGAAGTAAACTTTTTTTTAAATAATCCATGATATTTAATTCTATGAATGTAGTGATTAAGCTGCCCATTCAGCCTTCTATCAGTCAAGTAGCAAGAATGTGTCTGCTTATTAATTCTTTCAGACTGATTTTTATCAATCCCAGGATCTCAGTACTGGATACTTACAACAGTGTAGCTCAATGTTGTTTTGTTCAGTCAGTGAATTGTCACAAAATGATTTACAACCTGTTTAAATTCCACTTTATTGTGTCCTAATTCCAATAATATTGTCAATAGATCATTCAAATTTAGATTATTTTAGTTCTTGTAATGCATTGTAAACTGTATCAAACAGAAAGCTTATTAGGTTACTAAAATGTATACTAATGGTCATTATTTAGTTATCTGTCGTGGATACATATAATTTGGTCGTCACTTACTACAACTGTGTCTTCACATTGTGCCTCGCAGATTCTGCCTATTCTTATCCAGCCAATAAAATAGATATATGTGGAGGGATCACAGTTCAACTTTATAGACAGAGATTATTATCTGGGAAATGTTAGAATTCCTGCGCCTTAATCTTTTCAGTTGTTTTGTATATTAAGTACTTAAATGATTTTTCAAATTAATTACATTAATTATCATATCTGCACAATTAATTTTTATTTGTCATGGTTCCCGATAGCCAGTACTAAAGCTGATTTTTAGCTTGGGGTAAACAAAAGTCATGATTTCTTGTTTCATAAATGTGTAGGGAAATACATTATTGGAGCAACAAATCAAAAACAAAAGTCTTTAAGTACATGCATGTTGTTAATGGTGCTGATACCTGTAGATGCAGAATCTGTAATTAATAACCAGTAAAACCAGCATTTGAAAGTAAACTGTCCATAGTGGCAGTGGCAGGAGGAAAGTGGGCAAGGCTAGGTCTGGCACTCGCACTTTAAATAAATGTGTGTAATACTTAATATTTTGTTGCAAAATAGCTATAGATTTTGCATTTTTGAGATGATTTAGCAAAATTTTCTGATCACCCAGAGCTGGCCCTGGTAGGGGTTTGGCTGGAGTATTTTTGTTTTGAAGAATATTTAGTTTGCATAGATCAACTTGTAAGAGTGGAGACATGGCCCATGTGGATTCTCTCCCTCCTGCATTTGCCACTGGACTTGTGTGATCATTGTTAATCATAATATCCTGAATGTTACATAATATTGTTGCCATTTTTATAATTGTTTAATTATTTTCATTTGTTGCTTTAAAAAGCCCATCTAATTGTTTAAGTACATGTAATTTCACTTGTTTTTTTACAACACTGTATTGTCACATTTTTGTCTTGCTTTCATTAATTTTTATGAAAGTTACTGATATTTTGTCTGATGGTGTGAGCATTAGAGTCGTGGTTGAAGAATTTGGAGGACCACTGAAACATCATCTTGTCACTTTAAAGATGCAATCTCGCCCAGCCATATTATGAAACATCTACTAATGCAAAATAAAAACACAGCTACAATTTTAATTACTCATGTGTTATTGCTATTAACAGTTAATGTCGGCTGCCATCATATATTATATGCATCTTGTATATTTTTAATACTTAGTAACACAAAGCAGTGGAATTGTAACTGATTGTCACTATGGAGAATAATACATTTGTATGTGACTTGATTAGCAAGTATAGCCAACAGATATTGAAGAATGGGATGTAATGGTAATAAACATTAATGCAGATGTTCTTCCTTGAATAGTTAAATAAATGTATATACTCGAGATTGCATCTTTAAGTTTTGGCTCCGCAAGGCTCAATGGGTAGGTGTAAACCACTTGCACCGACCAGTGATCCATAACTGGGTCAACAAAGGCCATGGTTTGTGCTATCCTGCCTGTGGGAAGTGCAAATAAAAGATCCCTTGCTGCTAATCGGAAAGAGTAACCCATGAAGTGGCGACAGCGGGTTTCCTCTCAAAAGCTGTGTGGTCCTTAACCATATGTCTGACGCCATATAACCGTAAATAAAATGTGTTGCGTGCGTCGTTAAATAAAATATTTCTTTGTTTCTTTAAGTTTTGAGCCAGTCATTTTGTACTATGGTGTTCTTGTATTCAGTCTAATGCTGGTAAACAGATTCATTTTAATTCTTCTATATTTGACTTGATAAATATTAATTTAAATGCTTGACCTGTCAGCTCTTTAAATGAAATAAATAACCAATAATGATAAATATGCTGTTGCAGATATCCATTTTGTATGGGCTCTGCTGACAGCTGTTGCGAATTTCAAGAGCTGCCATGACGTTTCAAGTATGTGTTACATTTTTAATCTTAATAATTGTGAGAGCTATTTTTCAGTGTATTATGTCTTTTGGACATTGCAGTTAAAAGGAGTGTAATGTTTTCTCATCTTTAAACAGGATTCATGATTGAAAACAAATTTATTTTTCTTATAAAATAAGAATTCTTTGTCCCACATATAATACTTTTAACAGTCATTGTTACGGAGAATGACAGATGGAAAAAAACCCAACTAATTTCTGCTTTAGAAGTCCATAGTTTACATGAAATTTAACAAGTGTAGTCCGTCCCATCCTCCAACAAAAATTTTCTTTGTAAATAATTTCAGTTTGGTTTGAAGTAAGAAGAAAAGTACAAGTGTTTGGAAATAACAAAAAGAATATATTATTTTTTGTGTTCAGTTTAGAAAACAGTCAGCTCAAAATAAATAACTTGTAGTAAAAAGGCATTCCCTGTGGAAAGGACTATACTATAGGCTTGAGCATCTTTCAATACTTTGTTGAATGTGGGATAATACTGTCTTGAGGGATATTTGTTTGGGAGATGTGACATGTAGCTTGGTGGCATCAATCGCATTCAATTTACTCTGTTTACTTCATATCCCAAGCAGTGCCTCGTGACTGGTATGTCAAAGGTGTGTACTGTCCTGTCTATGGTAGTAGAGGGTGAGGTAGCATCAAGTTTCTATAGCTAAGCGATAAAATTGCCATTCGTAAAACACCAAATGGCTGTAGGTTACATACGAAGAGATCAGGCACAAAAACCGATAAAACGCTATTTTATACTTGTTTTTTTTAAATTCTATCCTTTATTTACTTTAAATATTTCAGTGTAAGATTGACCATTGTAGACTTGATATGTTTTACATAGAAAGCATAACAAACAAAAAAAACTCTCTTGCAAAAAATTTTTAAAATGTATTTATTGTTTTTTGCTTCTGAACTCTTCATATACACATGTAGATATCATTAAACATATAAATATTCCCTTACTTGATTCGGAGCTTTCACTCTGTCACCACTGTTTTCAAAGGTTGTGGTTTATGCAGGGCATGTGGCAAATTTTGTTTTATAATTTGGCAAAATAATTGCATGTAATATTCACTAAAAAACAGTACTGGCTGTCTGCAATTTTTGAAGTGTAGTTGATAACTAGTTGAAATTTTCTACTTGTCTACAGCTAGCCCTGATTGTGTATATTATGTTTATCTTTTTTTTTTCTTTTTACTAAGCTTCATAACTGTGGTAATTTTACCCTAAATACTGTGATCATAGATTAAAACAAGTATAGCTTGGATCATATTGTTCTGTTTGTACATGTAGTGGTAGATATATTTTTTGTTTTCTTTTTATATACAAGTACATCTACACTTGTTTTTTCTCGGCACATAACCACTGAAAATAGTAAATATATGACATAATGTTATTTGTACTGTTATTATTATTAATTTTTTTTACTCCAGAAAATTATATTATTTTTATTTACATGTATATTAGTTACATAATATTTCAATGGTATTCATAGGTAAAGTGTATGTTTTGTATGTATATATGACTATACTACAACTTAAGGGAACAAAAACTGGCATATAGTTATGATGTTATATTACATACATGTATATTTAATTTATGTTACCCTGTTCAATAAAGGCTCACCATTAAGACATATCCACTTTAGTCAAAAGTTTTATTACTTGAGTTTTTATTTGGTTGTGCATTTGTGACTGTTGTTTTAATGTACATGTTGCTTGTAACGTGTCCATATGTGTGGCTGTACAATTTCAATTTATAAACCGTGAAAATTAAAAATGCAACATTAATTCACAACTAAATTTAAATTAATGACACGTGATGTCTTAATTATCAAAAAAAAAGCCCGACAGATTAGTGTGTCTATGTACAAATGTAACTCTGACAAATATATAAGCTCTTCTCATTTGAGACGCATGTTTTATAACATACCAACACCCAAGTATTTTAAACAGTGTTCAAAGAGCTAATCACCCACCTATATTCCTCAGGCATTTGTATATTCAGGCATGGTTAATACTGTGTCTTTGTGTTATAGACATAGTACATCAGTAACTAAGCTAATATAAACATTCAGATGGGTCACGTGATGCAGGCCCGGGGTAGAAAGAGTTTGGCTGGACATAGATTTAGCTAATTACCAACATGCAGTGGTCAGTAAGAATGTGTGGTGGTGTTCTGATGCCAGGGAAATACAATGTTAGGGTGGTTCTAGAACTGTTCACATGGGGAAACCGAGAGGCAATGTTTTAGTATACTCGTTACCAATTAAGTGACATTCTGTGTAACCATAGTGGCAGTTTTTTCTATTGCACCAAAGTCAAGGTGATAAATGTGTGTGCCAAAATATATATGCCAAAAATAATCATGTCCAAATTAAGTACAAACCTATCGACTTGAGAACAAAGTGTCAATTTGATTAAAATAACTCAAAATGCATTTTTGAATATTCACAATTCTTCACTAGTACTGTACTAAAAAGAAATTGTGATGTTCAGAACAGACAAATAAACTTGTTGAGTCCAAATTATAGGTACAAAGCCGTGATGGTGAACAAATAGCAGCAGACCACCAGGCATAAGATAATAATCATGGGCCCTTCCCTTCTCCCCCATACTAAAACATGTATTAGTTTTGGAACAGCCCTTATTATCACACCATATGAACATACTGTTCAAAAGAAAACATGGCATTGCACAGTTCTTACCATATATGTATCTTGAGTTGTTGCTCACTTTTAATAAGGATCATTAAAAAAGGCAGTTTAATTTGAGTTACATTCACAAAGAAGTGTCTTACCAAAGAATAAGATTGACTGTACATGTAAGTTTGTACATTACTGCCAACCAAGTTACATTTCCCAATGTTCTTCCATTTTTCCATCACTCCATCTTGTTTACCATGCTTCTGGCCATTCAATATTTATTTATATCTTATTCAGTTCATTTGTTCATGCCATTTAACTTAAATATGGTAGTTGACAATAAATTACACGTATGTATACAAAGTTATGATCTAAGGCTACCTTTCCATTAGTGCGGTTTTACCTGCACAGTTAGCTGTGCCACCATGAAGTAAAAATTCAATTGGTTCAGTTTATTTGCATTGACCTCTTTCCATTGACACAGATAACTGTATGCCGCACAGCAAAAAACATTAATCATGTATCGATGTGAGGATTACCCATGATCACTCATAAAAAAAAAAAAAATCAACAGTTATTTGTGAGTTATTGTAGTAATTTGTATGCGGGTGCATTATGAATGAAATTTACACAGGATACCATGAAGGATCTTAACATATTGATAATGCATACCGATGGATGATCGGACAATGACGACCGTACAATGCCAGCAAGAGATGTTTGTCAGTCATCGAGTAAAAAAAACTTTGACTCTTTACTTCACTCAACAGCATGTTCGCTGAAGAGCAGAATCGAAACAACCTCAAACGACCTACTTGCCCAGTTGTAGTGTACAAGTGTGTATGTCAAATCCGTATGTGTAAATGGCTGGCACGAGCTACTGTATAGTATGTAATCAGTTTTGTATGTGATGTTTAATTATGTACGATGGATCACTGATCTGAAATCAAAATCTATTATTATAAGAACAGCCACATGGGTAGAAATGTTAGGGGCTAGCTGCGTGGTGAGAACCACACTAGTGGAAAAGCAGCCTTAGTCTGAATCATACATCCAATATTAACACAGACTGAATTTAGGATTCTGTGCTTTCGCAAATACAGATGTTTGGTCACAAGTGTAAGATTCCAAGATAGAATCTTAAATACTTATATTACATAATTTTTATGATTCTGTTGGAAACCTACATACCCTTAAACACCCCCCCCCCCCCCCCCCCATTTTTTTTTTTTTTTTAAATTCAGTGCCTGTTAATACAGCCAGCTCTACAAATCATCTGTATGATCCAGATTGCAGGGTAAACCATTATCACAAATTTCCGTTAACAATAGCTTAGGTAAAATCTTTTTTATCTAGCACGCTGTGTATACTGAAGCATTTTGCTGGTCCACGGTGAATCCAGTTTAAATGAGTCCTCTGTACATGTTTTTAGCCCGAAAAAAAGCCAGATGTGTTCACAATTGCAGTCCTGTTTCGTACTTATGTTTGTTTTGTACTTATATTTGTTTTGCTATTATATTTAATACCTTTTTTTCTCTCACTTTTTTAATATTTAATACCTTTTTTGACTGGCTATTATTAATATTATTAGATTAATAGAAATTTTGTTGTCTTTTAAGATTTATTTACATCCACCTTGAACACTTGTTATTATTAAATATCTTTTGTCCCCTTTATACCATTGTTAAGAATGTTAAAAGTGTTCTTGTATTGAACATTTTACTTTTTATATAAATGGAGATGGCAATTTAATAAAACTACACATGCCTACCTATCCATCCACACACATTTATTAATACTAGTATATCTTCTGTATGTATGTACATTGTATGTATATAAATTATGCAGTCAGATCTTCTTACTGTGACTACATTCCATGGTCATTTTGTCTTATCATTTTTGTTGCAGTGCATTTGTCAAGAGTCATATTAATTATGGGTTGTAGGGAACACTGTTCATACTAACGAATACAATGCTTCCAATATAAGCAGCAAAGTTTTTTTGTTGTTATTAGATTTTTTGTTTAACAGAATATAAACAGATTTTTCTTTTTAATTCAAGCAAAACCTAAATAACTAAATGTAAATTCCTAATTAACCTAGTTGCATTATTGTAAATATTCCAATAATCATTTGCATTGCTAAAGTTACTGTCATGCTTTTCTTAAGGAATGTGTTCTGCACATTTTGAAAACTATACATGTATAACACATCAAGTCCGAAAGTCGCATGTCTTTTTAACAGGTTATTAAACGATTATTAGATAACTAGTTTTGATCAAGTGTCTTGGTACATGACCATCAAAAGGGAGCAGGCTTTCTTTAAACTGTAGACAGCTAATGTGCATAATTAACAATAATCATGTAACAAATAAACCAACCTACATCGAGGGAATTCGCAACACAGACTCTCAATACGGTACAGTTACAAGGAGCTTATTAATTATTTATGTTTACTGTTAGCTAATGATATATTTTCTGGTTCCCATAGCTGTTTGTATCCACTTAGATGTAATAATTATGGTCGTAGTAAAAATGTCTGACTATGTATTAAACTGTTCCCACACTATTGTGGATGTACCGGTGTGTGTGTGTGTGTGTGTGTGTGCGTGTGTGTTTATACATATGACTATATCTATATACGTATTGTATATGGATTATTCTACATTTATTAAGATAGTCCAGACATTTGTCACCATTTAGTTTCTGAAATGTTGGATGTGGTATATACATGTATGTGTATTTTCGGCTTATTTGTACATGCCTTAAAAGAACCTTATGAACAAAATATTGCAGGTGTAAAGAATAAAATATACAATTATTTATAATACAGATATTGTTAATCCAGTTATAATTTGTATTCAGTGTAGTAGTGTACGATCTTGGTTATATCTGTTTGTTATTCTCATTTTCCCTTTCACTGTATGAACTATACATGTACTAGAAGTTTAAAACAAACAAAATCAGGGCTAGCTCTGCCACTTGCCAAATTCACCAATTGCGAATTTGATGAACACTTGGCAAATTTTATTTTTATTTGGTGAAAACAGTTTGTGTAATAATTGATATTTTGTTGGAAAATAGCTATAGGTTTTGCATTTGTGAGATAATTTGGCGAAATTTTCTGATCACCCAGAGCTAGCCCTGAAAATTAAGTTTTTATGTAACTGAAATATAACATTCATGTTGCATTCATGTGTAACAATAAAAGAAATGTTTCCAATACATATACAATCATTATCAAGGCATAAGACCGTATCTGACAACAATATTTATAATTATGTATACATTGGTTTGCAAATTGAATAAGATTTTAATTTTTTTGTTGATTATAAACCGACAATTCATTGTAATGGTATAAACAGTTCCAGATAGTAACCTTTTATACCTCTGCGTCTTTGTGCTAACCAAATTCAAAATGGTTATCACCAACAATGATCTTCCATCACCCTAGTTGCGAAACATTATTTAGCATAATTTATTAGTAACAGGTAATAATAATTTCTAAAGTGCATAAGCATTAAAGGTACATAGGCCCCAAAGAACATTGTATGGAATCTCTGATTAAAACATACATTTCTTGCTTTGAATATTCAAGTCTGTACATTCCTGTTTTCATGTATGTCTTAATGTCTAGAATTGTTATGGTATTGAGCCCCTCCTTTTAGAGTCTAGACTCAATCTTTAATGACGTCACATGCGTGCAATTTGTGTGGCATTGCTATGGCGTTAAAGTTTTAGATTCTGTTAGTCTCGCATCAAGACTAAGTTTTATAAGCATGAGACCTGGATTTGTGTCACTATGCTGTTTACAAATACATCCTGAGCTACATAAGCATACAAACTCACATATTGGGGGGGGGGGGGTTGCCAGAATTAAATGAAAATGTCTGAATCTGGATAACAACAATTATTCATATTAGCATTACTAATGAATCACTACGCATTTTTACATGAATTAAAACTAATTTTGAGAGTAGAATGATAGAAATATATGTCAGAAAGGTCTCAGGTTAGCACAATTTGTCCGAAGATTTATATAATTTTTGCCCGAATTTGAGGTTTTATGCTCCGCCCCGCTATCTTGTACACTTATGCTGAGCTAAAACCATTGTCTTTCATACAACGACCATCTCCATCTGCCATCGGAATACAAAACAACATGTTATTTAAAGCCAATAAAGACTGCTGTGTGGCATTCATAGTTTTGTTTGGTTCCAAAGTAAATTTATTAAATGCCTCTTCAGTCACAAAACCAGTATTACTTTGGAAAAAAACACGGGTTCATCAGTATTAGAGATATCATACGTGGCATGATGCTTACAGTGGATGTCATTTGTTTAATGTCCCAAAATCTTCAGTCCACCTTCCCACTTAAGGATGACAAGTTTTCTCCCAATTATGGGTATTATTAATGGCTATGTCACTTAAATTATTTTAAAATGGTGGTAAAATCCAGTTTGAGCTACTGCAAATATCAATACACTAAAAGCCACATTGAATATGCAGATGTATTCTAAATAAGAAAATGCAGTTAATATACAATTACAGTTCTTAAAAGGTTATATTAGTCGGAAACATGTTTCAATTGTTTTATTATGGAAATCTAAAAACATATATTTTGTCTGTTCCTTAAATGGACAAATAGAGCTTAAAGAACTAAAATCCCTCCTGGTAAGTAGCTATAGATACCTGTGCTGATACACAATTCAGTTTTTGCCCATCAATCATCCAAACGAAAAAACAATATTCATAAAAACCCATCAAAACATAAACAAAGCACCACACGTTAATCTGGGAAAACTTTGCATTGAATTCTGGGATGAATAGCATTGCAGTCTCGCATGACTTCATCGTTGTCATTTGCCGAAAGGAGAATTATCAATATGTGCGACACTTAGAACTTTCATCTAATCACAAACATAAGCATTTACTTGTTCTCCAGATACCTGTACCAATAGAATTTTGAGAATTTACACTCCCAGGAAGTGCATTCCAAATGAGTTATTTGAAGCAAGAAACTAAGCTTTAGACAGAAACACCATGCAGTGTTTTCAGAGGGCCATGAACCTTTAATTAGGATGTATTGTGCAATGTTTAATCAGTGACTATTTTGATGAACTTTGTGTGCAATCATGTTTGCTTCCATTTGATATACACAGTATGATGAGACAAATCAAAAGCTATGTTGTTGAACAAATGTTAGTCATGAATATCTTGCCATATTAAATATTGTTATATACATGTATATACAGTGATATTGTGCATAATGATCCATTATGATTATTGAGAAAAGTGTGGTGTGTGTGTGTGTCAGGTCTCACAGTGTAACAAATAAGTTCAGCCAATTTTCAAATATTTAGAGTATTATCTTGAAAATTATTAAAATGTGGTTACTTTATAGAATATTTAAGAATATTTAATTAGCCAAAGACTAAATGTTGTAGCCACTTTGTATTTAAATTAGCAATTGGCTAATTTGGCAATGTGTGTGTGGGGGGGGGGGGGGGGGGGAGATTGAGAGAAAATACCACAACAGTACAATTTATTTTAGTTTTTTAATGAGTTTACTACCATTGTTATTAATACGTTTCTGAGCAACAGTTCTTTTTAATGACTAACATGATACATTAAGTACATTTTCTTGTTTAGAACATCAGTGTCAGTATATTGAATGGGTTTCTCATCAGCTTAAACTCTGTAGTAACTCAAAGTTCATTTTGTTTCTTTTTATATATATTTTCATACATATAAAATTACTAGGAGGTAAAATCCAGTTTGAGCTACTGCAAATATCAAGACACTAAAAGCCACATTGAATATGCGGATGTATTCTAAATAAGAAAATGCAGTTGATATACAATTACAGTTCTTAAAAGGTTGTATTAGTCGAAAAAATTTCAATGGTTTTATTATGGAAATCTAAAAACATTTTTATTATATTATAAAACTAAAATTGTGCTTCAGCATATAACATCTATTCTTTATCTCATTGAATGAAAGGGGTGGGGAGGGTATTCATATACAATTTTCTATTGAACATATTTTGACATTGTATACTTTTTTTTGTTTGTTGTATGTGTCACATTTTTGGCCATAAGACTTTGAAGTTTTGTTTGAACACACCTGGGTGTCTTTTTAATAAAGATCTTTATTGTACTTACATTTTCATTAACTTGTAATTGAAACAATTTTCTAATAACAGCTAATGGTTAGCTTTTTAAAATCTAATCTTAGCCTAAATAGTTTATATAAGTTACAGTAGCTATTTTCATGCAAGCATTACTTGTTAAGCTGCATTGATTTCAAAGTCTGTCATGAATAGGATTAGTCCCATGATCCATTTTATTTGGTTCACTATAAACACTGCCAACTTTGTGCACCAACTAAGACAGTACCGGCCTCGGTGGTGTCGTGATTAAGCCATCGGACATGGTTGGTAGGGACTGGGTTCGCAGCTTAGTGCCGGCTCCCACCCAGAGCGAGTTGTAACGACTCAATGGGTAGGTGTAATACCACTACACCCTCTTCTCTCTCACTAACCCACTGTCCTGGACAGACAGCCCAGATAGCTGAGGTATGTGCCCAGGATAGCATGCTTGAACCTTAATTGGATATAAGCACGAAAATAAGTTGAACTGAACTGAACTAAGACAGTGAAGTACCTTATTTTTGGAAGACTTGATATGTTGATTGTCCTTTTGTTATATATTAATAAAACCAACCTAGTATATTAATAAAACCAACCAAAACTTTAGTATAAATTTCCTGCATATTATTAACAACTGGTGTCTGTTTCTGTAAATTAGCAATTATACACAAGAACTGTCTTCCTCAACAAAAAAGAAAGGGAAAAAAAAAAGAGGTAAACCATCAGAATAAATGTCGTCCTCCTTTCAGCTAGTCATGTGTTGTTTTACTGTAAACAGGGAGATCATGCTCTGTCAGTGTAATCTGAATCTGAAAAGTGGTGACTTGGTTGTCAGTGAATGTACAAAATAACAAAATAACCCAAGGGCCCGTCCCACAAAGCAGTCTTACCACTAAGATCACCTTATGTGCAGAGCTACCTTAGCACTAAGTACAAAAAGGTTACAGCTACCTGGCCTAAATGAACGTGGCAAAAGGTATGTATTGCTTTACCCATGTGTGTCCATGGCAGCCTTCTGGTTATTTTAACAGTTTTAATTTCCATAAATTAAGCTAATTAATTCTAAAAAGTGTAGAGGGTTAATAAAATAAAATGTTGCAGGAATAAATTCACCACAAACGAGTATTAAATATGTGACATTTATTTGTATGCATATCTATGCATATGAATATGTACTTTTGTAGGTCACTTAGATGTATTACAGTTGCAACATCACTTATGGGTTCCTGGTAGGAAGAAAACTACTTATACAAAGTCCCTTTCAAAATGGTGCTTTCCACTGACTTGAAATTGTTTAAATTTTTTAAAAATATAAAATTTCTTTCTTTAATTTTTAGTAACACATTGCATTTATTAAATTTGTTGTATATTGGTATTGTTACTATTGGTATGGATGTTAACAATTAAAGATTGAGGGGTGGATCTTGTGCTTTTGCTTCTTTAGGCCACTGTAAAGTAAATCCTAGTTTTTTTTATCCCAAGGATAAAGTCCTGTCCATATTTGTTTTGGGTCTTTTAGGAAGGGGCAAACATTTTTGTAAAACAAAAATTATAAAATTTCAAAAAACCCACCCCACTATGTAGTGTTTTGAATGTTCTGAATTTATTTTTTACATGTAAAAAAAAAATCAACCCCTGCTCTCGGTTTAAAAAAAAAAGGTTTGGATGAAAATCAAGCATTTAATTAATAGTGGCCTTAATTTAGACATCAAAAGAGAAAAGCTGTTTCCTTTATGTTTTTAGTTTCAACTCATACATGCTTCCACCGAAATTCACAGTGGCAACGTGGGAGTTTTGTTATTGTTTTAGTTACTCAAGTGTATATTGATATAATCAGATTCTTTCACCATCAACTTTGTGATCTTTCAACATGGTATTGTCAAGTGCCGATCTAGAAACTTGTGTTTCATCTCACTGTATGCTGTAGTGGTTGTGATATCCAAAGCATGTGGTTTTTTGCCAAGTTTACAAAGTACCAATTAAACAGACCAATTAATAAAGATGTTTTAATTACATGGTAGTTGTGTTTTATTTTGTTGTCTATATTGTTATGCAATGCCAGCATATTTAAAATATTCCTGTTTCCTGTTAGGTGTCTTTTATGACATGGTAATTGCAGTGTTTGGTCTAGAAAGTGAAAGACAAAAAAGTAGGCTATTCCTACTCTCTTTAGCAGCAAAGCATCTTTTAAATCTTTTAGTTTTGCTGTATTTATTTTATTTGTTGGTTTTTGTTTTGTTTGGGGTTTTCTCTCTCTCTCCCCCCCCCCCCCCCCCCCCCCCCGACTATTATGCAACCACTTTTCCTAAGAGACCACCTCCATAATCTAAACATAAAATAATCTGTGGTAAGCATTAAGCGTCCACCTGCTATAGGCAGCCATTTGTCTGCATAACGGATTTGATCGTACTTTGAAAGGAAGGAAATGTTTTTACTTAATGACGCACTCAACACATTCTATTTACAGTTATATGGCGTCGGACACATGGTCTACACAGATATTGAGAGAGGAAACTTGTCGCCACTTCATGGATTCCGATTAGCAGCAAGAGATCTTTTATATGCACTATCCCACAGATAGGATAATACATATCATGGCCTTTGTTACACCAGTTATGGAACACTGGCTGGAACAAGAAATAGCCCAATGGGCCCACCGACAGAGATCCATCCTAGATCATGCATTAGGCAAGCACTACCACTGAGCCAAGTCTTGCCCTCTTCTGTAATTTGGTTACATTTCTATTTCTGTGCAATGGGTTGAATGGACATCTGTAATGTTGCCAAACACCAATTTATTATAGTATTCAGTGGTGGATCTAAGGGCAATCCTAAAGGGGTTTTTTTACGATGGAGAATCCAAGGAATCTTCGTGAATGTTTGTGGCCTTTGGTTACTTGTGATTGCCCCCCTCCAAATGGATTTTCTGGATTCGCTACTGGTATTTGAAGGTGGGAGCAGTTGCTCTAGAAGACTGTACATGTATAATTTGTATAGTAACTCCTCAGTTGCACTCGACACATTTTATTTACGGTTATATGGTTACGAACCACACATTGAGAGAGAAAACCCGGTCACCACGCAATGGGCTACTCTTTCCAATTAGCAGTAAGGGATCTTTTATATGCACCATCCCATGGACTGGAGAGCAAATACCACGGCCTTTGATGTACCAGTCGTGGTGCACTGGCTGGAGCGAAAAATAGCCCAATGGGCCCACTGACGGGGATCGATTCCAAATTGACCGCGCTTTACCATGCGATTTGTCATTCGTTTCATAGTTATATGATTTCAATCGTTTCATTTAACACCAGAAGGAAGCCTCCAAGTTTTGAATACAACAATAATGCAACTCAAAATAAATATTTTGGATGAACATGCAGGCACAGCGGAGCAATAATTCTGCATATAAAAAAATATATTATTGGTAGTAAATCTTAAGGCGGAGATGAATTTTAGCCTACTTGTAGAATACAAAACAAAAAAATGTATTTCAGGACATCTATTTTTTAAAAACGTATCCCCTAACCAGTGGCGGATCCACAAAATCCATTTGGGGGGGGGGGGGGGGGGGCAGTGACATGAGGTGGAATGCCAAGGGAACTTTGGGGGAGGTTTGGAGAGGGATCATAAAAAATGGGCAGAATTTTGAAAATAGCAATTAGTAAAAAAGTTAATAGATTAAAGAAAAAAAAGAAAAAGGTTACAAGCCAAAAATAAAAAAGAATTGACTGCTCGGCCGAATATTTATATAATTTGGAGCATTTTAGAAGGACAGTCCAAAATGAAATAAGAGAAAGAAGAGAGGATCGGACTATTTAATAATATTACAAAAAAGAAGTAATTTCGACATAAAATTTTGAACGCAGATCTAAACGTTTAAAGTCCGATCGATATGTCCACGCGAGTGACCTCGTTAAGGCCGTTTGGGTGCACAGCTTAAAGGGACGAGATGGGTTGCATCCCGTCAAGAAAACCCCTACATTGACAGTCGATAGACGTTGAAGGTGTAGTGCTGTGCTGAAATACAGATCTTGAGAAGCCGGATTCGTCTGAACGAGTAGAGTATCAGACTAGAGTATAGTCCAGTCGTCATGGGTTGGTATAGTGGTGCGGACGGGCCCGACTCCGGAGGATACGAGATGGCATCACTATAAAACAATGTAAAGTCTAGAAAAAGAGTAGTAGGGGCCGACCCCGCTTCCTATTTCTTCTTAGAGTGGGGCGGTCAATCTTCCAGTGCTGCTAGGACAGGCTCGGACATGTAGAGACTAAACGCGAACAACCGTGGCGTTCCTGAGAATGGCCGTCATACGAGTCACGAAAAAACAAGTCAACATAGTCAGACGGAGAAAAACGTGGAGGCGAGGAATCTCGCTGAAAAAGAATCCAACCTGGTGGTGCATACTGTCGAAACGAGAAGCGTTCCAGCGTTCAATCAGTTCCAATGGCCGCATAGGCCTACATCCCAGTAGAAAACTTCATTTCGCTGACAAAAACAACGAAATGAAGGACCCCCAAGTCGAGCACACGAAAGCACGTGCAGTGTGCACAACCGAAACAAACACGTCTTGCCGCGTGGAGCTCCAGACTGGGAATTATTCTTGAGACTACCGCCACACTACTTGTTAGCAAAATTATGTAATTAATATTTCCTTAAATGTTTTGGGTTTTTTCTTCTTTTTTTTTTCTTCTTTAACCTACAACTATTAAAGGCCTATTAGAATAATTGTGTGTTTCTGTATTGATAAGATAGGCCTACGGCCAGTCAGACAGTTTAAAAATATACTAAATTAAGATACAGAATTTTAACTTTGTTTAAATATTAAATTAAAGATTTATTCATTCATTCATTTATGTAGTTATTTTCGTGTTTATATTAAGGTTCAAAATCTATTTGTATTCCCAATAACGAGTAAAATGTTGTAGGCTTACTCCTACTTTTGCTTTTACGCAAGCGCTGCAAAACTCTTCGTTAAATGTTCCAAATATTTTCAGAAAACGAGGACTCCTTATAAATGCGTGATCTGTCATTCTAATGTTTTCAGTACATACACTATACAGCAAATCAAACAAATTATGTCACTAGGGCAAACTGACCATATCTCGACCAAGTCCTAATTACGACCACAATTTGAAGGGATTATATGGTGAGAATATATTGGGGATCATTATTCAAAACTGCTGCTTTAAAAACAATATGATTGGTAGTTTGTTCAGACATGCTCATTCAACTTAAAAACCGAAGTCTGAGACTGATAGAGACGCCCACCTTTTTAGCTATATGTGCAAGATATTCAATTAACTTTCAGTCATAAAACGATAAAATTAAATAAATATTTATTTGTAATTTTATAACATTTGTTTATATAGCAAGTATACATTTGACCTAATCTTGACCACGTAAAAGTCCTATTGACGACCATGATCGTGATCAAATTGGGTGGTTGAGATCAAATCAAATGTACTCATTGTCCTAAGTTTAAATATACATAGGCAATGCTAGGCCTAAATACTATTACACACAGACATTTTCATGTCCATTTGTATGTATTCATGTATGTGGAGCGCCCACATGATGGGTGTGATTAATCTAGAAACGATTCCCATCGTTGAGCCCATTGGGCTATTTCCGTTTCCATACAGTGCTCCACGACTGGTGTAACAAAGGCCGTGGTATGTACTATCCTGTTTGTAGATTAGCCCATTCCATGAAAGTATTAACATTGAAGAAACCGACATGTAATGTGTTGTATAACGTGTATCTGTCAAAAATGTTTGGGTTTTTTTAAATGCAGAATTGTCCCAAAACATTGGAATTGTGAGAGTATTATGAAAAGTATGAGGATCCACCTAATGAGGACTAAAAATGTCACAAGTGTGAAACATGGTGCCATGAACAGTGTAGTGATAGCCAAGCTGCTGATACTCATATCTATGGCTTTTGTCTGAATTAAATACACAATGTTATTGTGTTAAGATAACATTGACTAGATTGGTAGCATCATCTTCGCAAATCAAGGTACCATTCCGTATCTATATCATAGACATTTAACACAAATTGGTGTACATATTGGTATTATATATAGCTACATTTTGTATATTTTGGTATATCTGATATATTTCCATTATACACGCGTTTACTCTTTCTCTGTCTACATCTCTCTCTATACATACATACACACACACACACACACACACACACACACACACAGAGAGAGAGAGAGGGAGGGGACAGACACAGACACACACACACAGACAGACACACAGACAGACATAGACAGAGACACACATAGACACAGGCACACACACACACAGAGAGACAACACACACAGACACACACACACACACACACAGATACACAGACACGGGCTAACACAGACACACAGACACATACATACACACACACACACAGAGAGAGAGAGAGAGAGAGAGAGAGAGATGGGGAGGGGAGGGGACGGGAGGGAGAGAGCAAAGTGGTGGGGGAGCCCGAATTAAGCGAAAATGATCTTATCTGAAAATGATCTTATCTGAATAACGTTTATGTATAAATTACATTGCTATAACTATATAGTGTTCCAAACGAATCACTGTTGACATTTTTATATGAATGATGGAAATACATGGTGACACGTTTTCAGGTCAGATAATTTTGCCTGAACTTCTCCAATGTTTTTGCCCGAAAGCGAACACTTGCTCCAGAAAATGGGGGAGGCAAGTTGACCCCAGCGAACGCCTTTTTTCATACTATAAAATTTACTACATGCTATTTATTTCTGAGCCGATTGTTTTATAAATAGGACACAAAAATAGTATTTATTTTTTATTTCCAAAACACTTTTACTTGTCTTCTTACGTCAAACCAAACTGGAATTATTAAAAAAAAAAAAAAAAAAAAAACCCACTTAAATTGTAGAAGGATGGGACGGATTAAGCCTAAGCCTAAGCTTAATGGTTTGTAAAATTTTCTATTTAGATACTTACTTGTCTCGACTTTATTGTTAATGGAAATCTTCACTAACTGTGAAGAAAAACCTCACAAATGAACGACAAGCAGACGACAACAACTCGGATGTTAATAATTGCGCGAACCAAACATAACGCAGTAAAACATTAAGGAGCGTTTAGTTACATTTTAAAAACTTTTATGAAATTTTATAAATGCATTCAGGCCTCACCACTGGAAGGCGCTTCAATCCATGACCCACGTTTTTGTGTTTTTTGTTTTGTATTTTTTGTAAAAAAAAAAAATTGTGTGTGTGTGTGTGTGTGGGGGGGGGGTTAATGCCTAATATGCCATTTGTGTGGGTTGTTTTTGGGTTTTTTTTGCATTACCGGTACTCAAAATGTTAACTCTTTTGTCGTGACCACAGCAAAATGTACTGCCTACAGATTTCATATCCAAGCTGTCCAATCTTTTTATGGTTATCCTCTAAATGACTATTTAGCATATCATGGCAAGCGTATCGGATATGGATATTAATTATGTAGATCTATATACAAATCTAATATTAATCTATAATGACAAAACCGATTTGGACCAGGACCGTTTTGCAATACAAATACAAATTTTAAAGTGGTAAAATTCTTTGGACGGCGATCTCAACTAATCAAATTATTGGAGCGGCGGCCGCCGCCCCTACCGCCCCAATTCCGGCGGCCATGCAATAATATACAAAAAGTTTCTTAAAATTATTAATCATTACATAAATACGATCGTAACACCAATGACAGTGAATAAACCTACTTTTACATTTTGACAACACATTCATGACATTTAAAGGGACATTCCTGAGTTTTCTGCATTGTAAGATGTTTCCGACTTATAAAATATTTCTACGATTAAACTTACATATTAAATATATTTTCTTGTTTAGAATATCAGTGTCTGTATATTCAATGTGTTTCTGGTCGTCTTAATATTTGTAAAAAACCCAAAATGGATTTTGTCTTCAAATAATTTCGTACGTACGAAAAACAATATTTTAGGAAATAAAATGAAATTTAACTTAGTACAAATATTAGAACGGTCAGAAACACGTTTAAAATACAGCTACTAATATTTTATGCATAAAAATATATTTGATATGTAATTACAATCGTTAAAAAGTCTCTGTTAGTCGATAACATCTTAAAAATTGCAGCAAACTCAGGAATGTCCCTTTAAAGAAAACTATTCACAACTTTTCATATGACGATATGTCTGATGTTTTTGACAAATAAGTTCGATGGCCGATATCTACCGGTGGAATGTTTCATCCATGCAGAGAGCATTTAGTTTCTTTTGTTTTCTCATAAGTATATACAGTAACACCAATGACATAAAACTCCAGGGACAAGCTTATATTGCCCACTATCTTTTGAATACGGAAAATATTTACAAGATTCCTTCTTTAGTTAGTAAGTCAGCCATCAGTACGTATTACATTAAAGGTATTCACTGTTATGTCAAGATTATGTTATATATTTTAACAGTGCATGTTATGTATAGTGTTGTGCTTGGGACAGGTAACACCAATGACATTTTTACACTAATCTCGAATAAAATCTCTATCAAAGCTGATTACCAGAGAGAACAAAATGCTATGACAGGGTGATATTATTAATAAGGTATCGTTACAGACAACAAATTTTGTTTTCTATATATAAATAAAAAAAAGAAATTGTGCAGGGACATAAAAGTCAGGCGCGTGTGCAGGGGGGGGGTTGAGGGTCGAACCCCCCGCTCAAGGCGAAACAAATTTTCATATCCCGATTTTTTACATTCCTGTGAAAGCAGAAAACAGCAGAAAACACCTCAGAATAGCCCTAGAAGGGGTAAATTTTTCAAAATGTTCGGGGGGGGAGGGCCTTCTAGACCCACCGCCACGGGCTTCGCCAGACACCTCGACCCCCCCCCCCCTGCAAAATTTCCTGCGCACGCCCCTGAAAAGTGACACCAAATAGAGTATACTATCCCAAATGAGCAGTATATTAATCACGAAACCGAAAGTAGAAGCACATACGAAGAAATGGTGAACAGGCCAGGTTCTTTGTCTATATAATTGAGCTGATTTAGGTGACACTAATATTGTTCTAAATTCGTACATGTAAAAGGACTGCCACTTTTATAACAGGCACCAATACATCAGCAAGAAACCTTTTATGTAAACGGAAAGACGGCCTAAGTAAGGGCAGAATTGTAAATCTATACGTGCAAGAAAATTGAAATAGCATTTCAAACAAGGAACTAAAGGCCTAACTTCACATCAGATCATTTGGAACTGATTTGTGAGTATAGATAAATGGCTTGGAACCTTAAAGGCGCTCTGTCACGGATGGTTGACCTAATTAATGACCTAACAAAGTATTATCTTAAAATATATACATTTGATTTGTCGCTAAAAGTACATTATTTAACCATCTGAATAAATACCATAACCCACTAATTACTGATATTTTGTAAAAATAATTGAATTATGTCAACGGTCCATAATTCAGGGGAAAATAACGGCTATTTGGAGCGAAGAGGTGTGACGTATTATTTTTGTCTGTGCAGGCACATACCCATCTCCTTTACAAGCAATTTTTTTTTTTATGATACATTTTTCAGGGGACCCCTCACCGTAAACTTCGCTCGCCCCCATGTAGACCCCCTCCCCATGCTAAAATCCCTGCACACGCGTCTGCAATGGTACTGTGTACGGAGCTCCATAAAAAAAAAAAAACCCAACAAAAACAAACACAAACTAACAACAAACAAATTAAACAACAAAATAACCCTCGCTCCCCCCTCATCCCCCCCAAATAAAAAAATTAAAATAAATAATAATAATAATCGCTTGCTGAATCCCCTGCTGGAGCAAATATTGTTTTCTGGGTTTTTTTTCCCGATAATTGTCTGGCAGAGCGTGTCACCCCCTATAAACATTGCTAACCTCAGTCTAGACCCCCATGCTAAAATTCCTGCACATGCGCCCGCAGTGGTCCTGTGTACGATAGCTCCGTAAACCCCCCCCCCCAAAAAAAAAACCCCACCCCAATAATAAAAACAATAAAAAATAGAAATAAACCAAAAAAATAAATAAATAAAACAAATAATAATAATAAACAAAAATCGTGAGTTTATGTTCCAACTATTATTTTATTTCAGTGTATTTTCCGGGTGAGTTTTTTCGGGTTTTTTAGGGAGGGTGTCAAGAAATAATATTTTAAAATTATTTTAAAGTCTCTAGGGCGGCCGTACACTGTATATACAATTCAAAGGTACTTTACACAACTGTCTTATATATAGCCTCATCAATACTCAGTTTTGTCGTACGTTTCAGACTCCTAATAAAAGAGTTACAATTTTTAAAAATGAAGCTACTCACAGGTTCTCTTGGGATTCCCTCAATCATGGTTCAATTAAAATGTTTTGGGTGATACAATAGCGAGGTTAATGTAATTGTCATTTATAATCCATATTTAGAGAAATAAGGCCCACTAAATCAGTGATTGAGCACCTTTAATAATTCTTGGGTATACCAGTATGCAAATTTCAACATGCACATACCGTAAAATATTTCTTCCCGAAGCGAAGCATGAATTTATCCAACAGTTACTTAATATACTCTTACTCTCATGTAACATTTTGTAATGCTCTGACCACTTCTAAAACCTATAGAACTATGTAATGCTTATTCTATACACTGGCGTAGGAAGCTGGGGGCAAGGAGAGCATGTGCCCCTCCCCACACTTTTCAGATATTTTGCTTTATAGTTTGCTTTATAAGTGTATAAATATAAAAGTGTGCCCCCCACACACACTTTTGGCACCTTCCTATGCTCGTGCTATTTTCTCTCATCTTCGCTTGCATTTAACAATTGGTAATAATTAATATATGATGTGAATGCTGGTCAAGTCACCTCAAAACCAAATCGCCCCCACCATCTCACCTTTGATGTCATATTAATGTGAGATGGTGACGTGAGGTCATTAGACACAATTTTAAATTAATATTTTGTTTTTAAAACCTTCATTATAAAAGCTATCTTGTTAATTTGTTGTGTTAAATTTTATTTAACACATGAAACAAACACGGCAAATATGATAGTGTAGTTTATTTATAATAAAATGGTCAAATAAAAAAGTTACTTGTTGAGCCATTTTTGTTTGTTCGTGTAAAATAATGGTTTATTTACCGAATGAATGAGAGAAAAAGACTCCATCATATGCAGTCATGTGGGATAGAAAAAGTACACCTTCGGTGGTAAAAATTTCAACCATGGGACTCAGCAAGCCTCATCCCAGGTCAAAATTTCAACCATGGGACTCAGCAAGCCTCATCCCAGGTCAAAATTTCCACCACCTGGGGTGTACTTTTTCTATCCCACATGACCACATATGATATGGAGTCTTATAGTCCTTCCCACAGAGAATGCCTTTTTTTCATACTATGGAATTTACTACAATTAAGTTATTTATTTTCTGAACCGATTGTTTTCTAAATTTCACACGAAATAGTGGTGGGTTTTGTTTTTTCTCAAAACACTTTTACTTTTGTTCTTACGTCAAACCAAACTAGAATTATTAAATTTGTTTAATTTTGTAGGAGAATGGGATGGACTATAGTTTGTTTTTCTAGGGTTTAGCAACCCAGTGTTGACTTCAAAAATAGCTGAATACTAGAACAAGATGGACTCTAATTCACAACCGGAATCATCTGAAAACCAAGCTGTACAAGAAAGTAAGTTTATTAAGGAAAACACTACAGCAACTAATACGATTGTTTAGCAAGCAAAATATATATAAACATTCATTCATTTATTTCAACTTATTTTCGAGTTATATCCAATTGAGGTTCAAGCACGCTGTCCTGGGCACACCTCAGCTGTCTGTAATGTCTGTCCAGGACAGAGGGTTAGTTGTTAGTGGTTAGCGAGAGAGAGAAGAGGATGTAGTGGTCATTAAAACTCGCTCTGGGTGGGAGCCGGTACTGGGTTGCAAAGACCTTTTATATGTGTATTCCTATAGACAGAAGACCTTGACATAAAACAAATTGTGGGGAGTGATTAATTGCTCTCCTAACTAAAATTATGGGGAGCCATTTAACATATTACCATACCGATATCATATAAATTCACCTGCTGATTAATTGCTCTCCTAAGATTATGGGGAGCCATTTAACATATTACCATACCGATATCATATAAATTCACCTGCTGATTAATTGCTCTCCTAAGATTATGGGGAGCCATTTAACATATTACCATACCGATATCATATAAATTCACCTGCTGATTAATTGCTCTCCTAAGATTATGGGGAGCCATTTAACATATTACCATACCGATATCACATAAATTCACCTGCTGATTAATTGCTCTCCTAAGATTATGGGGAGCCATTTAACATATTACCATACCGATATCATATAAATTCACATGCTGATTAATTGCTCTCCTAAGATTATGGAGAGCCATTTAACATATTACCATACCGATATCATATAAATTCACCTGCTGATTAATTGCTCTCCTAAGATTATGGGGAGCCATTTAACATATTACCATACCGATATCATATAAATTCACCTGCTGATTAATTGCTCTCCTAAGATTATGGGGAGCCATTTAACATATTACCATACCGATATCATATAAATTCACCTGCTGATTAATTGCTCTCCTAAGATTATGGGGAGCCATTTAACATATTACCATACCGATATCATATAAATTCACCTGCTGATTAATTGCTCTCCTAAGATTATGGGGAGCCATTTAACATATTACCATACCGATATCATATAAATTCACCTGCTGATTAATTGCTCTCCTAAGATTATGGGGAGCCATTTAACATATTGCCATACCGATATCATATAAATTCACCTGCTGATTAATTGCTCTCCTAAGATTATGGGGAGCCATTTAACATATTACCATACCGATATCATATAAATTCACATGCTGATTAATTGCTCTCCTAAGATTATGGGGAGCCATTTAACATATTACCATACCGATATCATATAAATTCACCTGCTGATTAATTGCTCTCCTAAGATTATGGGGAGCCATTTAACATATTACCATACCGATATCATATAAATTCACCTGCTGATTAATTGCTCTCCTAAGATTATGGGGAGCCATTTAACATATTACCATACCGATATCATATAAATTCACATGCTGATTAATTGCTCTCCTAAGATTATGGGGAGCCATTTAACATATTACCATACCGATATCATATAAATTCACCTGCTGATTAATTGCTCTCCTAAGATTATGGGGAGCCATTTAACATGTTACCATACCGATATCATATAAATTCACCTGCTGATTAATTGCTCTCCTAAGATTATGGGGAGCCATTTAACATATTACCATACCGATATCATATAAATTCACCTGCTGATTAATTGCTCTCCTAAGATTATGGGGAGCCATTTAACATATTACCATACCGATATTATATAAATTCACATGCTAAGAGGAGCTAAAAATTACTCTTCTTGAACTAGTCTCAGAGGAGTGGGAGTGATATAGCTCCCCTTATGTGACAAGGTCTTAGACAGGAAAGCACATACCACATATTTTGGTAAAATACAAGACATGAGGTTTTGGCTGGGACAGGAAAATCCATTAGTCTAGGTCTTCCAAGAGAAAATCAATCTGACAACATGCTTTACTTTACCACTGGGCTACATACTGCCTTATCTAGTATAAGAAACCATAAATGTGGTATTTGGTGAAAAGTCACATTTTCACTGTATTTCAGTTATAGTGAAAATATAGAAATCGTATTTATATTTTTGTGAACAAATTCATGATTTAATTATCTCCCTTGTAAATGATTATGTTTTAATTATTGAGGTTAGTGTCGCTTGTTCGTGAGTGTAAGTTAAAGAACAACTTGGTGTTTGATTTGTTTTGTTTTTGTGGATTATTTTGGAGGATTGCTTTGTCAGGTATATTAAATAAATATTAATTTAATAATTAAATAAAGGTATTTTTTATTCAATAGTCCATGGTCAAGAAATTTGTTTTTGAAAATTTCCAATGAAAATTTCCAATGTAACATGGTGTTACATGTTATCGATAGGATAAGCGAAAGATATTAACAAAAAGCAAAAGTTATTGTCAAAAATTAGGAAAGATGTTTTTTCGAATACGATGTCAACTTGTGATATGTGAAAACCATATCTTCACTCATTCAGTAAATCCTTGTCCGGATCATATCTTGCAGATGCTTACAGGACCATCAAACCTCACATGTAGGAGCAACTTGGGAAAATGGTGTGTCACATACTATTACTAGGTCACTGTGACCTAATTTTCATGATCTACTGCACACAACAGTAAATCCTTGTCCGGATCATATCTAGCATACAGATGCATACAAGACCATCAAACCTCACATGTTGGAACAACTTGGGATGGTGGTGTGTCACATACAATTACTAGGTCACTGTGATACAAATAAATCAAATTCTATACTCACATAATTAGCATTGAATCATACCCATAACAAATTCATTGATTTCAATGGTTTTCCAACAAACTCCTGACAGGCGTATCATATCATGTACCTCACCGGTACTCTTGTTTTAACATGGTATAATTCAGGACTCACCCTGCCCTTTGCCAAATTAGCCAATTGCTAATTTTTATGTAAAATGACTATATTTACTATTTCTTTTATATATATATTTTTAATTAACCATTTTGAAATCATGTTCAAGAAAATAGTCTACATACATGTATCCAGTATTTAAAAATTGGCTTAAACTAAGTTTTCTCCAGCCTGAACACTGGGTATTTATTTGTAGGTGAGGATCATCAACATGTTACTCAGTCCCAAGAAATGGTTGTGGGAGAAACCAGTGAAAGAGAGGATTGGTGTCTTGGTGAAGGATCTGACGATAACAAGGCTGTACCACAGGAGCCAGAAGAAAAAACAGTTTACAGTGGTCTTATGTTTAATAATATAAAATATTAGCAGTGATGATTTTGTTTTGTTATTTGTAGATCAATTTTTACCAAAAGAGACATCACTGCTCAAACAAAATCACCTAGTGTCGCATAATCTACATACACATAAATAAAAATGTATGTAACTGAATAATGGTCATTTCATTTGGTTAACCTTCACTCACAGGCCAAAATCACCTGTTATAATAATTCATATAATACTTGTATGAGTAATGTGAACATTTTATTTGTCCATAATGCATATGTTTATATATGTATATATAAACCACAATGCATCGAGAGTGATTGGATACTCAGAAGCATATGGAGACACGTAAATGGAATTGGCACAACCTATTTGCATAGAAAGTTACTGTTAAGATTGTGCATTGTAGTGTATGTTTACATATATGCACATTGAGTATAGACATTTTCATTTCAAATTATTTTCATGCTTGTATCCAATTGAGGTTCAAGCATGTTGTCCTGGGTACACCCGAACTATCTGGGCTTTCTGTCCAGGACAATGGGTTAGTTGTTAGTAGTTAGAGAAGAGGGTGTAGTGGTCTTACACCTACCTATTGAGTCGTTAAAAATCATTCTGGGTTGGAGCCGGTACTGGGCTGTGAACCCAGTACCTACAAGCCTTATGTCCCATGGCTTAACTATGACACCACCGAGGCCGGTGATTAAGGACAAATGGAATTTGTGCCAAACATTTCCACTTTTAATTGCCCAGTCTGAATAACATACTGTTGAAATCTGAAGATAATATATTGCCCACCAACTCCACTCGTTAAATATAGCTGCCTTACTCCAGTTGCACTTACTGGTTTTTTTCTCTCATTTCAACCAGTGCACCACAACTGGTCAAAGGCTGGAGTATGTGCTTTCCTATCTGTGGGAAAATGCATCTAAAAGATCCCTTGCTGCATTAGAAAAAATGTAGCGGCTTTCCTCTGATGACTACGAGTCAGAATGACCAAATGTTTGAAATCCAATAGCCAATGATTAATTAATCAATGTTCTCTAGTGGTGTCATTAAACAAAAAATGAACTTTAAAAACAGACTTTATCCTCCAGTTGCTTTCATTTTCTGACAACTATGAATAAGATGTGTTATGCTTAATGTATTGTGAATCATGTTTATTAAATATATAAATATAGCTGGTTTTAACACTTCAATAGAATTTCAGCTTTTATTGTGTGTTATTGCAGATGTAGACATTTGTAAACAACAACAGACATCAGATGCCAGACCGATGCATGTAGGAGAAGGAGGAGGTTCCATAAACATAGTGGGTGGGTCTGGTATAGTTGCTGCAGTTGGCAACATAGTTGATTCTACCATCAATATCAAACAACGATTATCAGGTACATTTATATAACCTTTACTATTAAAGCAGGTATGTCTTGCTTATCCTGTAACATTGTTTACTAATGCAAAAGCAAAATAACTACAGCTTTAATAAACGTTTGTGTTTTTGCTGCCAATGGATATTGTCAATTAATTGCCTTTATGCACACATACAGGTGTCATCTCCATTTTTTTAGTAGGTGAAGAATTAAGAATTGGTCCACTTTTTAGTAATGATTTGGCAAATACATTTTTTTTTTTTTTTTAAAGTGACCTAAAGTCCGAACCAAATTGTTAACAACTACAATAAATTACTCTCTTACTTTTAATTACCGTTGCATTTCCCCAAAATTTTGTCCAGTCACAAGTTGTGAAAAAAACATTACAGTGACACAGATTTCACATATGAGACTGTAACGATATCGCCAGTATCGACTTCGCTGAGATAGCATAGGGCAAAATACATGCAGTTTTCTGCCGTCTGCCATTTTGTTTTTTATGGAATACTCTTCAAGAGGGGTGAAAGCCTCCAAAGTATGTGACATAATTAATATAAAATCAATGATCTCTAGTGGTATCATTAAATAAAAATAAAAATAATAATAATAAAATTAATATGACATCATCACATTTGCTTTTATATCATAACATGTTATGACATTGTTAGATTAAGTTACATTTTTTCACCGCTCTTAGAGAATATTCCATAAAAAGTCAAAATGGCAGCCGACACAAAATTACATGCTTTTTGCCCTATATGATCTCAGCGAAGTCGATATAGGTGACATGGATATCATCTAGTATGTAGAATCTGTTTCATTATAATGTTTTTTTTCAAGATTTCTGTCTGGACAAAATGTGGGTAAAATCTAACGAAACATAAAGGTAGGAGCAATTTTTCGTAGTTGTTAACATTTTGGTTCAGACTTTAGTTGAGATATTTTTGCCAACATAAATTGATGTATGATTTATTCTGTGTAAATTCACCACCATGTAGGCTTACCTATAGTTAGTCTGGTACATTAAAGGGACAGTCCTCAGTTTGCTGCCATTGTTAAGATGATGCCGACTAACAGAGACCTGACGACGACAGTAATTACATGTTAAATATATTTTTCTGCATAAAATGTCAGTGACTGTATATTAAATGTGTTTCTGACAGTGTATTAAATGTGTTTCTGACAGTATATTATATGTGTTTCTGACTGTGTATTAAATGTGTTTCTGACTGTATATTAAATGTGTTTCTGACTGTATATAAATGTGTTTCTGACAGTATATTATAGGTGTTTCTGACAGTGTATTAAATGTGTTTCTGACAGTGTATTAAATGTGTTTCTGACAGTGTATTATATGTGTTTCTGACAGTGTATTATATGTGTTTCTGACAGTGTATTATATGAGTTTCTGACAGTCCTAGTGGTTGTAGTAGCTCAGAGTTCATTTTGTTTGCTAATAAAGTGAAACCCTTCTAAACTGGACATCCATGGTTTTCAGGGTTTGCACTGATACAAAAGCTTCTGTTATACTCTGTTATTTGTTTCCGCTGGGTTTATACCTTCAGCCATATGCCTATAAAAAATTACAACCAAATAATTCCATTTACTAGTAGAATTTTTATTTATTTTAGGTGGGTGGGTGGAATCTTAAGAGTGTGTCACATGCATTAACTAGTGACGTCACTGTTTTATGTGTACACATTCAAAACAATAAGTTTTTACCATAATTGTTTGCAGACAACTGACAAGAAACAAAGATGGTGACCATGCTATATTTAGCTACAAATTATTGGGGGAACCCCTCTTGTCATCCAGTACAAGATTTAAAAATGATTATTTTTTACTTAATTATGGAACAATTATGCATGGGATCAATTAATTTGTAGTTATTTATTACAGATAAATGTGAAAGTAACAAAATATTGTACTTTCAACTTTGGTATGGGACCTTTAATTGGATATTAGCATATGACTGAATTAAAATAGCTGAATAAAATGAAATGGGTGATATCATTACTGCACCATCAAAGCTGGTATGTCAGTTTAGTCCTGCTCATTATAATAATTATTTACAGGTACCCCAGGTGATGTTACCAATATCATTGAAAATAAGACCGAGTTTGCAGGAGGACAAAAAATAAGTAAGGATTTTTACTTTAAGTCTTAAAAGGACTAATAATGCTGTATAGACTTTTACATATATAAAGGTTTAGGACACATGAGAAAAAACACTGTTTTTCAGAAATAATTAAAATAATTTTTAAGGCTATTAATACAAGAATAACATATTTTAAAAACTCTAAAAACTAAAATACTTAAAGGATCCTGGCAGGTAAGAAACTTTATAGCCAGGGTGAGTGAGTAGATTGGGATGGGCTGGGATGGGATGAGATGGGTTGGAATGGGCTGGGATGGGATGATATTCGGTTTGAAATGGGAATGAATGAATGAAAAATACACATCGGCTATTGGGTGTCAAAGTTTTATGTATATGAATATGATTATTTACATTCAAACTAAAAGATTAAATAATTACGTAAAAACAGTGTAAAGAGTTGTGTGGAAGAAATACAATACAGTACGAAAATGAAGATGAGTTTAATTTAAACCTTTGTGTAGAAGGAATGGGATGGGATAGGATGGGTTGGATTTTAAAGTTTTTTGGGCTTTTTTTTTATGATACCACTAGAGAACATTGATTATTTAATCATCAGTTACTGGATGTCAAACATACAGTAACTATGACACTTAAGTCTTAAAAAGAAAAAAGAAATTTTTCATCCTACAGACAGGACAGCACATACCATAGCCTTTGATATTCCTGTTGTGGGGCACTGGTTGGGTAGGGGGGGGAAACAATCAAAGAATAGGTTCACTGAGGGGGATGAGTTTGATGTAGGACCAGGACACAAATCTTTACCGTCTAATGGTGCTCTAGCAATATGAGGGGGATGAGTTTGATGTAGGAGCAGGACACAAATCTTTACCGTCTAATGGTGCTCTAGCAATATGAGGGGGATGAGTTTGATGTAGGAGCAGGATGCAAATCTTTACCGTCTAATGGTGCTCTAGCAATATGAGGGGGATGAGTTTGATTTAGGAGCAGGATGCAAATCTTTACCATCTAATGGTGCTCTAGCAATATGAGGGGGATGAGTTTGATGTAGGACCAGGACACAAATCTTTACCATCTAATGGTGCTCTAGCAATATGAGGGGGATGAGTTTGATGTAGGAGCAGGACACAAATCTTTACCGTCTAATGGTGCTCTAGCAATATGTCCCACTGTCTCCCAGGGCGGGACTTAGCCCAGTGGTAAAGCGTTCGCTTGATGCGCCATCAGTCTAGGATCGATCCCCATCGGTGGGCCCATTGGGCTATTTCCCACTCCAGCCAGTGCACCACGACTGGTATATCAAAGGCCGTGGTATGTGCTATCCTGTCTGAGGGATGGTGCATATAAAAGATCCCTTGCTGCTGATCGAAAAGAGTAGCCCATGAAGTGGCGACAGTGGGTTTCTTCTCTCAATATCTGTGTGGTCCTTAACCATATGTCTGATGCCATATAACCGTAAATAAAATGTGTTGAGTGTGTGGTTAAATAAAACATTTCCTTCCTTCCTTCCTTCCTTCCTTCCTTCCACTGTCTCCCAAACCACAGGGCCATACACGCATCTCATGAAAAGAAACATCACATGTAGAGGAACGGTTTAGATTTTTAATTAGTCAGATTTTGGTTCTTTTCAGCTCATTATGGAGACCGGGTACAGAATGTTTCGCAGTCATCAAACTTTGTTGCTGGAGGTTTCACAAGTACAGGTCAAACCATAGAACATGCAGGACAAGGTTTGTCTTCAATTGGTCTGTTGAATGGTTATGTTTTATTAGGCCCCTACCAGTCCAATCGGAAGGGACTACTAGTATATGTTTCATCTCTGTCCTTCTGTCTGTCTGTCTAACTGTCCATCCATTTGTCTGTCTGTCCGTCCGTCTGTCCCTCATATATACGTGTAGTTTTCCAGATGTTTTTTTTCACAATGCCTTAAGATATTGAGCTGGAATTTTGTATGTAGCTTTATCATTTTATCATAGACTGTTACAGATCAAGTGTGACTTTCTTAATGATTTACCCATTTTTGACAGAGTTATGGCCCTTAAACTTAGGAAATAAGAAAAGAAATCAAGAAATGTTTTTGTGTGTAACGTTATCATGTTCAGTTACAGATAAAGTTGGACTTTCGTTTTACCCATTTTTGACAGAGTTATGGCCCTTGAACTTTGGAGATACGAACATTTGTTGCGCCTGGTAAGGGACCTGTATTCCTTAAGCAGTACTCTCAGAATGCTATCAATGCTATCTCACAATCATGGCCTGTAAACATTATGGCAATCATTTGACTATCAATAATAGGTTTAAATATACTGAAAGAAAGATATACATGGGAACACTTGGTACATGGTTTTTTTACACAAATTTAATTCACTATTAGTTGTGTAGTCTGTAATACCTATATAAAATAATGAAAGAATGTAATGTGCAATTAAATGTCAGTAATCTGGATGAGGGTTTGGTTACAAAAGATTTGTTTGTTTTGTTTAACAACACCTCTATTTGCTGTTTGTGTTGGTTTGATTCCTACGTTTCTTTCCATCAGTAAATGTTTATTTAAAAATACATAGAAGATCATGTTTCTTTTGCAAAATGTAAATTAAAGCATTTCCTTTCTCTGTTTTAACAATTAAGGAAAAAGAATTCTAAACACTGGATTCCTTTTCAAACAAATAATCATTTCACAAATGAAGTGAACGATACAGCATTTAACAAGAGGACTCTTCATTCTCACTCTTCTGATTGTTTAAGGATTGTCTGTTATATATTTTACGTTCATTGTGTATATGGGGAAAAAAAACAAATCCACAAACTGTGTGAATCAGCAAAGCCTTTTTGTTTTTCTCACATAAGTTTGAGTATGATTTTATATTCATAATTACCTACATGTATGTAACAAATCATATTCTATGAATTCTGGCAATGCTAGACTGGACTTTTTGTGTCTTGCATCCATATATGTCAGACCGGCCTCAGTGGCGTCGTGGTAGGCCATCGGTCTAGAAGCTGGTAGGTACTGGGTTCGGATCCCAGTCGAGGCATGGGATTTTTAATCCAGATACCGACTCCAAACCCTGAGTGAGTGCTCCGCAAGGCTCAATGGATAGGTGTAAACCACTTGCACTGACCAGTGACCCATAACTGGTTCAAGAAAGGCCATGGTTTGTGCTATCCTGCCTGTGGGAAGTACAAATAAAAGATCCCTTGCTGCTAATCGGAAGAGTAGCCCATGTAGTGGCGACAGCGGGTTTCCTCACAAAATCTGTGTGGTCCTTAACCATATGTCTGACGCCATATAACCGTAAATAAAATGTGTTGAGTGCGTCGTTAAATAACATATTTCTTTCTTTCCATATATGTCACTGATCTGGGCCCCGTTCCTTGTATCGATCTTTGTGCTAAGATCACCTTAAGTGTATGAACTTAAGGTGATCTTAGCACAAAGATCGCTTCAAGGTCTTGGACCCTGGCCATTGAATGTAAATTAAAAAATAAAACCTTGGCTGGTACTTGAATCAATGTTTACAGTATGTGTTCTAGTTTCATTTATGAATGTTCTATTCCTGTTGACATTAAATATTGTGTTTTATTTATATATATCTATATATATATACAGATCTGGTTTGGGAAAGGTAAGCTAACTTGGTGTAATTGTGCATGTCAGTTTCAACCTGTGAAAGTTAACACTAAGTTTAGTTATAATGTCTTGTGTTATGATAAATATTCAAAACTTAAATATTTATTAATGAATTAGTGTTTAAAAATGCTTTTTGGATGTGACAAAATGTAGTTAGCATCTTACAAAGAATAATATCATGTATGATGTCATACTACAAAAGCCTTGCTAGGTTGATGGAATAAACATGATTTACCAACTATTCTTGTTGAATCACAGGATAAATAAAATAACCGATTACTGCTGTAAGATATCAGCTTTATCCTGCCCGGGGCAGATGGTGAAAACCTCACATGGTGAGAGCCTCACATATATAGCCATTCTTACTTTTGTAGCATAAAGCTGATATTTTAATCTTCTGACTACTGGATCATGGGCGGATTATGGGGGAGGTTCCCAGTTGCATGGAACCCTCCTCCCCCCCTCCCGGCTTAAAAAACAATAACCCCAGCACGTAGATCTAAATTGATGTCCACGTAAAATTTATAATTTCAAATTATAAACATTTACATATTGTTTCGGAAACCCCCCCCCCACCCTTACCTAAAGCATAATCCGCCCCTGTGGATTAATTTTGGACAAATTTATAATTTTTACTAACATATTTTCACTTAAATATTTTATAAATACATAAAATATTGTTCATATGTGAATCGATAAGTATTATTTTTTGTGGGTTTTTAAAAGTTTTATGACATTTTAGATCAGTTAATTAACATTAGGTGCCCAAAAAAGTCATGTTTACTTATGCACATTTGTGGCCAGATGTCCTGTATTTATGGCCATTATTACCAATATAATAACTTTGTTTTACTGACTAGAATTTTCTTTTTAAAAATGGAACTACGATTCATACCCCAATATTTCTTAATTTTTGTTGTTAGTAAAATGATCAAATTTGTTATCAAATTAGCTGTTACAATCAACTATCAATTCCTGAAAATGATCGCAATGTTCTGCTATTGTTGTCAAGCGAAAATACTTGCACAGTACCACTATTCCAACCAAAAAAATCCCAGGTATTTTTCACACAAAAAATAAAATAATAAAGCAGCCATTATCATGATTAGTCTCGATGCAAAATGGCGGGGAAATATGAATGAATGGATGTACTGTATGCGGTATACAGTGTGTCGGCTTGCATAACCTTGGGCTAGATATCTCGCCTGCAGTAGTCGGTAACCAGTTATTCTCTCTATCTCAGTACAGAACATGGTTTTATAGCTATAATCTTGAATATATTAATTTTATTAGTTAACTATTTAGAATGACCAGTAACAAAACATTGGGTTTTTTTTACTGTTGCATACAATTACCAATACTCATTGGCTATAATGTAGGTTACACAAGAAATAATTTTTATTGATAACTTTCACAAGTGTTGCACTGTTCTAGTTTTGATAACATCTTAATTATTAAAATTGTTGTTGTGTTTGTACTGAAACTACAATTTATTCTGCAACTAAAATGTTAGGGCATGTTGTTTTGTTCAGAGCACTTAATTATGCATTGCATGTTTAAAATGTACATGCATGCATGGAGCATGAGACATTAAAGAGCTGATGGGTATTTAATTGTCATTTTCAGTTGTCAATAAAGTTCAGATTACACATTCTCTTATATGCCCATAGAGGCAGAGGCGGATCCAGAGGGGGGACCAGGGGGATGCATCCCCCCACAATTTTTCAAGTGTTCTCAAAATGTTCAAGTGCCATTTTAGTTTGTATAAAAATTATTTTGCACGTAAGTATTTTTAGTTGCAAGAAGTTAAGTTGTGTGTGTATGTCCAAGCTTGCAGATGTGTGTCTATGTTACTGAGTCTCAATGGTTTTCACCACATTGTCTAACGCGAGTCATGAGCACATTAAAGTTGGGTGATCAAAGTTGCATAATGATAGCCTAATAGTTTTTGCTTTGAAATTGTATAGATTTTCAAAATTACTGATGAACAATAGGCTCTGTCATTTATATATATATATCTGCCCTACCTAGAAAGCTGTCTCTAGAATAGTGCCCTTTACAGCTATAATTTACAAATGCCCTTTTTATCGTTTTTTATGTATAACTGCTCTACCTAGACCTAGGATAGTTTCAGTTAAAGTTATAATTTACAAATGCTCCTTTGTATCATTTTTTCCCCCCTAGAATAGTGCCTTTTAAAGTTTTAATTTACAAGTGCTTACAAGTATTTTTTTTTTTTACGCTATACCTGCCCTACCTAGACAGATCCGCCCCTGGAATAGAGCCCTTTAAAAAAGTTATGAAAGTCAAATTACAATGAAATATATGATAGTCATACTTATATACGAAGCAAAGTTGATCATATGGCTATTTTCGCGGGTACCCTCCCCGTTCTCTCGTCCCCCGGGTCAACATTAAAATTCACGATTTAGTGATTGAGATCTAAGAGTAATGGGTTGAACTCTTCTAAATAATAATGTTTGGGTTATAAAACTCCAAAAGAAGAAGTGATCACTGTCTGAAAATTTTGCTATCAAGATACCAAGGGGGAAAAACACATTCTTAGGTTATAATACTATGCAAAATAATGCTTAAAATAGTTTTTAAATTATTGTTTAAAAATGGCTATGTTTGCTATTCAGATGCTGAGAAAAGGCATTTAAAGTCAACCAGTTTTTAACATTTCCACGGGGGAGCATGCCCCCGGACCCCCCCATCACATCTTCTGCCATGCTAAACAACAACCCTGATAATTACCCCACCCCACTTTAAAAAAATGCTCCGACGGGCCTCAAAGCTCATATAATAATCTTTATTAATGCAGCCAGCGCTACAGAAAACTAGCCATTTAGTGTACACTTCCGTATGTATACTGTGATATATATACAAACGCATTCATATTAACTGCAAATATTAAAACTTTTATTAAGATGCCCTTTTAACCAGCTAATGTGCCCCTTTTTTCTTGCCCCCCCCCCCCCCCCCCCCCGAAATATGTCCTGAATCCGCCCATGATAGAGGTTTGAATGTCAATAGCTTGTCATGAACATTTTGGTGGGCTGTGGATGTTTGCAATAATTTATACATAGTGGTAGGTAGACTAGCAATAATTGTGTAATGTTATCATCTACATACGCATATGAGATGGAGGAGGGGGGAGCAAATCCTCAAATTGAGACAAAAACGATAGAGATATTAGGGCAAGACATCCTAACCTTAGACCTTTTTAACATGTATTTGCATCATTCAAGCCGCAAACGTACATTTATTTGTAATCCATGTGAAAATCCATTATGATTCATTTGCAACCATATATTTAAAAAAATGTAGCTGTTTGGCAGTAATGCTAATATGAATGAATGTTGTTATACTGATTGAGGTATTTTCGATTAATTCGGGCAAAAACCAGCCTGCATGCCACCCTACAAAGATGGGAGCCTGTACACGTATGATCAGCTAAACATTGGGAAGGACATTTTGTTCAGTATTATGCTGTGACTTGCTATGGATAAAGTGAACGTTTGTTTTGTTTAACGACACCACTAGAACACATTGATTTACTAATCATCTTAGAGAGAAAACCAGCCTGCATGCCACCCTACAAAGATGGGAGCCTGTACACGTATGATCAGCTAAACATTGGGAAGGACATTTTGTTCAGTATTATGCTGTGACTTGCTATGGATAAAGTGAACGTTTGTTTTGTTTAACAACACCACTAGAACACATTGATTTACTAATCATCTTAGAGAGAAAACCAGCCTGCATGCCACCCTACAAAGATGGGAGCCTGTACACGTATGATCAGCTAAACATTGGGAAGGACATTTTGTTCAGTATTATGCTGTGACTTGCTATGGATAAAGTGAACGTTTGTTTTGTTTAACAACACCACTAGAACACATTGATTTACTAATCATCTTAGAGAGAAAACCAGCCTGCATGCCACCCTACAAAGATGGGAGCCTGTACACGTATGATCAGCTAAACATTGGGAAGGACATTTTGTTCAGTATTATGCTGTGACTTGCTATGGATAAAGTGAACGTTTGTTTTGTTTAACGACACCACTAGAACACATTGATTTACTAATCATTTTAGAGAGAAAACCAGCCTGCATGCCACCCTACAAAGATGGGAGCCTGTACACGTATGATCAGCTAAACATTGGGAAGGACATTTTGTTCAGTATTATGCTGTGACTTGCTATGGATAAAGTGAACGTTTGTTTTGTTTAACGACACCACTAGAACACATTGATTTACTAATCATCTTAGAGAGAAAACCAGCCTGCATGCCACCCTACAAAGATGGGAGCCTGTACACGTATGATCAGCTAAACATTGGGAAGGACATTTTGTTCAGTATTATGCTGTGACTTGCTATGGATAAAGTGAACGTTTGTTTTGTTTAACGACACCACTAGAACACATTGATTTACTAATCATCTTAGAGAGAAAACCAGCCTGCATGCCACCCTACAAAGATGGGAGCCTGTACACGTATGATCAGCTAAACATTGGGAAGGACATTTTGTTCAGTATTATGCTGTGACTTGCTATGGATAAAGTGAACGTTTGTTTTGTTTAACGACACCACTAGAACACATTGATTTACTAATCATCTTAGAGAGAAAACCAGCCACATTTTTCCATTAATAGCAGAGGATCTTTTATATGCACCATCCCACAGGCAGGATCACATACCACAGCATTTGATATACCAGTTGTGGTGAACTGGCTGGAACTAGATGGGGATCGACCCCAAACTGACTGTACATCAAGTGAGTGCTTTACCACTGGGTGACATCTCGCTCCGTTTCAGAGATAACAACACAATTCTAAAACATTAAATAGTAATTGTAATCAATATTCTGTATTTTTAAAGGGTTCCCTGCAAGGTTCTGGAGGCTTGATCATCTCGATGCATTCTAAAAAATATTACTTTAAAGCTAGCATCGACCCCACCCCCATCTCCCCACCTCTCTCCCACCCAAAGGGACACATGCAGATGTTTTGGTCTATGAGATTTCAGCTATACATACAAACATACCATTTTGCATGCCCTTTATCATTTTGCTGTTTTTTCTTATCTCTATTTGCCAGTGCCAGATTGTTTGGTTTTTGGCAGTAAATTCAATTCACTCTGCATATAACGCAAAATTTGATTGGCTAATCAAATCTATTTGCGGCAGTATAACAAGCATGCACCTGTCAGAATTTGGGGGGATTCCCCAAGAGCCTATATACATATTCATACGGTACTTCTCGCTGTTTAGTTGGATGCACTTAATTTCAAAATACCAGTGTTGAATCTTCTTCTAAAGCAAAATGTGTGCTAATCTAAATTGTATGACGTAAATACTGTTTATAAACATGTGTGTGCCGTTGACAGGAATGCAGAAGTAAGTAATGATAACTGTGCTGAATTATGAATCATCGTTATCGAGCACCAGTTGTCGTGATATGTATTAGCAATAAATTAAATCAGTAATAATGGCTGGTATTGTCATTAGTAAAACAATAAACAATTTTCGAAAAGAAAATGCATTTATTGATTAGAATGGGGATAACTATGTTGTATTTGACCATTTGCAGACGTTCATGGTGGTTTTACAGTTGCAAATGTCTGTTTTACCATCTCTGGTCTGAGTCACTGGTAAAACTCAATTTGCGACAGTAAAACCACCATGAATGTCCGCAAATGGTCAAATACAACATAGTTATCCACTGATTGAATTGTTTGGTACATTTCTGTGTTGCAGTGATAAATGTATAAAGGTGGCAATTCACTGATCAGTTTTGTAGCTTTTATCCATTTCACTAGTGTAGTCAAATCACACCTCTTTTTTTTACCACCACATTTTATATTTGCCCCATAAAACAGCTTGTATACCAATGTGAGTGCCCAGACCTCGTCATTTAAGGGGAGCTATCACTGCTGCTCCCCTTCACTCCCCTGAGACTAGATCAAGGAGAGTGATTTTTAGAATGTAAATTTTTTTAAAACCAGTACTACAAAAGAACTAAATATCAATTCTCAATATAATAATATTTTAAATGGCTTGCCAAAATCTAACTTAGAGGACCAGTTGATCTCTTCTCTGACACCCACACATACACCCACACACCCCAATATAAAATTTTGGCTACATCTGTGATCCATTTTGCCACAAGTAGAAGTTTGGAGAAATGGCTTTGGTCAAATCTGGATGTCCTTCCATTCCATTCCATCTGTAGATCCATCTATCTGAAACTTGGCAAAACATTTTTAACAGTCTCCTCAAATGGTGCTAGTTGAACAATCACATGAGGTTTTAAATAAAATTGATTAAATTCGTATATTACAAGGCGATCAATATGCCACTCTGCTAATATTTTTCAAGTGAGTGTGGACAGGAGCAGTTGTGATCATTTCGCCGTTGCTTGTTCAGTAAACAAAACCAAATTGCCTCCCACCCCCACCCCCATGTGATCAACAGTCTCTAGATGATTTAGATATAGATACTCTCCGAGTGTCTTGTGATATCATAATTTATCAACACAAGTTGATAAAAGTATGAAATCTGAGGCTTGCCGAGGATTTTTATACTTTTATCAGCGAGTATTCTTTTTATAATCCGTTATAATTGTTTTCATTTGCGACAATTGTAAGCAATGTCAGTAATGGAGGTTCAATGTTACTATATTTGGCAGCAGAATGACAGTGGTGTGACATTGCAGTTACGTAACAAAAGAAGCGATATCTCCTAGGAGAATATCGCAGAAGATTAAAAAAATTATAGTGCCAGCAGTATCTCCTACAAAAGCCTTTAATGGATGATAAATTGGTATATTGACTTTACAAGACAGGTGGCTTCTTAACAAAGATGGTTGCTTCAAAAGGTTTGCCTGTTTTTCAGGACAGAGAGGAATCAATGTTGTTGGGGTGACTGGATCAGTTATAGCTGGTGGAGATATTTGTGGCTCAGCTATTAAGACTGATCATCCAGGTATTTAGTTTTAATTCAACCTAGCTGTACCCCATAACTGGTATAACAAAGGCTATGGTATGTACTGTCCTGTCTATGGGAATGTGCCCCCAATGAATTTTACTATATATTTTACCTCTATATGGCAACCACCTGCTCAACGCGGCCAGCGGCCACACTTTTGTCATAAAAAAGCGAAAATGAACCTGCTATCGCGGCCACAATTGTTTTTTAGTGCAAGTTATAAAGAAATGTCGGCAATCGTAAAAAGAAACATAAGATGTTTTTGTTGATATAACCAATTGGCTTGATAAACAGCAGTCCTTTAAAGGTCGTCGGTCGCTTAGCTGTGTTCGTTAATTAACAAGTGTTTTTAATCTGGATTAACGGTGCGATGTACTAGTCATCGGCGGTGGTCATTAAACGCAGTTGATAAGAAGGTATCTAGCCTAAACAACTGGAGTTAAACGTGTCAACTCTAGAAGGAATTAAATACTGCTGCAGTTTATTTCTGATATTTATTTTCAAAATGCCACCTAAACCCAGTAAGCCGATCGCGTTAACGTTGGAACAGAGAGTAGAGGTCATTAAAAAATCAGAGAAAGACAAATTGAGTGCTAGAAAAATTGCTGAACATTTCGGGGTGGGTAGAACTCAGATTGATGGCATTTTAAAGAGAAAAGCGGAGGTGTTGGCAGATTATGATAACAACCAGTGTGGATACTACCACCGTGTGTTCTCTCTCAGAGGCCGAACAATATGTTCGAAAGTTAAAAGAATTTGGACTCTTCCACGGTAAATGTGATACTGTAACTTCTGTGATGGAACTTCAGGAAAGTGTGTCAAACATGCGAGTTGAAAATACGTGCAAACAAAGCAAGATACGTGACTTCTTTAGCAAGTGAACATTAAAGGATAATCAGTGACTTTAATGCGCAGAGCAGTGCTCCATTATTCTGTTGTTTGTTAAATATTCTCTTTTTCACTTAATAAAATTTCATATAGATGATAATTTTTTGTCTTCTTTTTAATTACGTTTTTGCACATGTATATGGCTCCTTAATAGTTCTATTGCAACATACGTGTAATTGTTTTTAAAAATTCGGACTTATATATGACCTGCATACGGCGGCCACCTCTCTATGGCGGCCACTTTTGTCATGTCCCACGAGTGGCCGCCATAGACAGGTTCGACTGTATATATATGAACGACGGGCTGCTTAATTAGTTGAATAATGATCGTCAATTGCCAAGTAATCAGAACGCCGGCGCAAGATCAAATACAAAATGTAATCACACTGTGTGAAGTTTACTCTTATTGTGGTTGGCCGTTAGATCTGGAGTTTGTATTCAAATAATTTCGTACGTACGAATAAATAATGTTTTAGGAAATAAAATGAAATTTAACCTAGTACAAATATTAGAATGACCAGAAACACGTTTAATATGCAGCCACTGATACTTTATGCAGAAAAATATATTTGATATGTAATTACAATCGTTAAAAAGTTTCTGTTAGTCGATAACATCTTAAAAATTGCAGCAAACTCAGGAATGTCCATTTAAGTACATTTTTTATGCCTGTGAAATAATCAATTGCAAGACTGGCTTGTATGACTGTGTTTCCCAACCATCCATGGGTTCAAATGTCATTGTTGATCACGAGTTGTTGATAACTCTGGATGAACTCTGTCTAAACCGGTCCTTCCTCTATGTAAACCGGACTATTTCGACGGTACGAAGTGATTCCAGTTTAGTTCACTGTATATATATATATATATATATATATATATATATATATATATATATATATATATATATATATATACTGAACAAAATAAGAAACTTCCGCTAACTGACCACTGCAGTGCATCGCAGGTGCATAGAATTGACTAAAGTGTTTATTTCTGCCTGTGGAATATTGTTCCATTCCTGAATGAGCGCTTGACGAAGCTCGTTGACGTTAGCGGGTTGGTTGGGATGACGCCTCAATAGTCTGTCCAGACTATCCCAGACATGCTCGATGGGGTTGAGATCAGGACTTTTAGTGGGCCAGTCATCAATAAAATCAATGTTATTTGTCCTAAGAAAATTTACAGTGTCTCTAGCTGTATGAGAGGTGGCATTATCATGCTGAAAAATCGAGATGTTGGCGTTGTTATGGAACAGAGGAATGACGTGATGAGTGAGAATGTCATCACGGTAACATTGAGTATTCAAATTGCCATCAATGACGACTAGTGGTGAACGATAATCATGGGCAATGGCTGCCCAGACCACGACACAACCCCCACCCCCGAAACGATCTCGTTCAAGAACACAACAGTCAGCATAGCGTTCATTTCTCCTACGGTAGACTCGCACCCTGCCATCACCACTTTGTAAAGAAAATCTGGATTCATCCAAAAAAAGAACGGTATTCCAGCGTCGCCGTATCCAACGAGTGTGTACACGTGCCCAATTAAGACGATTTAGACGATGTTACGTTAAAACGCATCCGACGTAAGGACGTCGTGCATGTAAACCGTTCTCCCACAGACGATTACGAACAGTTTGTCCACTGATTCGGTTATTATGAAGCCCAGGTGTGTTAGCAGCAGTAGCAGTGGCAGTTTGGAATTGATTGCGCAAATGCGTGTTCATGATATAGCGGTCTTGATCACACGTTGTAACACACGGACGTCCACGATGTGGCAAGTCGTTGGTGCTTCCTGTCGTTCGAAATCTTACGCGAAGATTTCATATCGCTCGACTAGAACTCCCAACATGCCTTGCAACGTCTTCTGTTGACATGCCAGCATCAAGCATGCCAATCTCGTAAATTATTGGGTATTCTTGGCATACTAAAAATGCTACAATGTAAAAAACGTTATTTTTTTTACATATTTTGAAGCGTTTTCGTTCACTTGACAACATTGTCAGTAAGACAAGAAAAACAAATTGACCGAATACTACACGGGACATGTCGAACCATGCATGCACATGCAAATTGAATTTCACGTTGTCGACGATTAACGATAAAATTCATGAATCCTGATAATACAGCTCAAGGCTAATACTACCTATATAATTTCATTACACAATGAATTCTTTAACACAACAAATACTATATGTACAAATCGGAAGTTTTTTTTTTTGTTCAGTATATATATATATATATATATATATATATATATATTAGATCACTTTCTGTTTTATTGATAGGAGCAGCCTATGTGGTAGCAGATTTCTCTCTCTCTGTCTCTCTCTCTCGTCTGTCTGTCTGTCTCTCTCTGTCTGTCTCTCTCTCTCTCTCTCTCTTTCTCTCTCTGTCTGTCTGTCGGTCTATCTGCCTGTCTCTCTCTCTCTCTCTCTCTCTCTCTCTCTCTCTCTCTCTCTCTCTCTCTCTCTCTCCTCTCTCTCTCTCTCTCTCTCTCTCTCTCTCTCAGGTGGAACGTGGCTCAGTGTAAATGCTCACCAGATGTGTGAGCAATCTGGGATCAATCTTTTTTCAGTGGGACCATTGGGCTATTTCTCTTTTCAGCCAGTGCACCACAACTGGTATATCGAAGGTTGTGGTATGCACTATCCTGTCTGAGACCTGGTGCATATGTATATAAATAAAAGATCGCTTGGTATTATGTATCCAAATTACCAAATGTTTGACAATGATTAATAAATCAGTGTTCTCTAGTAGTGTCGTTAAACAAAACAAAAGCTTCAAACTCTCTTTCTCGTAAATTTTATGTTAGACACTAAAATACAGTACCCTATAACCTCGATTTAACGCCAACTAATATACCAATGCAATTTTGGCATTATATCGAGTTAGTGGTGTGCCTTGGGTTTAATATACTACTCAAAAGAATTTAAGGGTCAAAAATTTATAACCAAATAAGTTTCAGAGTGTATTAGATTGATGATGTAAACTACACCAAATTTTTTATTTATTGTTCCATATTTACAAAAAAACACAAATAAACATCACTGTATACAAGAAAGTCACATGACATGCTGTCAAAGTTGAAGGTTGTCAAACATGGATTTTACACATTAGAACATTCGTTTAATAGTGTGTGAATCCAACCCTGGCGCGAATACACTCGACACATCGTTACCTCATGCTGTTGATCAGACGTCTGAATAACTCTTGGGGAATGGCCTGCCACTCTGCCATAAGAAGTTGACCCAGATCATGAAGGTTGGCCGGAGGGGCATGGTTTTCCCGAACTCTCCTGCCTAATTCGTCCCAGGCGTCCTCTATTGGGGCCAAGTCAGGCGAATATGCTGGCCAATCCATCCTGGCGATACCTTGTCTGAGAAAGTCCGTTACCACCCTGGCGCGGTGGGGTCTGGCATTGTCATCCTGCAGAACTGCCCCGCCGCCAATCTGCTGAAGGCCTGGGAGAACCAACGGCCGGATAATCTCATTCAGATAGCGGTTTCCATTCAGATTGCCATCCACCACATAGAGGGGGGTCCTGTGGTGGATAGAGATGCCGCCCCACACCATGACGCTGCCACCACCGAACCGGTGACATTGTCTAACGTTAACGTCAGCGAAGCGCTCCCCAGGACGTCTGTAGACACGAACCCGACCGTCGTTGAACTGGAGACTAAACCTGGACTCATCAGTGAACATCACTCGACCCCACTGAACACGTTGCCACCGCAGATGAAGCGTGCACCAGTGACGTCTGGCCGTTCTGTGACGTTGTAGGAGTGGTGGTCGAACAGCCTGGCGACGGCAGCGTAGATTATTGGCTCTCAGACGATTGCGTATGGTTTGATCAGACACTCGAGTTCCAGTCGCAGTCCGCAGATTGTCATGTAATCGGCGTGCAGTGGTTGTGCGTTGACGTAGAGCCATATTGGTGATGTAGCGGTCTTCTCTATTTGTAGTGCTTCGGGGTCTTCCCGAACGTGGACGATTTCGAACAGAATTTGTTGCTTGGTACCGTTGCCACAGTCGGCCAAAGACACTGACTGACACCAAGTCTCAGAGCAACATTTCTTTGTGTATTGCCATCCTGAAGCCAAGCAATAGCCCTTCCTCGATCTTCGATAGTCAGTTGAAGTCGTACCATTGTCGAATTTGGAGTGTGCACCGTACACAAACGCAAGCTCCAATTATACGGAAATTCAGCATTGGGAACATGGAATACACGTGCAAAGCGTGCAAATGACGCGCTTTGTGAAAAAGCAAGTTATGGTCATTTAGCAGACCTTTCGCTTTCGCCCTAATTTACATGCAAATGTAAGCATGTTTTCGCCATTAGAACTAGTCGACAGTGTCAATGACAGTGGATTTTAATTCATTTATGGGTTGCTTAGACCCACTTTCGTCAAAATGGAACAATACCATGCGTGACATTATGGTCTAGCTAATATAATTGACATACAGAAAATAATGTCGAAAATATCGTCTGACCCTTAAATTCTTTTGAGTAGTATATACCAAACATATTTTGTTTGAAGTTACTACAGGCAGTAACAAAAATAAAATTAAATAAAAATATGAACCAGAGTTGAAAATGGGCAGAATTTTTAAAATAGCAATTAGTAAAAAAGTTAATAGAATTCTTTTTTAATTTAATAAAAAGTTACAAGCCAAAAATAAAAAGAATTGACTGCTCGGCCGAATATTTATATAATTTGGAGCATTTTAGAAGGACAGTCCAAAAATAAATAAGAGAAAGAAGAGAGGATCGGACTATTTAATAATATTAAAAAAAAGAAAGTAATTTCAACATAAAATTTTGAACGAAGGTCTAAAAGTTTAAAGTCTGATCTATATGTCCACGTGAGTGGCCTCGTTAAGGCCGTTAGGTTGCACAGCTTGTAAGGACAAGATGGGTTCCATCCCGTCAAGAAAACTCCTAGATTGATAGTCAGTAGACGTTGAAGGTGTAGTGCTGTGCTGAAATACAGATCTTGAGAAGCTGGATCCGTCTGAATGAGAGAGAGTATCAGACTAGGGTATAGTTCAGTTGTCATGGGTTGGTATAGTGGTGTGGACGGGCCCGACTCCGAAGAATACGAGATGGTATCAATATAAAACAAAGTAAAGTCTAGAAAAGAGTAGTAGGGGCCGACCCCGCTTCCTATTTCTTGTTAGAGTGGGGTGGTCAATCTTCCAGTGCTGCTAGGACAGGTTCGGACATGTAGAGACTAAACGCGAACAACCGTGGCATTCTGCAGAATGGCTGTCATACGAGTCATGGAAAAACAAGTTGACATAGTCAGCAGGAGGAATCTCGCTAAAAACGAATCCAACCTAGTGGTGCAGGCTGTCGAAACGAGAAGGGTTCCAGCGTTCAATCAGTTCCAATACATCCCAGTAGAAAACTCCATTTTGCTAACAAAAACAAAACAATGCAGGATTCCCAAGTCGAGCACATGAAAGCATGTGCAGTATGCACAAGTGAAACAAACACGTCAAACACCGCGTTGAGCTCCAGACTGGGAATGATTAATACATGAATGAAATAACGAAGAATGCACCTATCTGTCGTTTGTTCCTGTCCCGTGAGTGCTAATTGGGCATGAATATTGCGGCTACCCAAAGCGTTTGTTGCTAATTGCCACTCAATAACACAAAGCACATTTACTGTATACTACCGGTGGTCATCGGTATTAGATTTTACCAATCAACAGGTTAATTCCAGTACTACGATTAACTTCTGACCACACTGTTGGTGGTATTATAGAGGGGATAATAATGACTAAATGGAGTTCGGTTCAAAAAGGACTTTGGCTTATGGCGGATGGCGAGGGTGGCAGTATATTGAGGGAATTAAACAGATATACAAACAGTACTTGAAGCGGGCTTGGCGTTAAATCGGGGGGGGGGGGGGGGGGTAATAAATCGAGGATACACTGTAGCAATGTGCTGAGTTGTCATCCAACAAGTATTCATTTCCATTTCAATATTAATATACATACTTCATTTGAAGATATTCTTAATATTACAGACCTGTCAAGAAAGGATGGAATGAATGAATGAATGTTTAACAACATCCGCTATTGGGTGTCAAACTATGGTAATGCAAACAAATAAGGTGATGATCAACATCAATATAAAAATTCACGATTTAAATAAAAACAGTGTAAAGAACTGTGCAAAAATACAAATATCACGGATAGATACTGAGTTTTACTCAAAATTTCAATTTGTGCTGTATTGGCCATTCTCAAAGAGAATGTTACACCCCTGCACCATGGTGAGGTTACAGCACGCGCAGGGGAAAAAGGATGGATTTAGGATTTCGGCATGGGAATGGGGATGAGTTCAGAATTCTAAGAAGGAATGCCTGAGATCCATCAGATAATGTAAAGCATCTTGGCATTTATGTGAGATATGAAAACTCTTATATTTAAATACAAAATTGAAAATGTCAGTACTTTAATAAAAATAACTGGTAGGTAAAAAGGGATAAGTTTTTGTCTCAAGGGAGATCAAGCCCCAGTGTCCCACCTCCCAGATCTGTCACTGCTAAGGATCTTCTCCTGCTTGTTAGAGGTTGTAAGATTTTGTTAGTGATTGGTAGTCCAGTCATTTTATGGAAAAATTTGACATAACCTCAACAAAATGCAACAGAAAGTTTTTGTTGTACAATGCATTCGAATGAATGTTGTGTATCACATACAAAAAGTCCCAAAGTTTTGGACACGGGGAACACCTTACTTTTTGGGGGGTGAGTGTGGGGGTGTATAGCCTTTTATGGGAAACACCAGAAAAAAATTATAAATCATTTTTTTATAATTATATTATATTATATTATATTATATGTTATAAAGATAATTCTATAGTGCAGTGCGATGTTAAATCAGGGGCGAATCCAGAGCGAGGGATATGAAAACTCTTATGTTTAAATACAAAATTGAAAATGTCAGTACTTTAATAAAAAATAACTGGTAGGTAAAAAGGGATCATTTTTTGTCTCAAGGGAGATCAAACCCCAATGCCCCCCAGCCCCCCTAGATCTGTCACTGCTAAGGGTCTTCTCCTGCTTGTTAGAGGTTGTAAGATTTTGTTAGTGATTAGTAGTCCAGTCATTTTATGGAAAAATTTGACATAACCTCAACATTGCAACAGAAAGTTTTGGTTGTGAAATGCATTCGAATGAATGTTGTGTATCACATACAAAAAGTCCCAAAGTTAAGTTTTGTTAATGATTGGGTCAATTTGGGAAATAGTGCAAGGTTCCAGTTTTATATTGCCTGTTTGGGTGAAAATGTTTTTATAAAATGGATGAGTATTTTCATATTATTAGTTTCTTTTATATGCCTGTTTTAGGATCTGCAAAAGGGGGCAAGGTGAGAAATGAAATCAAGGAAACTACGACTTTCCAAGGAGATCAGATTACAGGTATGCATTTAGCATGAATGAATTTAAAACAAAATAAAGGGGGCATTGTCGATCTTTCGCTTTGTTTATTTGACAAATACATGTAACTATAAGTTTGAAGTTGAGTTTGGCAAATACATTTCATAATTAATATTACAGAAAGCTACTTAATGAGTTTATGAGACCAGTAGCAACTTGTTCAAGATTTGTCCCCGAATCCCAAGTCAGGCCACGGATTTTATCTTACCGATGGGCGTGTTCGAAACCCTAGTGGTATATGGGCACGTTAAATTGTTATCTATCTATCAAGATTTGTCCAGCTAAATATGAGGGTTAAATAAATTAAGTAAAACACATTAAAGTGCATGGTCTGTTCTCTTGTAGCTTACACCGGTATGTGGAAATTACACTTGGTTTTGGAATTATTACAAAAATCTAAAAGCCCCTATGAAAGAATATGCAAAGTATTCTCTTTCTTATTTAAAAACTTGTATAAAATGTTTATATATATTTATATATATATATATATATATATATATAGAGAGAGAGAGAGAGAGAGAGAGAGAGAGAGAGAGAGAGAGAGAGAGAGAGAGAGAGAGAGAGAGAGAGAGAGAGAGAGAGAGATATTATTATTATTACACAGTCTTGTGTCGTGCTTTTACGAAACGAGTGTCAGAATTCTTGTATTGCCCGAGCGAGAGTGAGGATAGTACATGAATCCTGACACGAGTTTCACAAAACCAGTAAGATTCACACGAGTGTAATAATTTCTTTATTATCCACATTATCTGTATTATTTTATTAAATAACAAGAACCATGTCAAAACTAGGAGACGACGAAATGACGTCATTTTGATAAGCGATTACACAGAGCTTAGACTGGGAAAGGTGTGTTATTTTATGACGTCTCTTCCTAAAATGATGTCATATGTTGTGCACGTGAAATCATTATGACACATGTGTCATACTGGATATATTTCCCAGTATATCTTGAACTATGGTCTATGTTAAAATATACAGTGCTCTATTAACCACACTAAAAATTCCAACATACAGATACTGGTTTATTAGAAGTGTTCTAAAGCTTTGGCAAACATTGACGCCACATGAGCACAGTGTGCTGATCAAAATACTTGTTGAGAATTTTATTACAAAATATTTTAAGATATTTAAAATGAAATTGTAGCCCACATGAGGCCTGATCATCCTCTGCTGATCTGGATGTTGTCTGCCTCAACCAAGATTGCTTTCCTGAGTTGTGCTTTTCTATCTGTAGGAGTAGCTAGTGTGGCAGTGGTGTGTTTCCTCTCATTCTGTAGAAGTAGGAGTAGCTGGTGTGGCAGTAGTGTGTTTCCTCTCATTCTGTAGAAGTAGGAGTAGCTAGTGTGGCAGTAGTGTGTTTCCTCTCATTCTGTAGAAGTAGGAGTAGCTGGTGTGGCAGTAGAGTGTTTCCTCTCATTCTGTAGAAGTAGGAGTAGCTGGTGTGGCAGTAGTGTGTTTCCTCTCATTCTGTAGAAGTAGGAGTAGCTGGTGTGGCAGTAGTGTGTTTTCCTCTCATTCTGTAGAAGTAGGAGTAGCTGGTGTGGCAGTAGTGTGTTTCCTCTCATTCTGTAGAAGTAGGAGTAGCTGGTGTGGCAGTAGTGTGTTTCCTCTCATTCTGTAGAAGTAGGAGTAGCTGGTGTGGCAGTAGTGTGTTTCCTCTCATTCTGTAGAAGTAGGAGTAGCTGGTGTGGCAGTAGTGTGTTTCCCCTCATTCTGTAGAAGTAGGAGTAGCTGGTGTGGCAGTAGTGTGTTTCCTCTCATTCTGTAGAAGTAGGAGTAGCTGGTGTGACAGTAGTGTGTTTCCTCTCATTCTGTAGAAGTAGGAGTAGCTGGTGTGGCAGTAGTGTGTTTCCTCTCATTCTGTAGAAGTAGGAGTAGCTAGTGTGGCAGTAGTGTGTTTCCTCTCATTCTGTAGAAGTAGGAGTAGCTGGTGTGGCAGTAGTGTGTTTCCTCTCATTCTGTAGACCAACAGTTGAAATGGAACATGCATAGCTAGCTCTGGGTGAACAGAAACCTTCACCAGATTATCTATTAAACTTCAAACATTGCAGAAACCCAGTTATTTTGTATCATAATATCAATTATTACATGAGATTATTTCGCCAAATGAAAATAAAATTTGTCAATTGTTTTTGAAATTCACAATTGGTGAATTTGGCGAGTGCCAGAGCTAGCCCTGGTCCGATGTTAGCCACCGAACAATTAGTTTAAAAGTGCTGAGGTAGATTAAAAAACATTCCTTTCCTCTCCTGTTCTTTCATACAACATTTTACACATTTTTAAAATGAAAATGTCATGCATCAAACATACAATCTTTTATTACAGAGCACCATGGTGATGTGGTTCAAAACATCTCCGATTCCAAAGATTTCTTGGTCTGTGAGGAGATAGAAGCACAAAGGATTATTGTTGGGGCAGCATCAGTAGCATGTGATAGCGGAGACTCGACTGATAGACAACAAGCCACGTCTCCAGAGAGAAGATCAGGTATTGAGAGATGTTTCAGAAATTATCAGAGGGAGGAGAAGGGAATCTTTTTAATACACAGAATAAAATTAAATAAATTACAACCGCCCACTCTCCCATCATCAGAAATAAGAAGCAAAGAAGTAATTCTTGTAAAATAATACTTAAAAGGCAGTTGTTTGAAAATATATCCATGTAATTTGTTTCAATACTTTATTCAACCAGTTAATATATATAGTTGTCGTATCTCATACATGTACCCCTTAGTTATTGATATTTTGTTATATATTTTAATTATGGCTGCACAGAATGAAAAGCTCTTTTTAGCCAATTATGCTAGCTTTTTTATACTACCGATAATGTTTTTTATTATTTGCAAAACGGTTTATGAGGGCGATTATCCCTGCCACCGAGTGTACCTCAGGACAGTGAGCTAAGTAATTCCATTCTTATTTCATTGATGATTTTTAAATGTTTACGTTATTTTTGCAGTTGTGAGTGGCTTGTCCAATGTTGCACTGATTGACCTATTGAGAGAGAAGAGTTTTCAGGAAAAAACCATATTGAAAATACAGGAACGAAATGTAAATGGCGATGCCCTTGAATTTATAGTGAAAGATGAGGAGGCTCTGAATGACATTGCTTGTGATCATGTTGATAAATGTAAGCTGAAGGCACTAATGAAGGAGAAAGCGTAATAATCTTTTATGAGGATAAAAAGTTTAGATTTTTTTTCCTTTGTTTAATGATGCCACTGGAGCACTTTGATTAATTAATCACAAGCTGTTGGATATCAAATCAGTCTTCTGAGGAAACCTGCTACATTTTTCCATCAGCAGCAAGGCATCTTTTAAGTACATTCTCACAGACAGGACAGTACATACTATGGCCTTTAAAAACCAATATTTGGGTACTGGTTAGGGCATTTAGTTCAGCAGTGATAGAAATAAACAGAATCTTTTACTAGTCCACCGGACAAATAAATGCCTAACTACTGGTATATCAACTGCTGTGGTGTGTGCTCACCAGTTTGTGGGAGAGTACATGTAAAAGATACCTTGCTGCTAATGGTAAAATGTAGGTTTTCTCTGTCAGAATTACCAATGTGCTCTTGTGATGTCATTAACCTTCTGACTACTAGATTAATTTTTGACAAAAACCATGTTGAGTGGGTCCAAGTTTATAACGATCAAATTTATTGATTCCTCAAATGACCGCGAAGTTCCACGATAAAATACTCGCTGAAAACTTGCTGAAATGTTTTTCAACTCAAAATTCCCAGGTATTTTCCACTGAAAAATTAAAAACTAGATCCAACATAGTCTTGATTAATGTATTCCCAGTTCTGTTATTATTTCCAGTGCCATATGTGCAAAACAGTGGGAAATATGAATTGGGGGATGCACTATATACAGTGTACAATATGTCGACGAGATATCTCGCCTGCAGTATTCAGAAGGTTAAACAAAGCAAACTTTAACTATGTTTGTGATGGAGGTGGGGGGTAGGAGGGCAACCCAATAGGCCTGACAAGCTTGTTCAGTGCACTGCATGAAAGCACTGTAATGAATGACCTAGATCTTACCCCTTAAACACTGCTGAAAGTAATTAGTACACGTATCCAACAATATAAAATGTTTAGTGAATAACCAACGAGCTACGAGGAATTACAAAACAATAATTATCTGCGACGGTGTCCCAAATGAATGAATGTTGTACGGTATTGGTTTTACAACATTCATTCACTAAGGACAGATAATTTGTAACTTCTCATAGCAAGTTGGTTATTCTCTTTATTACCCAATAATTAAATTTCTGTTACATTCATTACAACGTAACGTCATCCGATTGGTCTAGACGTAGCAACGGGAGTTTGTTCATTTTTCGATGAACGTAAAAATTACGTTGTCAGGGAACGTCATATGTGATCACGTCATTTTATATGGGCAAGTTGTCTTAATGAGCGTTATTGTTTATGGATAAAAAATAATTGAAAATAAAGTATGACGTTTTAGTGTTATTATTAGCATGTATCATTCAAATTTAATTATAAGTATTGTCTGTTATTTCTTTTACGTTCATCTGGGTATGAACAAAAAAAATCATCTACAAACTTATGTGAGAACGGCTTCGCTGATTCACACAGTTTGCGGATGATTTTTTTTGTTCATACCCTGATGGACGTAAAAGAAACAACAGACAATCCTTAATTATCAGTTTTAACTGGTTTTTAATATTAAAGGGACATTCCTGAGTTTGCTGGATTGTAAGATGTTTTCGACTAATAAAAATATTTCTACGATTAAATGTACATATTAAATATATTCTCTTGTTTAAAATATCAGTGCCTGTATATTCAATGTGTTTCTGGTCATCTTATTATTTGTAAGAAGCCCAAACTGGATTTTGTCTTCAATAATTTCGTACGTAAGAAAGAAAAATATTTTAGGAAATAAAATGAAATTTAACATAGTACAAATATTAAAACAATTAGAAACATGTTTAATATACAGCCACTAATATTTTATGCAGAAAAATATATTTAATATGTAATTACAATCGTTAAAAAAGTCTGTTATTCGATAATATCTTAAAAATTGCTGCCAACTCAGGAATGTCCCTTTAAAATCCCTCTTCTGACTAAAGCAATTCCATCAACCATTAGGTCACATAACCATACATTCATTAAATGACTTAATGTGAGTGATGCCATTCCATAACAGCATTCTTTTTGCAGCCAAATGTTTACAATACAAAATAATACAACTGATTTTATTAGAAAATAATATTTTTTTTCTATATTTTTAGTGCTGCTGTTTTTGAAAATATTCTATTTCATGTTTATTAAACAAATAAGTCAAAATGTTCCTGTAAATTTCTGTAAATCGTATAATGTATGTGTAATCTGACTCATGAATGGAAACAATGAAATGAATGAAAGTGAAGTTCTGGCTATAGTGAACAAAAGTCATCATGTTTAAGCTAGCCAATCGGTGGCTATAGAAGCAATCTGCACACTGTGCAATTATTTAAAAAACAAAAATCACCCCAGATATTTTAGCCTATATGGGTTATAAACCATAATATTTGTATTTATCATATAATATCTTACATTTTCAGTGCAATCAAAGTATGTGATAATTTTCAGATCGCAAACTGTAAGAATTTGATAACTTTAAAAATTAGATGTAAATTAATCAAGGTCATGGCACTAGGTTTATTGACATTTAAGCAAATGTACTGGGGTGACATTCCATAATTGACATATGCATTCATAGTCATCAAACCGGCGTCGTGGTAGGCCATCGGTCTACAGGCTGGTAGGTACTGGGTTCGGATCCCAGTCGAGGCATGGGATTTTTAATCCAGATACCGACTCCAAACCCTGAGTGAGTACTCCGCCGGGCTTATTGGGTAGGTGTAAACCACTTGCACCGACAAGTGATCCATAACTGGTTCAAGAAAGGCCATGGTTTGTGTTATCCTGCCTGTGGGAAGCGCAAATAAAAGATCCCTTGCTGCTAATCGGAAGAGTAGCCCATGTAGTGGCGACAGCGGGTTTCCTCTCAAAATCTGTGGTCCTTAACCATATGTCTGATGCCATATAACCATAAATAAAATGTGTTGAGTGCGTCGTTAAATAAAACATTTCTTTCTTTTTCATAGTCATCAAATAAAAACATTTCCATAGCAATTTTACACTGAAAGCTGTCCAGTGTTCAGAAAAAGACTAAAACTGTTATGCACTAGTTTATTTTGATGTAAGGACATCCGAAATGACATCATTCGAGTTTGACATCATTCCCATTCAAAAAGACAGCGCGCCACATATTCTTACGTCATTTGAATATCATGTAATGGCTGACTGGAATTAAAGCTCACATAATACAATTTTTATTCCTAATATATGATACTGACGATACCGAAAAACATTCTGGTAATAACATCTATATATTACTGGCCTCTCTGGTACAGTGGTTACGGTTATGTCCTTAAGGCAGATAGGTGTATCTGTCTAATATGGCCCTTAACTATATGTCTGATGCCATGTAACTGTAAATAAAATGTGTTGAGTGCGTTGTTAAATAAAATATTTCCTTTCAACTGATGATTGATGACTACAGAATTGCAGAGCAGCAATGATGTCACCCTCCTATCAACTGTCAATAATATGGAGTAAAAATAGAGAATACTACAAGAGTGGCCATTAGATACCATTTATCTTACAATGAGTTGTTTTAAAATGTATCTAATTTAAAGCGAAAACTAGTTGGATATATGGTTTAAAACAAGTTTAGTATTCTATTTCTTACACATACTCAAAAAACAGGTTATAAGCAAATTTGAACATCTTTTTCGACTAAAAGTTATTTTCAGCCCTTGCAGTGGTAGCTAACTTATGTGTCACAGATAAATCAAGTTCAGGTTAACTGTACCTCACAGAAAATAAACTCTGTATTTCGATCATGCTTTTTTTCATTAGATGGTATGGCACTGGCAACCTGGGGCCTAATTCACAACGGTCTCTTAGGCTCTGTTAGACAACAAAGCATCCTCTTCAATTGCCAGTCTTTTAGCATTGCACTGCGAGATTGCAAAGTTGCGAGAGTTTAGTGAATTAGGCCCCAGGTCATCACCTAGGAGCAGCCAGTCGTATGTCTTTAAATTGTTATCACAAGTATATGTGTAACAGTGTTACTAGTATGTGCTATAAAAAATAATGAATGATGTTTTTACCATTAATCACATTTTTTTTAAATTTTTAATCTTTGTTTATTCTTTTATATATGATGTTCTATTTATGTACTCTAGCAGTGTATTGACTATTGTCTTGCATAATAGTATTGGGGGAGGACATGTTGCAAAGAAAGGCCACAAATTTAAAATACTAGAAATAAATTTTAAAAAACAACCAGAATTTTCTTTTATGAAGAACAACAATGTAATGTTTTTCCTTATAGATTTGTTTTTATTTATGTTAAGAAACGTTCGTCAAGCTTTTGACATAGTATAGTATAGTATTATATAGTATGTTTATTTTTATTTTTTTTATTTTTTACAATTTGAAACTATCAGCATGCTGTTAATCAGTGATGAAAGCTTAACTGATTGATAACAATGCCGAGATTGAAGCAGTATTTCTAAATTAAAGATAGATACAATATGCACAATATATTACAGTGGTGGATCCAGAAAATCTATTTAGGGGGGTCCCAATGAAATGTGGCCAAAGCGATTCCTTGGATTTTCCAATAAAAAAATTATACAAATATAACTGTTGCAAAATTGGGGGGGGGGGGGCTGTCCTGGGCCCCTCTTAGATCCGCCACTGTATTGTTTTAGGTGCAGTTATGTATGTTTCAATTACATACATGTCAAAATAAAATTAACAAAACATTTTTTCTTTCATTGATTGTTTATTATTGTAGTGAGCAGAGCTTTGTAGAAACTATGAAATATTATACATGTAATTACATCTCTGATTCTGTTTCCACACAATTTCCTTTTTTCATCTAAATTAAGATAGAATATTATTTATCCTATAACATACCCATGACATAAACCCATGTGATAATGTAGTGTATTAACCTGTTTAATAATAGTGTGCAAATGTAAAGGTATATGCTTTGCAAGGTCTCTAGGTAATAATGTGTTGCTGTCAGTGGGTCATTTGTTTATAAGAAAACTAGAGCTGTACACCTGAGAGTAACGTTTTTATAAGATTTAGTAAACATTTTAATTTGTGCTAATCATGATGACGACTTTTAATGACTCAGTGGGTAGGTGTAAGACCATGTTTGTAAAGGAGCAAATGAAATGGACAAGTGCTACTTGTACTTATTTATATACTGTATTGAAACTTGAATGTAGATACCCATGGGTATCTACTTTTTACAATAATGCAACGGCACACATTTTACAAAACAAACATCTCTTGGAACCTTTCAACATCGAAAGAGGCTGTCGGCAAGGAGACCCCTTTTCGCCATATTTATTTATATTGGGTGTTGAAATTCTTGGAATTCTTGTTTGGACAAATCCTCTTATTATTATGTTTCTTTTATATATAGCAGAACAAATTTAAACAAAGTTTCTTGTTTGTTTTTGTTAACTTCATAAATAATGTAAAAATGATGTACTGAAGTTTTAAAAATGTCTTGAAACTTGAATGTAGATACCCAAAACCATTTCATTTAAACAGAACTGGATTTATTGGGAATTCTTGTTTAATATTCTCATAAACACCACTAATTACAATATTTTGTACACAATACTAATACTTTTTAGCAGTTTTTACTTAAGAAGTGAAAATAAAGAAGTAAAATGTATAACTGATGTAAAAACACAAAACTGTTCAATTGTTTTTCTAAGAAGCATACATTGTCATTAAAATTATAACTGAATAAATGTGACTTGGCATTTTGATACAATATATTAATACTGTAATTTATCTTGAATATAACGTGTTACCAGTATTCTATTCTCACATAGTATATACATGTATATTATGAACAGTGTGACAAGTGCCAATGTTGGAAATTTCAATCCCTGTATTGGATGATTGTAATGAATTTGTGTTGTATTGTGAATGAAGAATGGCTAACAAAGCACTGATCGGAAAGAGTGTATTAAATATTTGTAATATTTAGTAAAATAAGAAATTACCTATCAAGAGTATGAAGAAATAATTGTTAAAATAATATTTGTACATTACATAGGCATACCCAGCCATTTTTGATGTGGATTCCAAATTTACAGTCGAGCACTGAAGGTGCGAGTGTTGTAGGTTGTAGGGGGGTCTGGGGGGCATTCCCCCCCCCCCCCCCCCGAATTTTTTTGAAACCTAGACATCATATGGTGCACTCTGGCAACTTTGAGAACTAATTTTACACCTATAAATAAACTTGGAAATCGCAAGTTTTAATGCGGCAATTTGTAAAATGTCTTAACTATAGATAGCATCAGTGCATCGTCCGAGTTGCATCTCACTTTAAAATATCTTTAGCCGAGTCCGGGTATGAAAAGGAGTACATCTACATGTAGACCTACCTGTGCCTTTACTTGCAAATAACTGGTTAGTACTGGGTTTTGCCAGGAACACTTAGGTTAACTGACTGCCATACTGACGTTCCACATACAGAACTGGATGCAAAACATATGCATAAACAAGAAACAAACAAAATGACTAAATAAGGACTAATTATTGGCAATACATGTATAATCGTGAACAAATATGCATACCGCACCAGCACAGGCTGGATTTTGGTTATAGTGATAAAGACATTTTCAAACCGTGTAATAAATTTATTTTGTATTACACATATGTGCAATCTGGACCGGAACTTTAAAATAATTTTTACTGCAGTTAGCGCCTTTTATTTACCGACATCATATATGATTTACAAATTATGTCACATCGTATTTGAAATATTACACAAGACTGCTGCAGAGTATGATTCTTAACGTTAAATAAAACCATGAAAGGACTTTTGATCATAGATTTAACAAAGTGTTGTTATCAAAAACCATTTTTGTAAAACATAAAAGAAGGTATGTAATAAATACAGAACTTCACATACGTTGTTTTCGCTTCCTATTTATTGCACTCGATTATTTTGCGAAAGAAGATTCCACTCGACCACTACGTGGTCTCGTGGTATATATTCTTGCGCAAAATAAACTCCTTCAAAATTCCATAGCACCACTACCCCCCCCCCCCCCCCCCCGCCTGCTACCGACCACGGTCGGGCTGCTGGTGCTCCCTTGCACCTGCCAGTGCAGGCGGTCCATCCTCCTTCCCACCCCCACCTTTTCTGTCCTGGACAAGGCCGGCTCTTATGCCCAGGACAGCCGTGCACTACAACAGCTTGCTGTGAATGTGCACGTAAAGCCCTATGACATGACCTGACCTAACGTATGTGAAGTTCTGTATATGTATTGCAATTCTGTATTGTTTGTACCTGAGGGCCTCAGGGAAGATGAGCCTTTGCTAACTTTTATCCTCATTAAATAAAGAATTATTATTATTATTATTATAATTGGAAGACTGCACTTGGAAAATAACTTGTTAATGCCATGTTGCTGAAAGGAGATCAAACTCTTTATTTGTGTTTTCCACGGAATACTGCGCTAGTAATGCAGAAAGCATCGGTCTACAGTTAAGTGTTATTTCAGAAATGATTTGATCGGTTTATTGTGATTAATTATACAAAGATTGGACAGTAAAGATCAAATATCCTGCTTATAGTATATGAATGGTCCACGGGAATAACCTGTGATGTCACATTTTTAGTTTAAAGTTTCTTGATATAATTTATAAATGTATATAAGTTTATCACTTGTTGTTTGTGTGAATTAACATTAATGTGTGCTCAGTCAAATTATTGCAATATTATTAAGTGTGATAATGGGAGTTCAAACCCTATGCTCGAGAACTTGTTAAATTTATTACTCACCTGGTGAACTTATACAGACCTGTCAAACATCCCAGATTCCGCGGGAGACTCCCAGTATTTGATCAAGTCTTCCAAGGAAAAAACATTTCTACCAGGAAATTGTTATTTTCTAAGCATAAAAAATATTCAAACTACCGTGGCTGTGTATTGACATTCAGTGTTGCCATATATAAAACTATCCAATTTAGTCCTAATAATGCCTCTAACTTGTAAAATGTCTTCCCACTGGATTACATAATGCAAAGTTCTATGGCGGGAAGTGCCAGAGTCGACAGCATGCATCAATACACCATGATAAGTCATATAATGGTGTCGTAACAAAACTGTACACATCACCAGTGTCGAACAGAAGTTATTAATTTCACATGCTAGACAAACCGGCTGCAAGTTTGTAGGTTATTTTTTATTGGTGCCGTTATGTGTAATGAACATGTACAGTGTGTTTCACCTACTCCAAAGCTACAGAATGTTCATCAAATTTTTCAAGTTCAAGTTTGTTTTGTTTAACAACACCACTAAAGCACCTTGATTTATTAGTCCCCTACCAGTCCAACCGGAGGAGACTATAGGTTTCATGTCCATCCGTCTAATTGTCCATCTGTCCCACAGGTTTTCCAGGTGTTTTTTGCTGAAGGCTTTGAGATATTGCACTGTAATTTTGTGTATAGTTTCATCATGTACTGTTACAGATCAAGTTTGACTTTCATGGCGATTTACCCATTGTTAATGGAGTTATGGCCCTTGAACTCAGGAGATGTCAAAATTTGTTTTCTGGACTTTTTTTTCCAAAGACCTTTAGATATTGAGCTGAGATTTTGTGTATAGATTTATCACGTACTGTTACAGATCAAGTTTGACTTTCATGGCTACTTACCCATTTTTAATGGACTTATGGCCCTTGATCGTAAGAGATGTGAAAAACAAATCCAGATTTTTGCAATGCCTGGAGATATCAAGATGAAATTTTGTATATAGCTTTATCATTTGTATATAGCTTTACAGATCAAGTTGAAGTTTAGTGGTGATTTACCCACTTTTCAGAGTTATGGCCCTTGAATTTAGGAGATACGAAAAATTGTTGGGCCCAGGAGGGGACATGTATTGCTTTAGCAGTACTCTCAAAATGCTTGTTAATCATCAGCTATTGGATGTCAAACATTTGGTATTTTTGACATATGATCTTAGAGAGGAAACCTGCTACAATTTTCCATTAGTAGCCAGGGATCTTTTATATGTACCATCCCATAGACAGGATAGCTCATACCACAGCCTTTGATATACCAGCCGTGGTGAATGGGCTCACCGACCGGGATCAATCGCAGACTGACTGCACATCACACAAGTACTTTACTACTGTGCTACACTCCACCCCTAGAACTGATTAATTTACAATGGAGGGAACTGACAGGGATCAATCGCAGACTGACTGCACATCACACAAGTACTTTACTACTGTGCTACACTCCACCCCTAGAACTGAGTAATTTACAATGGAGGGAACTGACGGGGATCAATCGCAGACTGACTGCACATCACACAAGTACTTTACTACTGTGCTACACTCCACCCCTAGAACTGATTAATTTACAATGGAGGGAACTGACAGGGATCAATCGCAGACTGACTGCACATCACACAAGTACTTTACTACTGTGCTACACTCCACCCCTAGAACTGAGTAATTTACAATGGAGGGAACTGACAGGGATCAATCGCAGACTGACTGCACATCACACAAGTACTTTACTACTGTGCTACACTCCACCCCTAGAACTGATTAATTTACAATGGAGGGAACTGACAGGGATCAATCGCAGACTGACTGCACATCACACAAGTACTTTACTACTGTGCTACACTCCACCCCTAGAACTGATTAATTTACAATGGAGGGAACTGACAGGGATCAATCGCAGACTGACTGCACATCACACAAGTACTTTACTACTGTGCTACACTCCACCCCTAGAACTGATTAATTTACAATGGAGGGAACTGACAGGGATCAATCCCAGACTGACCGCACATCACACAAGTACTTTACTACTGTGCTACACTCCACCCCTAGAACTGAGTAATTTACAATGGAGGGAACTGACAGGGATCAATCGCAGACTGACCGCACATCACACAAGTACTTTACTACTGTGCTACACTCCACCCCTAGAACTGAGTAATTTACAATGGAGGGAACTGACGGGGATCAATCCCAGACTGACCGCACATCACACAAGTACTTTACTACTGTACTACACTCCACCCCTAGAACTGAGTAATTTACAATGGAGGGAACTGACGGGGATCAATCCCAGACTGACCGCACATCACACAAGTACTTTACTACTGTGCTACACTCCACCCCTAGAACTGAGTAATTTACAATGGAGGGAACTGACGGGGATCAATCCCAGACTGACCGCACATCACACAAGTACTTTACTACTGTGCTACACTCCACCCCTAGAACTGAGTAATTTACAATGGAGGGAACTGACGGGGATCAATCCCAGACTGACCGCACATCACACAAGTACTTTACTACTGTGCTACACTCCACCCCTAGAACTGAGTAATTTACAATGGAGGGAACTGACAGGGATCAATCGCAGACTGACCGCACATCACACAAGTACTTTACTACTGTGCTACACTCCACCCCTAGAACTGAGTAATTTACAATGGAGGGAACTGACAGGTATCAATCGCAGACTGACTGCACATCACACAAGTACTTTACTACTGTGCTACACTCCACCCCTAGAACTGATTAATTTACAATGGAGGGAACTGACAGGGATCAATCCCAGACTGACCGCACATCACACAAGTACTTTACTACTGTGCTACACTCCACCCCTAGAACTGAGTAATTTACAATGGAGGGAACTGACAGGGATCAATCGCAGACTGACCGCACATCACACAAGTACTTTACTACTGTGCTACACTCCACCCCTAGAACTGAGTAATTTACAATGGAGGGAACTGACGGGGATCAATCCCAGACTGACCGCACATCACACAAGTACTTTACTACTGTGCTACACTCCACCCCTAGAACTGAGTAATTTACAATGGAGGGAACTGACGGGGATCAATCCCAGACTGACCGCACATCACACAAGTACTTTACTACTGTGCTACACTCCACCCCTAGAACTGAGTAATTTACAATGGAGGGAACTGACAGGGATCAATCGCAGACTGACCGCACATCACACAAGTACTTTACTACTGTGCTACACTCCACCCCTAGAACTGAGTAATTTACAATGGAGGGAACTGACGGGGATCAATCGCAGACTGACTGCACATCACACAAGTACTTTACTACTGTGCTACACTCCACCCCTAGAACTGATTAATTTACAATGGAGGGAACTGACAGGGATCAATCGCAGACTGACTGCACATCACACAAGTACTTTACTACTGTGCTACACTCCACCCCTAGAACTGATTAATTTACAATGGAGGGAACTGACAGGGATCAATCCCAGACTGACCGCACATCACACAAGTACTTTACTACTGTGCTACACTCCACCCCTAGAACTGAGTAATTTACAATGGAGGGAACTGACAGGGATCAATCGCAGACTGACCGCACATCACACAAGTACTTTACTACTGTGCTACACTCCACCCCTAGAACTGAGTAATTTACAATGGAGGGAACTGACAGGGATCAATCGCAGACTGACTGCACATCACACAAGTACTTTACTACTGTGCTACACTCCACCCCTAGAACTGAGTAATTTACAATGGAGGGAACTGACGGGGATCAATCCCAGACTGACTGCACATCACACAAGTACTTTACTACTGTGCTACACTCCACCCCTAGAACTGAGTAATTTACAATGGAGGGAACTGACGGGGATCAATCCCAGACTGACTGCACATCACACAAGTACTTTACTACTGTGCTACACTCCACCCCTAGAACTGAGTAATTTACAATGGAGGGAACTGACGGGGATCAATCCCAGACTGACTGCACATCACACAAGTACTTTACTACTGTGCTACACTCCACCCCTAGAACTGATTAATTTACAATGGAGGGAACTGACGGGGATCAATCGCAGACTGACTGCACATCACACAAGTACTTTACTACTGTGCTACACTCCACCCCTAGAACTGATTAATTTACAATGGAGGGAACTGACGGGGATCAATCCCAGACTGACTGCACATCACACAAGTACTTTACTACTGTGCTACACTCCACCCCTAGAACTGAGTAATTTACAATGGAGGGAACTGACAGGGATCAATCCCAGACTGACCGCACATCACACAAGTACTTTACTACTGTGCTACTCTCCACCCCTAGAACTGAGTAATTTACAATGGAGGGAAATGACAGGGATCAATCCCAGACTGACTGCACATCACACAAGTACTTTACTACTGTGCTACACTCCACCCCTAGAACTGAGTAATTTACAATGGAGGGAACTGATGCATGAACTTATTCCACCTACAAAAGGTTCCGGCAATAAATACCATTTCTAAATTTTCACTAACTAAAATACAGTGAAATATTACATTACACCAAATATCACTTTAAAATGTATGGTTTCTGTAGAACCATATATTTCATGGCTATATATAATAAATATATATACACAAATTGAGCAGGAAATTGACTCTTTGATGAATAAATATAATGGGTCTAAACAAAACAAAAGCTCAATTTTATTTCTTGCTGGAGTTTCTAGTAGGAAATACACATACATGATACAGAAACCAAAAATCCAAAAATTATTTAGAAAAGGGAATAATATTTATAAACGATCTTCTTGATGAAGATAGAGATTTCTTTACATTTGAGAAATTAAAAAATATATATATAACGTAAACTCACACTTTTTAGAATATTCATCACTTATAAACAGCATTAAGGCATTTATAAATAAAGCAGACAGTGTTAGAAATGGCCACTTTACATTGTCAACTAATCCTGTATTTCCGGTAAAATTTAATATTATTCTTAAAAGTCAAACAGGTATTAAAGACATGTATAAATTATTAAATCACAAAGTTATTACACCAACATCACAAATAAGATCTAGAAACCAAGGTTTTGCTTTTGACTCGAAAGAATGGGGAAACTATTATAATAAGTCTCAAAGATACAACTTAGATATGGTTTCAATACAGAATTATACACCAGATACTCACAACTAATACTTTTTTTTACATAAAATTAAATTCATAGGTACTAATGAATGTACGTTCTGTGGCAGTTCACCAGAAACATTAACGCATTTATTTTACTATTGTAATAAAGTGACTGATCTGTGGCATGCTGTTGTAAATTGGATTTTGAATAAAATTAAATAAAACAATTATTTTATTTGGACAAATAGGTGATACAAAAGACATATTTATAAACTGGTTGGTAATAAATATTAAATATATATACAAGAAAAAAATGGGAAAAAAATGAAATAAATATAATAGCTGCTCAAAACTTTTTGCAAAATAAATATGAAATAGAAAAATATATTATTTTTAAAAACTGTAAATATGAAGAGTATAATACAATCTGAGCACCATGGAAACAACTCTTCAGTCAAGAAAGTAATTTGATGGAAGAAAATAGAAACAATTATCAAGCGAGCACTCCACGTGAATTTTGACATTATCATCTATCACTATAATTACGACTATAGCTTTTCTTTTTAAGTCCTTCTTTCTAAATTTATATATTTATTTTATGTCCCCATTACATCAACCAGCCTATTTAAATATATTTCTATTGAATAGTCATTTATAATGTGTTATTAATATTACTATCTACATGTACACATGCATTAATTAATATTAAATATATCATCATCTACATTATTTGTATAAGTATTACTATTACTATAATCAGCATACTGCCACAGTATACTCCTAGTATTTAGCGTGTATAATTAACTCCAACCCTGTCATCGTCAAAATGAGCTGAGGACAATAAAATATTTTTAAAAACCCAAAAAACAACAACAAGGACATGTGGTTTTGTCTTTATTACATACCCTAAAATAATTACAAAAAGAACGTAACATACAATGGTATTCAGCACTTCCATAGATGTTGGTGTATAACTACAGCTTTAAAGTTTTTTTTCTTTCTTTCTTTTAATGAAGCAGGTTTTTTGTTGTACTACATAAATATTTGTTTCTATTTTATTAATTTTTATTTTTCTAAGCTCTCTGATAATCTAGGTAAAAAAACATTTAAATCATATATTATGTAACTAAATTCATTTAAACAATAAAAATGTTAATGTCCATTTACAAGATCACATAATTTTATTTGAAAGTTTTAAATTAATCTAATATGAACAGTGAATTATTAACATATTAAATGAAGAGATGGATTAATCTAATATGTACAAAATTAAATGAAGAGATGGATTAATCTAATATAAAAGGTGAATTATTTACATATTAAATGAAGAGATGGATTGATAATCACAAAGTTATAAATCACAAAGATATTGTAAAAAAACCAACAACCCACAAATTCCCAATACCCCCAAAAAACAAGACACCATGAGCTAGAAATCAAAACAATTATTCACATGTAACACAATACTGTCGTAAGCATATCAACTGAGCACGTTTTCATTATTAAAAATTACTGCCACCACACTGCAGCTTTAAATTAATCAGAAATAAAAGGTGAATTACTGGGGAAGAAATGGATTTTGGTATGGAGCCATTCACAATTATCAACACCTCCACACTACTAAAAACATATTGAAACATTGATTTTATAAGTAATATTTTATCATAATTTTTTTGTCTTAAAAGTGTACACTAGCATTAACCTCTTTCACCCCACCCTGGTTACAAACACACAGATAATACCCGTTTTACATTACATGATACATGGTTTTGTCTTCATTACATACCCTAAAAGAATTACAAAAAGAATGTAACACATAATGGTATTCAGCACTTCCATAGATATTAGGGTGGGTTTTTTTTCTTTTAATGAATCAGGTTTTTGTGTTGTACTAGAGTTTAAAGGAATATTTATTTCTATTTTATTTTATTTGTTTTTCTAAGTTAATGAATAGCTCCCTGATATTTTAGGTAAGAAACGTTTAAATCATATATTATGTAACTAAATTCATTGAAACAATAAAAAATGTCATGTCCATTTACAAGATCACATATTTGAAAAATGCCATTCTTTCAGTATTATAAATACTTTAACAGATTTAAATTAATTTAATATGAAAGATGAATTATTTACATATTAAATGAAAAGATGGATTGATAATCACAAAGTTATAAATCACACAGATATTGTAAAATAAAAACAACACAAGAAAGACTCAATCCTCCAAAAAACAATACACATGAGCTAGAAATCAAAAAAGATATTCACATGTAACATAATACTGTCGTAAGCATATCAATTGAGCAAATTTTCATTATTAAAAATACTGCCAATACATTACAGCTTTAAATTAATCAGAAATAAAAGGTGAACTTTTGGAGACAAAATGGATTTTGGTATGGAAAGTTTGTTTTGTTTAACAACACCACTAAAGCACACTGATTGGATGTCAAACATTTGGTAATTCTGATACATAGTCATCAGAGGCAACCCACTACATTTTTCCTAATGCAGCAAGGGATCTTTTATATGCACAATTCCACACAGGAAAGAACATACCACTGCCTTTGACCAGTTATGGTGCACTGGTTGGAACAAGAAAAATCACAGTCAGTTGAATGGATCCAACAAGTTGGTTCAATCCTGCGACACAAGTACCTCAAGCAAGCACTCAACTGACTGAGCTAAATCCTGCCCTACATTTTGGTATGGAGCTAGCTATTCACAATTATCAACACTACCACACTACTAAAAACATATTAAAATGCTGAATTTATAAGCAGTATTTTACCGTAATTTTTTGGTCTTAAAAAGTGTACACTAGCATTAACCTCTTTCACCCCAAACCCAACATCACCTTAGTTCTATGTTGCTGGGGATAATAAACAACTGGAAAACCAAACATTCACACCTAGTGTACAATATTATGCTCATAATAGTTATTGCGAACTGTCCCTAACATAGGCGTCGGAAGATGCTAGCAGCTCAAGAGGCCAAACTGGAGGAGCCAGTTATTAAATGTGACGTCATATTATGTCTTATGCACATATATAGAGAATTCGTCACAAGTGTTTTTTAATATGGAAAATAGCCGAGTCTACGTTAATCGGTATTTGTCAAGGCTCTGCCGAGACCAATACCGATTAACTAGACGAGGTTGATATAATAAATATTAAAAAACACGAGCAGCGAATTCTATGTATCCTATAACACTTCTAAAATAAAAAACATTTTCATTCGATATTAAGTAAATTACAGTACTAAAGTCACTTTCATCGGTAATGTCATCACGATTCGCACAAATTAGTTTGACGTCACACATTTTAACTAAATCTTATGAAAACGTTAGGCTCATTGTTGCCTGGTAAACAAATGACCCATTAACAGCAAGTAGAGACCATATAAATTTGCATAATATACCTTTAAATTTGCATACCATTATTAACCGGGTTAATACACAAAATTATCACATGGGTTTATGACATGGATATCATGGGTCAGTTATAGGATAAATATAAAATTATATATATATTACACACACACACATTTCATGAGGTCATACATATATATATATACAGTCAGACCTCATTACAACGACCACGTTCATTCCTGGGTCACTTTGTCATTATATCGAAATTGTCGTTATATCGATTTATTAATCATCGGCTATTGGGTGTCGACAGTAGCAAGTGATCATTTATATGTACCATACCACAGACAGAATAGCATATACCAATGCATTTAAGATACCAGTCGTGGTGCACTAGCTGGAATGAGAAATAGCCCAATGGTCCCACTGACAGGGATGGATCACAGACCATCATTAAATACTAAGTATATTATTATTAATCAAAGCTCATTCACAGTCGATCTAATCGATTGGCATCTTCATAAATCAAGGCTAATATTCGTTCCTCATATTCAGCCTTGATACATGTCGTCAAGAAATCATGCCACAAAATGCTTAAATTTCATTGGATGCGATGAGATCTGATTGCAACAAATCGCAACGCTCCTTATAGATTCCCTTGTTATGTAAACTCCATGTTGGCGGGCGAACACTGATATTGCTTTCAAGATTGTCGCATGTTACCGATGCTGTGATTGGTCAGAGATGTAAGGGACATAATCGGTGTTACAAATTTTCTTCCAATAGAGGGCGCTAGTAGTGGATATCAGTAATCTTGACTACATGTATCAAGGCTGAATACGAGGAACGAATATTAGCCTTGATTTATGAAGATGATTGATTGGTACCCACTTCGTTTACAAAATTTCATGAAACTAGTAGACTTGATTATTTGAAGTTAATCCTTTAATTGAATGACTAAAGGCTTATGTTCAAAAGCAATACACGTCTAGAGTTAGTCGACATCGGTAACTCAGACATCATGTGACACTGTTGGCTCACGACGTGATCAACGATGACAAATGGCTGTGTGTACTGCCAATGTACTACGGCATCTGTGATTATGTAATGTCGTTGTAAAGAGGTGTTTTTAGACGTTGTGTGCAAGTTTGTTCCTAATTTGCTCTGTCGGTGTCTAAGGTATGAATTCCGGTGTAATAAACAGAATAACATTGGTGTATGTTCGTTCGTTCCTGACAGTTTGTTGTCAGATGGTGTAAATGTAGTAACGACGATCGTTGTAACAAGATCTAACTGTATATATATATATATACACGCACACACATACACATATATATATATATTATACACATCCATATTCACATAATTGCTATAAAACAATTTAGAATGTTTATAATCAACTCTAGCTGTTTTAAAACCATTTCTACAAACATAGAGATTTGTGAGCTACATTCTAGTGAACTGTTGGGAGTTAAAACTAGATATTGTCTTTCATTTCAACTGGGGGAGGTGAAAGAGGCTTGGCCCTTCCAGCTTTAGAATTGTTTCTGATTATGTGTGATGATTCTGTCCCCTATGCATCAATATATTCAAATGCCGATCAAAATAACCAAAAGGAAAATAATCACAGATTCTTCAAAATAACCTAAGGTAACAATGGAAGTTCTTCAATTTGGTCACCAGTGCCTGACTGCTTTTGGTTGGTAGTCTTTGGATCATTTCCTTCCTCTTTGAATGTTTTAACAATAAACTTCCGCTGTGTGGGAACAGCACTTTTGGCACCTTCTTCATTTATAGTAGACAAGGTAACATTGGTTTCCTTTGGAATACTTTGGTACGTTCTTCTTCTCAAGAGAGGTCTTGTTGGAAAGATAAACTTCTGTGATCTTGCAGTCATGGGCTGTGGAGTCAGAGGGATGAACTTCTGTTTGGCTGGATTCAAGACAGAAGAGTTGAATGCGTGTATTGTGTGATAAGAGGAGTTAGAATTTTCAGTTTTTAAGGATATCAGTCGATGAAAGTTTGTTTCCGCTTCATCGAACACAGGAGTCAGTCGGAATGAGATGGGCTGGAAAATAAAATAAGACGTTAATTAATTCATTCATTTCAGCTTAATTTCGCGCTTATATCCAATTAAGACTCAGCTATCTGGGTGACAAACAGTCCAGGACAGTGGGTTAGTGGTTAGTGAGAGAGAAGAGGATATAGTGCAGGGGTGGCGCAGATGGTATGTCTGTACCACTTTTTTAAAAGGTCCGGCATAGCTTTTTGTGGCTTATATTTGTATCTGTGAAAATGTCCTTAACAGTTGAATTTGAAAGGAGAGTCTGGCAACCTCGATCTGTACCACTATTTGTTACACTGTGCTGCCCCTGTAGTGGTATTAAAAGTTGCTCTGGGTGGGTGCCAGTACCAGGCTGTGAACCCAGTACCTACCAGCCTTATGTCCAGTGGTTTAACCACTATATCATCAAGGCTGGTAATAAGGAACATTTATCTTTTATTATCCATATGGTTCAACATAACCGAGTTAATAATAATCATACGAAGCACACGTGTAATAACAAGTGAAATGAAGTAATTGTGGGAAGTGACGTCATAACATGATGTTGCTTCTCCAGTCCTAGGTCAGACTGTGCAGTTGAAATATGATGTCATTTCGTCATCTCCTTCTAGTTGTGGCTGGAACATTTTGAGCTTTGTCTTGTTGTTCATAAAGAAAACAACAATAATAATATGGATAATAAAGAAACTTGTGTCAGGAATCACGTATTACCCTCGCTCTCGCTCGGGCAATACACAAATCCTGACACTCGTTTCGTAAAATCAGTACAACACACAAGCTTGTTTAATAATGTCTATTGAACATGTCTATGAATTATGTACTGTACTATAACTACTAGTATAAAGTATAATTGTCTTAGGTTTTCTGACTTATTTTGAGGTAAGTAAAACAATTGTCTTCTACAAAATTGCTCTAATTGTTTTTAATTTGAATCTCCAAAATATGCACTAAGCTATAAGAAAACCCAATTTTTAAAAACATTTTTTAAAGTAAACTACTGATATATACTGATACAGTGTGTAGTGAACATTTTAAATATTGCCAGTTTAATGAACAGAGTAGCACATAGAACACTATTCATTGAAACAGTTTCACAGTTATGGGAGTGACACTAATCAATACCAAATTACCTTCTTTTCTTTCATTCAAACAATTTGTTATTTGAGAACTACTCATCTCAAAAGAAAAAAGAAAGTCTCTGATACCAGTAAAATAAAAACTTACAACAGGTTTTTTTCCATATGGCACTCGTCGCAAGATTTCTTTTACTTCATAACTCTGTTCCAATTCCTGCCAAAGATGAACAAAATTTTTAGCAGTTAATATTAACAAGATATTTTGATACAAAATTTCTTTTTTAAAGTGTAGATAAGACACATGACTAAAACATGATATGCATACTTCAATAACTAATATATAACTGAATGTAATGCATGTGGGTTGGGTTTTTTTCCTCACATTTCAAAACCAACATTGAGGAATTATTGTTCTAAATTATAAATATTTGGTTTTTAAACATTCATGGTTTCCTTTTGAAACTTGAATAGATCTAAAATAAACAATTAAGCACTATAATGTGGGTCAAGGGGTGGCTGTCTCACCAATTGAGTTAATTTTTTTTCTATTTGTTAATGGTATTTCCACATTTCAACTTCATTGTTTTGAACACTCTATCCAAATGTGTTACAGGTTTGTAGATTAATCAAACTCATAGTCCCATCCTCCTTCAAAAAAAAAGTAAAGTTTGTTTTATTTAACGCCGCCACTAGAGCACATTGATTTTTTATCTTATCATCGGCTATTGGACGTCTAACATATGGTCATTCTGACACTGTTTTTAGAGGAAACCCGCTGTTGCCACATAGGCTACTCTTTTACGACAGGCAGCAAGGGATCTATTTGCACTTCCCACAGGCAGGATAGCACAAACCATGGCCTTTGTTGAACCAGTTATGGATCACTGGTCGGTGCAAGTGGTTTACACCTACCCATTGAGCCTTGCGGAGCACTCACTCAGGGTTTGGAGTCGGTATCTGGATTAAAAATCCCATGCCTTGACTGGGATCCGAACCCAGTACATACCAGCCTGTAGATCGATGGCCTAACCACGACGCCGGTTCCTTTCAAAAACAATTTTGTAAACAATTTCAGTTATGTTTGTCCTTAAGTAAGAAAAAAAGTAAAAGTGTTTTGGAAATAAAAATAATAAAACCTATTTTTATGGGCAATTTAGAAAACAATCAGCTCAGAAATAAATAACTTGTAGTAAATTCCACAGTACGTAAAAAGGCGTTCTCTGTGGGACGGACTATAAGTGTCCATTTTCACAGGTTGAAACTAGGGTCTGTGACTTTAATACAAACTGTTAACAAACCTCAAGAGCTTCTCGACAAAACAACAATTTAACAGAAGAAATAACATCATCATCGTCATCTTCTTCACTCTTGTCAATCTCCTCCTTTTGCTCTTGTTTGTTATACGATTCGTCTTCTTTGTCATCTTTCTGCTTCTTAGCTAACTGGAAGAATAATAAGGACATTAAGGAATTTTTTATTAGCTTCTTTTTTTTTACATCGATAAGATAAATAAAAGAAATACATTGCACTTGTACGTACCTTTTTATACTCTTCACAAAACATCTTTCCTATTTCAACAGATTTTTTTCCTTTCATTGTTACATGAGATTGTTTATAGATCTGAAAAAAAGAAAACTTATATTCATGTAATTGAAAACAACACTCCTTTGTGATACCTCCTGGAATTTAAAATGTTAAACATATTTTTAAAGGAAATTGTCACCTACTTTTTAAAGAATTGTTTTTTTATGTTGTGTAATGTTTCTTAAAAATAATACCACGAAAGCAGGGAAATATCAACCCTCAAGATTGAACTGTTTAATGCCAGCTCAGCAATAAAATTTAATTTTATTTATCAAACATCGCTGATCTACAATTTTATCTCACTTTTATGAAATTCTAAAATAAGTTTATGACAACCACAGCACCTTTACCTCTGGCTTTGGATACTCCACCGTAATTTAAGAAATGTTTAAGAGGATCAACACTGTCAGGAATCTTCGTTAAAATATACTAGGAAGGATACACAATAAGGTGCAGTAAAATAACTTGACTTAATTGTTACTCTGCAAATCATTTAAACATTATTTTTTGACTTGTTACTTGAGGAGTCCGACATTTTGCACTGTAGTGCTCTTGTATAACTGAATGATGTGCTACAATGCCAGACACTGGCAATGATACTACGAATTCAGGGTTTTATCACCTATGTTTCTAGACACCATTCCCCACCATTCTACAGAGGCTATATCATTTTTTATTCACAATTTTGGAGTCAAAAATTCCCAATCTGAATGTAAATCTCATTCACTTGACAAACCTTCCCTCCCCAATAACGTTTTATAATGCACAACAGATTTATTTATTTGAATAAATACAAGTACATGTATATACATATACAGTGAAACTCCTCTAAACCGGACATCCTCTGGACAGAGTAAAAATTCAGGTGTTTTTTTAGAGGTATCCAGTTTAGAGAGGTTCTCTTATGTACAGCTATTTAAAAAGGGCCCATGAAAAACGTCCGGTTTTGAGGGGATTCCGGTTTACAGACGGTCCGATTTTGAGGGGATTCCGCTTTATAGAGGGTCCGGTTTTGAGAGGTTTCATTGTATATAGCATTACTTTTTTAATTCTAACTTGGCTTAATAAGATGTTTTTCAAATCCCAATTTTTGGAAAAACAAACTTAAAATTCCCAATTTCAAAGCCATGAGTGTGAAGCCAAATTTTAGAAATAAAACCCTGAAGATTCCTGATTAGTAATTGAGGAGATGAACACTACCATCATGTCTGTGTGAAAGAATTCTTCTTGCAGTGTAGCTGGAGAAGGAACCACTGCTTTGATCTGTAAACACAAATAGCATATTAGGTACAAGGATTTTCAAAAGTGATGGTAACATTTGTTTTGCTTAATCACACAACTAGAGCACATTAATTAATAATAAAAAGTGTGACAACCAGCACCGGTCTCCCCTAACATATTAGTATTTGATCAGTGATCAGTCAATTCCTGTAAAATAGCCCACTCCCATGTTCAACTCAATTAGAGAATTAGTACCATATAGGACCAACCCAAACATTTAGAATAAGAATTTGTGGAAAACTTGGATTGTTTTCTCTTTTCATGAATACTTAACCTGACCTCAAAGTAATGGTATTTTCCCCTGGAACATCCGAACAGCCAATGGGATGGCATAAAATCTTCCAAAGAGTCCTCTGGTTCCTATTTCGGTCATTAACCAGCCTCAGTGGTGTCGTGATTAAGCCATCGGACATAAGACTGGTAGAGCAAGTTTTAATGACTCCATGAGTAGATGTAAGACCACTACATCATTTTCTCTCTCACTAAACAGTAACCCACTGTCCTGAACAGACAGCCCAGAAAGTCGAGGTGTGTGCCAAGGACAGCATGCTTGAACCTTAGTTGGATATAAGCATGAAAATAAGTTGGAATGAATGAACTGTAATGTTAGTTTGTGGTCCGGTTAAGTTGTAAAGAAATTAGTATAATATATATCTAATTTGAAATATTACCTCTACTTTAGCATTCATAGATTTGTTCTTGGATTAATTAACTCACCTTAAGCATAAAAATTCCCATAAGGATGATGCAGACAATGTTGAGTATGGTAAGAAGAAGACTAATGGCTCCCAAAATGGCTGCCTCAGTTGCCATGTCACAGCTATGAACTGGTACATAGTCATTGTTTTCAAACTTCAGACAGTTCGGAGGAAGGACGGTGACGGTACTGTCTATAACAGTGTTATTAATCCGAGTGCTATTCTGAAAAACAAAAAAGGTTTTTAAAGGGCTATTCAAATATTACATAACACTCGAGGACGTGGGGTGTATGTCATAACATTATGTAGCATTACAGGAAGTGGTGGGTGTACTGAACAGTGTTACGTAACACACTTTTTTATTACTAATTATAGTCACAAATATTTAGGCCTATTAATTTGTTTTTCTTCACAAACTTTCTGTGTCTGTTTAATGTAGGTAGATATAGCTACATGCAGCTGTAAACACACAATAATGATTATAAATAGAGTTGAAATGCGTACCTGCACTTTCCAAAATCGCAAAACAGCACATTAAAATTATATGACACCCATAGTACGACTTGTTTGTGAATGAGAAGGGGGTGATGGTCTCCAAGCATTACGTAGTATTTTGTGAGTGTTTATAGTCTAGTATTGTAGAGTGTTACAGGGGGAAGGGAGGGGGTCTAATTTAAACGGCCCCTTATAACTTTGTAAAAGCCAAATGAAGATTTTTTAAAAATTAATTCTTGAAATGAGAAGACATGCAAAGAGTTTAACATCTGATGATTTAAGGTCATCTCCTCAAGTAGTTGTTTTAATAGGTATTTTTAATATAGTTAATATTATAGTAGAACACAGGTTTCTACAACTAGCTAGTAGGCTATGTATTTGCAGGGGTGGGAATTGATGAACTGTAAAAAAGAGGAAATCTAGAGGAGTCTCGGAAATTCTTGAAATCCTAGGTTAAAATCTGTGCCATCTGGCATATTTTGGAGGAAAGGACGATTACCATGAGAGGAAAACAGCTGATCTGAGGCAAATTCCCACCCCTGAATATGTAATAAAAAAGCAACTGACCAATAATTCAATATTCTCCAATAAACTCACCAGAGCACTAGACAGGTGGTTAGTGGCCGTGACTTGTGGTGGGACAATTCCAGCAAGGATTGCATAAGCCCACAGCATCCCCTACATAATTATAAAAATTGAATACTGTACACACTCATTTCGGTATTATTTCCTTCCTTCCTTTTTTATCAAGTTGTTTTCATTCTATACATGTATCATCTTTGTGGTGTTATATTTCTAATATGAAAAAGTTTTCTAACAAAGTTTACCTCTGCACCTTTTAATTAAAAACCAGGCTTCTGAAAATTTCGAAAACAATCGTTTTGTTTGCGTGTCGTTCACACAAATCTAATTTAGCGTAACCTATTTTCCATTTGCGCATTAAATTTAGGACATTATTTTACATGGACATAACAGGTTAAGCAAAAAATAAATGGGTTACCTGGATTTATTTTTGCATAACCGATAAATGGTTTAAGCAAATGTTCAATTAACAGAGGCCTGAAAATGCTAATCAGGAGATGTAATTTAAAACATGTTTTAATCCTTATGTAATTTAAAACATGTTTTAATCCTGATGTAATTTAAAACATGTTTTAATCCTGATGTAATTTGAAACATGTTTTAATTGATGTAATCTGAAACAGGTATTAATCCTGATGTAATTTGAAACATGTTTTAATTGATGTAATTTGAAACATGTTTTAATCCTGATGTAATTTGAAATGTTTTAATCCTGATGTAATTTGAAACGTTTTAATCCTGATGTAATTTAAAACATGTTTTAATCCTGAAGTAATTTAAAACATGTTTTAATTGATGTAATTTGAAACATGTTTTAATCCTGATGTAATTTGAAACATGTTTTAATCCTGATGTAATTTGCAACATGTTTTAATTGATGTAATTTGAAACATGTTTTAATCCTGATGTAATTTGAAACGTTTTAATCCTGATGTAATTTAAAATATGTTTTAATCCTGATGTAATTTAAAACATGTTTTAATCCTGATGTAATTTAAAACATGCTTTAATCCTGATGTAATTTAAAACATGTTTTAATCTGGATTAAATAGAAATGGGTACTAGGAAAAATACATCCCATAGGACAAAACAAATTTCATTTAGGAAGACAAAATAGCATTTTAGGGACCTAAAGAGTACTTTACTAACAGAATAAAGTCCTGTTCATTACATAATATATTATACATACAGCATTGACTGCAGGAGGCAGTAAAGACGCAGATATTGCCACACCAACCAGCGAGCCTGCATTACCACCGAGAACAGACAGCGCAACCCCAGCTCCAGACGGCAGAGCTATCAGAGCTCCTGACCACAGACTTCTCAACTGTCCTCTGAAAACACCAGAAACAGAATACTGTTACCATATTTTACCATGTATTATGTGCAATGGTGTACAATGTGCACCCTCTACTTTGAAAGTTTATTCCAAGAAAAATAAACCCATGAACAACAATATAATGCGCACCGTTTTATTAAACCGACGGTGAATGCAAGATGTACCGTTTCCCCCCCCACCGCCATCACGAAAGTTAACTATAAGTGAAAGCAGCGATATATTCAAGAAACAAAACTTAAGTACTTGCATATGCAGACCTACATATCACACAAAACATAGGCTAGTATTTGTGTACTTAGATGTAACACATGCATAAATCAAGACAAAATACCCAAACACTGTAAATGACTAATAAATAAATGAAAACAAAAATATAGTATATTACGTTTGGTTCTCGTGCCTAACGTGAATGCGTAAGATTTCTAATTTTATAGTATATTTGCGGTTTGACGGAAACTGCCAAATTAAATCTCATGGAAATTGAAAATATTTACGGTCCATTTTTGTTCACTTTTTGGCGAGGTATGGATACTTTTGTACATTTATTTTACATTTATTACAACCATCACAAGTAAAAAGCAATTTTTCAGAGGGTTTTGGCGTTTCATTGTAATGAACACTGTCAATAACCTGTAAAGTACCATAAACTACCGATCAACAATTTTTTATGGGTGATAACTGGACATTTTTAAAAGATTATTTTTTCTATTGTTATATATAATGGGCACTCCCATTTTCAAATTGTATTTTTATGAGAGAAAAATGTGGGCATAATACATGGGAAAGTACGGTGAACACAACACCATAACGAACATCTGAGAACCAGAAAAACAGAATATTGTTAAACACTACACCATAACGGACATCTGAGAACCAGAAAAACATAATATTGTTAAACACTACACCATAACGGACATCTGAGAACCAGTAAAACAGAATATTGTTAAACACTACACCATAACGGACATCTGAGAACCAGAAAAACTGAATATTGTTAAACACTACACCATAACGGACATCTGAGAACCAGAAAAACAGAATATTGTTAAACACTACACTATAACTGACATCTGAGAACCTGACACAAGAAGTATTGTTAAACTTTACATGGACATCACCAGGAGATTAATTAAAAAAATAAATACTCCTCAGTTTTGACCTACCGTGTAGCCATTTCACTAGTAGGCCACATATTAGTACTTCCCCATGCGGCTCCTTTCAAACCCACACCACCAGTTACCAAACCAAACAGAAAACCTGCAACAAGAAATATAAAATTGAGGCATTGCAAAACAAATCTGGAAAACAAATTTTCATATCTCCTAAGTTCAAGGGCCATAATTCTGTAAAAAATGGGAAAATCGCCATAAAACTCAAACTTGTTCTGTAATAGAATATGATAAAATATACACAAAAGTTTAGCTCAATATCTTATGGCATTGCCCAAAAATAATTTGGAAAACAAATTTTTGTATCTCCTAAGTTCAAGGGCCACAACTCTGTTAAAAATGGGTAAATTGTCATGAACGTCAAACTGGATCTCTAACAGTATATGATAAAGCTATACACAAAATTTCAAAATTAGCACAATTTTAGTCATAATTGGGATTTTTTCAAATTTTTGAACGATTCTGCATTGATCATTACATTTTTGTATCTATAATATCAATATAATTAACAATCTGTAGCCAAGACATTGAGAATTGTCAGTGTACTTGCTTTTAGTTAGGGGACTTTGATGCCTTGAGTTAGTCGATTGTATTAATATAAAGCAACTATGAAGTATAATTTTAATTTGAAATATTTAATGTCATAATTATGTTACTGCTTTTGAATCAGTGTCCTTTTAACAAAAAAAGATAACATTTTAACAACTTCTAAAAAACACTGCATATAATTTTTACAATGTTTGAACTTTTCAACAGTGAATCAGTTTCTTTTTAGAAAATCAAACTGGATGTGTAACAGTACACAATAAAACTATATAAAACATTTCAGCTCAATATCTCAAGACATTGTGAAAAAAACATCTGAAAAACTGTAAGTGTGACAGATGGACGGACAGACACAAACAGATAAACGGACAGACACAAGGACGAAGATGAAACCTACAGTCCCCTGTGGTTGGATCGGTAGGGGACTGATAATAATAGTATAATATACTTGAGACTTACCAATAACAACACAGATACCAAGTCCAATAATCTCTGACTTGAAGCCAAGATTTCGCAATTCATCGTTACTAACCATAGTTCCAAATACACCAGCCAGGATGGGTCCCTGAAAAACAGTAGGCTTCGATGGTAAATAAGTAAATAAAAGAAAAACTTACTGACATTGTGCTTAAATAACAGAAAAACTTACTGACATTGTGCTTAAATAACAGAAAAACTTACTGACATTGTGCTTAAATAACAGAAAAACTTACTGACATTGTGCTTAAATAAAAGAAAAACTTACTGACATTGTGCTTAAATAACAGAAAAACTTACTGACATTGTGCTTAAATAAAAGAAAAACTTACTGGCATTGTGCTTAAATAAAAGAAAATTTGTGACTTCCAAAGTCAAATTAAACACCGGATTTAATTGAAGCATCATTTGTGAGTATAAGTAACAGGAGATTTTCAATAAAAAATGGAATTTGCAACTGTCACATTATTGAATGTAGTGCCTGGGGGTTAACATGCAATGCAATAGTACCAAATTGCTAAACTTTGATGTCTTAGTATAGCAACTGGGTTTTTTTTCTCCACCTGAAATTAATATTAATTATACACACTGGCATCATGTATGGTTGAATGTATGTACCTACCATGAGAGGTGATATGAGCATGCTGGCAACAAGGACCACGGAACTGTTCTCTGCCAAACCCATTCCAGCTATTATACTAGAAACACAAACCCATGTTAACACATGAATGATGACACAAATCAATATTAAAAAAAAAAACTTACCACAAAAGAATATAAAAATTTAAAATGTAAAATTTATCATTCTCCTATATTTCCCAGTCCTTTCCATTATATGCGTCATAGCAATTTGTTTTGTTTTTTACCAATCTTTAATTTATAAAGAAACATTACAAATGCATTTATGTATCAAATTGTTATATATGACTATATAACATTATTATACAACAAATTAGATATATGTACTTGTATATAAATTATATTACTTTGATGTAAGGCCATGAATTCATGGCTCCCCAACCTTGACATGGTCAGAATGGACTGGGGAAAATAAATATTAAAAAAACAACAACAAAAAACAAACATTCATCATTAATCTAGTTTTGTTAAAATAATAATAATAATAATTTAAAAAAAACAAGATTATCAGGTACATAATATTATGCCCGTCAGGAGTTTCTTGGAAAACCATAGATATTAATGAATATGTTACGGGTATGATTCATTTCTAATTATGTGAATATAGACAAATTATTTTATTTATTTGTATCACAGTGACCTAGTAATTGTATATGACACACCACCATCCCAAGTTGTTCCTACATGTGAGGTTTGATGGTCCTGTATGCATCTGTATCCGGACAAGGATTTACTGTTATGTGCAGTAGACCATGAAAAGTAGGTCACAGTGACCTAGTAATAATACGTGACACACTGCTATCACAAGTTGTTCTACATGTGAGGTTTGTTGGTCCTGTATGCATCTGTATGCAAGATATGGTCCGGACAAGGATTTACTGTTATGTGCAGTAGACCGTGAAAAGTAGGTCACAGTGACCTAGTAATAATACGTGACACACTGCTATCACAAGTTTTTCTTACATGTGAGGTTTGATGGTCCTGTATGCATCTGTATGCAAGATATGGTCCGGACAAGGATTTACCGTTATGTGCAGTAGACCGTGAAAAAGTAGGTCACAGTGACCTAGTAATAGTACTCGACACACCACTGTCATAAGTTGTTCTTACATGTGAGGTTTGATGGTCCTGTATGCATCTATATGCAAGAAAAAGTTAACAAACAGATGTACGGAGGGACAAACGGGCAGATGGACAACATCATACTATAATATGACCGACCCATCATAGACGGGTGTATAAAAAGACTTGATAGAATTATACATCCATCATACAAAAATATAAAATGTAAATTTATGATTAATTTAGTTGTATTAAAAACATTTTTAAAAACAATAATAAAAAAGAAAAAAAGAGGAAAAAAAAAGAAAAAGAAAAAACTAAAACAAATCCCAAACAGGAGTAAATCTTTGATGTTAGATACCCATATTATTATTATAAGAATACTGTTGATTATAAGGTTACAGTTTGAAAGAAATGGAGCTAAATGCAAGCACTTAACATGAAACTAAATGTAAAAGTTGTCATCATCCCCACAAACACAGTAACACATATATTTGACCTGATTTCAACGACAGGTAAATTACAGCCAGGCACAAAATAAAAAAATAAAATTAAAACTGCAGTCGTGGTAAGATATTCAATAATCAGGAGGCAAGACAGAAATTCTGAATTGGTTTATTTATATTGTGTTTGTAACACAAATGTCACACGTTTTTCACCATCGAAAAGAATGAAGATTGTGTTACTTACCTTGCTAAAATGATAAGCATCAAATAATCAAATGTAAACTGTGCATTGCTTTCAACAGATTCAATCACCTGTGAAATAAAATTAATTCGAATCTTTGAGAAAGTCACTAGCCCTTACATAAGACTTGGCTAGTGCCCTATGTATTAAAGTAATTTAGTTGATAATTTTTACTATTCCAGACCACAAATTCACCAGGCGGGACCGAAGGCTAGTGGATTTATGGAACCCTGCAAATAGTAAGGACATACACCTGGAGTAATACAAATAGGGAGGACAAGAAAACAAGGACACAGTAATACATGGTCTTCTCCGGTGGTGGGGTGGTTTCACTTTGGTATGTTTTTCTTGGTGGGGGGGTGGGGGGGGGGGGGAGGAAATGGTTTATTTAACAACGCACTCAACACATTTTATTTACGCTTATATGGCATCGGACATAAACCCGCTGTCACCACTTCATGAGCTACTCTTTTCAATTAGCAGCAAGGGATCTTTTATATGCACCATCCCATAGACAGGATAGCACATACCACAATCTTTGATGTACCAGTCGTGGTGCACTGGCTGGAGCGAGGGGACTACCCAATATATCACTCCACTGATTATATTCAGACTCATACTAAACTATGACTATAATACACATTACTAAAACATGAGGATACATGGTTGGACATAGTAAACAAACATCACTTTGCTTCTAAACAGTGTAACAAATCAAAATATTAGTGGCTTTACATTTGCTACCTCATGTTATATTTTATTATAAATAATAATTATTAATAACTGAGCTATAGATAACTATTTACTCATAACAATTATCATACCAAAGAAGGTTTTTAAAAATTATTTTGTCATTGTTATATTGCATATAATTAAAAGAAATTCCACCACCCCCCCCCAAATAAAGAATACTATGTACTACTTTGTTACTGTTGTACTTAAATTATTTTACTATATTAGCAAAAAGACACCCCACCCCCCCAACTTTGTGTATATTACTTTGTTATAATTATATATCATTACAAAGTAATCATTTTACTATTACATATTTACAACAAAGAATATTTTTTCTCCCATCCCTAGCCATGACGTATTCCATGAGGTCAGCCCATGCGGAATAAATCAGTCTTGCATGACCACGTGACTTTTATAGTTTGAGCTGATATTAACATTGGGTGACGTCAGGTAAATGGCAAAATAACGCAAGAAATGCTTTTTATATTTCATAAAAACAAGGAAACCTGCTGTCATAATGAAATTATACTATTATTTTCGGTTTATACTTTTAGTATAAACCATTTTGGGGTATGATCTTTTCAATGGTTATGATTATTTTATTGTAAGATAAAAAATTAAAAATGTAGGTTTTTGACGTTTCCCCAAAATGCTTGTTTTTCATCTACTGGATGGGAGAAAAATAATCCTCCATTATGAATCCATGTGGGACAGGGCCTCGTCCCTGACAACAAATTATGTACCCTTGGGTGGAATAGCCCTGTCCCACGTGGACACATTTGAAGGATTCTTTTAGTATTACATTATTACCATGTACTCATTTATTTATTGGATTTATAACAATGAAACAAATTTGTATCACTGTTAAAGTTATACTTTAAGATAATTACTAAGAAATCACACAAAGAATACTTAGCTTACTAACCTGATTAACAACCAAACGAGACTTGATTGACTTTTTGAATTCACTTTTGTTTTCTTCAGCCAAAGCCTCCAAATCTCTAGAAATTGTATAAATGCTATTTGTTTGATTTTTGAAAATATCTATATTTTCCTTATGGTTAAACTGCACTATAGAGATTACTTTTAAAGACTACAGGTTGAGAGTGTCATATACATTGTATAAAATATTAATGTCATTAGTTTCAGACCCGAAAATCTAAAATAAGTAATACTCTTTAATTTATACCTGCAAAGGGGGGGAAGCAAGGGGGCGTGTGCCCACCCACTGTGTAGCAGCAGCGATGGTTTTTATATATTTTTACATGTATTTATATATATATTTATATTATTTATTTATATATTATTTATTTATATATGTGTGTGTGTGTGTGTGCCGCCCCCACTTTTTGGCACCTTCCTATGCCCATGCTAAGGACGTACTAAGTTTAAATGGCTATATTAAAAACCAGTTTCTATATTTTTGTGTTTCGTTATGGAGTATAGTAATTAAAACAGCTACATCATTTTTTGCATTCAAGTACAATTTGTGTAACATTACCAATTTTAAACTCATTACACAATTTTGTATGGAAATAACATTTTACCATTTTTCAGTGGCAAGCTATTTTTTAAGTCAGTATTATTATTTTTAATTTCAAAAACATAACAGTAAGTTTCACTTAAACTATAAGGGATCACACCGCTATTTCAGCCAATGAGCGACGTGTAGGCGACAAATTTAGTTCCATGAAAAAGAGTACCTCTTTTCTTTATTTTATTATGTTGGTGTCTGAACAGACTTGACAGTATGATTATGGAATATTGGAAGGGTAACATTGCCTCTTGATTTTGGCATATCAAACTGACAGATGCATATCTGCTTAGCTACAAGCAAGACCATTGTTTGCTATGCCTGTGGTACATATATTTAACGAGAGTAGCCTCCCCTCCATTAGCCCATGTGCTTAGGAGAGTGGATAATTAAAATTGCAGGTGGCGAAGTATCAATTTTATTTACTTAAATCCTGTCACAGAGGCTGTTCTCTTCATGTCAGGTAGTATATAGCACCTACTGTTAATAATTTAGTCAGTGCTTGGCTTTATATTTGTACTGTCACCAATGTATAATCAATAGTGGTGAGATACCATAACTAACCTACTAGCTACATATTGGGGTTTTTTGTACCGGCCTTGGTTGTGTCGTGGTTAAGACATCAGAAATATGGCTGGTAGGTACAGGGTTCACAGCCCGGTACCGGCTCTCACCCAGAATGAGATTTAACGACTAAATGGGTAGGTGTACGACCACTACACCGACTTGTCTCTCACTAATCACTAACAACTAGCCACTAACCCACTGTCCTGGACAGACAGTCCAGATAGCAGAGATGTGTGCCCATGACAGCGTGTTTGAACCTTAATTGGATACACATGTAAGCAGGAAAATATGTTGAAATGAATGAAGGAATATTGTGTTATAGTTTTGTATACAGCACGTTTACTATAGACTGGCTTAATAATCTAATATATTGGACAACATAAAGCGTTACAGGAGAAATATGTGTAACTTACACTTCAGGGCCAGTGTCTTCTTCGGAACCTTTTTCACTTTCCAAGTCCTTAACTATGTTGATTGAACTTGGGAATACACTGTAATAATGAAACAGCTATGTAGTAGTACAAGAAGCAAATTAAACTGTAGTTTTTCAAATTTAAAAAACAAATTTAATACTACTAAAACAAGAAGAAAAACATTTACTCTTCTATTCTTGTTCAAATAATTTGTAAAGAATTCATTTATATATTTGTATTAAAAATCAGGTTTTTTCCATTGGTCTCAAAAGATCTATAAATGAGTTGGGCAATTATAATTATGCTAAGAGGCTGACAATATGAATGACTCAAGACAGTAACTTGGTTAATAGTTAATGCTACAAATATATTGGTTTCTAACAATCTATTAACAAGAGAGAGACTCACACACTCACAAATAGAGAGAAAGAGAGAGAGAGATAGAAAGAGAGAGAAAGACAGAGACAGAGACAGACAGAGAACATTGAGAGAGAGAGAGAGAGAGAGAGAGAGAGAGAGAGAGAGAGAGAGAGAGAGAGAGAGAGAGAGAGAGAGAGAGAGAGAGAGAGAGAGAGAGAGAGAGATTTAAGCAATATTTCACTGTATGTACAACAAACCAAACAGAAGAGCCAGCAATCCTTCCTACTCCGACCTCTGTGAGAGCATCCAGGATTTGTTCACATCGGTTTCCAGACTCTTGAATGAAGGTCACCTATACAAGTATTAATTAATACAATGTGTTTATCTAATCATTCTTTAGAAGTTTGAAACTTAATTATCTGCTTCACTGATGCAATTCAATCTCTTTATGTGTGTAACGGGGAATAAATATTTGGCCATTTGTATGTAAATAACATATTTTATCTATTACTATTAATATTTATTTTAGGATTCTATTTATTTTATTATAGGATATTCTCAATCTGCATTGAGAATATCATGTTGGTGCATTAGACAAAGCCTTTTATGGTTGTTTCTCGCCATACTGGCTAGGGACGAGCCATTGGTTGATTCTATCCAATGGCTATGTGTATTTGGTGTACGAGATCTTGAGTCAGGTCCATGCAGCGCTGAGTGTAGACAGTGACAGTACATGTTACATACTTACACAGGGTACAACGACTTGCCTTTTTCTTTTTCTGAGCCTTTCGTTATCTTCAGACTTTCCTTTCGGCACTTACAGGTTTGACTAATATGCATGTATTAACTGTTATAATAATGTTTATCACATTATTTTAGATATATGTAAATGTAATACATAATGTGGAAAAGTGTTTAGACGTCCATAATTAATGCTAAGTAAATATGTTTTAAATATTGAATTCACTCAAACACACTAAACGAATAAATATGTATATGGACGAGTTAACTTTATAAACAGTAATAAAGTAAAGGTGTTGGATATATACTATTAAACGTATAAATATAGATAGAGGCGCAAGTTAACTGTATAAGCAGAATTAGTGATTAGGGTTGGATGAGGAGATGTCTAATTGCTGTATTTTATTATCCATTTGAGTGTTAGCTTATATTTTACCCATTTATTCACAGGATGAAGCCCAGGTACATGTAGTAGTGTTATCATCCTATACGGTTCATCGCCCACAGCGAAGGTGTGTAGTAGTAGTATTGTCTATTTCTGTATTACATGCAATTCTTGCAGCGAAGGTGTTTCATGTGCGTCTTGACCAACGTACGTGACTTGTTTCACCTGCGCTGTAACAGAGTATTTTATGTATATATATTTTCTTTTTGAAAATTGAACGTTCCGGTTTGTATTCTGTAATGGTTTTTATTTTAATGTTTTGTCCTACAAACCCGAATGTTGTTGTTTTATATTGATAGCATTTGAAATGGGGAAGTTATTTGTTTTGTAATCGAGTGACGTTGACAATAATGTTGCCAAGTCTTTACTGTTTTTATAAAAAAAAATTATGACCGCATTTAATTATCTTAAATGCATGTAGTTATTTTGTTGATTGTTTTTGGCACTAATGTCGCCGAAATGTATATGTATATTTTTTATGTAAAGTATTATGCAAATAACTTGGCATAATTGTGTAATAATGATTTAAATGAGTATATATATATTGCTATGTAATATGACATATGTAATTTATTTTTATGATTCAGTTGAGGTTGTTAATTATTATCACTGTCAGTGTATTTATCGTTTGTAATTATTTTTTACAGAACCACGCGTAAGGTGTGATAGAGAATAAACCCTCGAACCCTTCCCAGCCTTGTTGTGTTTCTTTTGGGGAATACTTTTGATTTTTTGTTCATTTGATTTGGCGTGGGGTGTAGCACAATGGCTGAGCTCTCACCTGATATACAATCAATATGTAATAGGATCAAGTCCACTTGGTAGACCCTACAAATTGCTAATTTTACCTTTCTAAAAGGTGTCCAGATGGCTGCCATTTATCAATATGGCTGCCAAATTGTAAGTTTGTAGCTTATTACAGCACATGGTGTAATACAGCACATTTGGGTGTTCATACAGTATTGGGTATTCCAGTATTTTTGGGTATTCCAATGTCTTTGGGCATTCCAGTATCTTTGGGTATTCCAGTATCTTTGGGTATTCAACAGTGTTTTGGTATTCCAGTATCTTTGGATATTCCAGTATCTTTGAGTGTTCCAGTATCTTTGGGTATTCCAGTACCTTTGGGTATTTGAGAATGTTTTGGTATTCCAATATCTTTGGGTATTCCAGTATCTTTGGGTATTCGAGAATGTTTTGGTATTTCAGTATCTTTGGGTATTCCAGTATCTTTGGGTTTTTGAGAATGTTTTGGTATTCCAGTACTGTCTAATGCAGTACTCTATATAGTTTGAGTAATGCTAAACATCCTAATTTTATTTACTCCACCAATAGAATAGTCTATCCTGATCGATACAGCCGACATATGTATGATGCAGTAGCTGGATGTCTCATGTTTAAGGCAGATACTCCACCAATAGAATAGTCTATCCTGATCGATACAGCCGACATATGTATGTCGGAGGTGGAGACCGGGAGGAATGTGCTTGAACCTTCAGTGGATATAAGCACATAAATAGAGCTTTAGTTGGTTGGCAATGGGATGAAAACAAGTAGCCAAAATCAGAGTACCCGGTGTAAATTATTTACATACATGTAATCCTGTGGAAAAGGAAGTACTACTTGTTTACTGACACCTCAGTATATGTTAATCTATGGCTGTTTGCAATGGAAAGGAATGTTTATGGACGGACACCTCAGTACATGTTAATCTATGGCTGTTTGCAAAGGAAAGGAATGTTTATAGAAGGACAACTCAGTACATGTTAATCTATGGCTATTTGCAAAGGAAAGGAATGTTTATGGAAGGACATCTCAGTACATGTTATAATCTTTAGCTACTTGGAAAAGAAAGGAAAGTTTGTTTACTAATACTGTTAACTGTTAGTTGTTTCTACAGTTTAGATGATAAAATTGATGTAAATATGGTGGGTTTGGGTTTGGTTTCATGTGTACATAAAATAATAGATATAAAATGACCAGCTGTGATTTATCTTTAAATTTCAAACATTTCAAGGATTATCCTTACTTGATGTAGGGAGTTATCATGTGTCTTCTGCCAAACTGCATTCTTCACACTTAGCTGCTTCAGCTTTTCAACGACATCCTACAAAACATAACAAGAATATGATCATTAATAACACGGGTGTAGGAAGGTGCCAAAACGTGAGGGGCACACACACACACACACACACACACACACCACACACACACCGACACACCCACCCACCCACCCCACACCCACAAACACAACACACACACAACACACACACACCCACACCACACACCCACAACACAACACAACACACACCACACACACACCACACACACACAACACACACACAACACAACACACACACAACACACAACACACAACACACACACAGACACACACACAACACACACACACAGACACACACACTCACACAACACACACACAAAACACCCCCCCACCCCCCACCCCCACCCACACACACCCACAACACAACACACCCACACACACACACCCACAGACACACAACACAACACACACACACAACACAACACACACAGACACACACAACACACACACACACAGACACAGACACAGACACACATACAGACACACCACACACCCACACACACAGACACACACACCCACCCCCCCCCCACACACACACACACACACACACACAGTGAAACTCCTCTAAACCGGACACCCTCGGGACCAAGTAAAAAAGTCAGGTTTTAAGAGGTATCTGGTTTAGAGAGGTTTGCTTCTGCACAGATATTTAAAAAGGGACCAAGAAAAATGTCTGGTTTTGATGGAATTCTAGTTTACAGAGGGTCCAGTTTTGAGAGGTTTCACTGTATATAAAAATACATGTATAAATATATAAAAACCAGCGCTGTTGCTACAAAGTGGGGGGGGCACATGCCCCCTTGCCCCCACTTCCTACACCACTACTACAACAATTGTCCATCATACAATATTCTATCATTTCCTTTGAACTGTATATGTGTACAAACTACTCAAAAATGTATGAACTCTGCATCAGTGGCCGTTGCCCCGGGTGCAAAATTCTGGACTGGTGGAAGGGACTCGAGGAGCACTAACAGTCCACTGGTTAGGGGGTGCAATACTTTCCTTGCCCCGGGCGCTGGCAACCCACGCTACACCACTGCTCAGCATAAACCTTTTTTAACATAAAAATCACCATCATCATCATCATCACTTGCTGGCAGATGATGATTTTAGTGGCTACTGCTGCAACCACTGCTACCTATTTCCCATGCTTACAATTATACACCTCACTCAACCTAACAGAGGACTACTTTTCTCGAACAGATTCCTAATTACAAAGATGGTGAACACTCTGCAGCAACATTCAGGGCTTCTAGATTATGGTAGCCCCACTCCCTTGGCTAGTGATATTCAATGTTGGGCTAGTAAATAACTACTATTGCCATGCCTGATGGCTAGTAAAATATGTTTGGGTCAAATGTTGCAGTTAAGTCTATTTTGTAAATATGAATATCCTCCCCCATCCCAACCCCCAAATGTTATTGTTTTTTAAGCTCTTTAGGTGACATATCTGATGATTACTATTATTTAGTGAAATTGTATTAACTTAAAGTAAAGTAGGGCTAGTAAATTTTTAATCGTGGTTAGCAAATTTTTTAAATCACTGATCCCATGACTAGTGAATTTTATAAAAATTCTAGAAGACCTGAACATCATCATCATCATCATCAAAACGATCATCATTATCAATCCATTTTATAACCATAATAAGCAGCCACCACAATATTACCTGTTTCAATGAATGAACTGACAAGAAGCGTTTCAAACCAGTTCCTCCATTTGCAATCCCAGCATCAGGTAACCTTCCTCCATCTCCACTATCACCAGTATCAGTGCCATGGTCCCCTCCTGCTCCTCTGTCAGTACCTCCCTCTCCTTCTCCATTACCCCCTCCTCCTCCATTACTTCTTTCTCCTCCTCTGTCGTTACTTCCTCTTCTCCCTCCATTACTTTCTCCTCCCCCTGCATCATCACCTCCACTGACATCTCCAACTCTTGCCGCTGTAACCTCAGGATTGCCATAAGCTGTCTCTGCAAATCTTACTGTGACATTGTTCTGAATAAACACAGGCTCCTCTGTTTCCTGATCACCAGCCTCAGGTGTTTCAGGAACAGCATCAATTTCACAATCAGCAAAATCTAAAACAAATAAAACAAGAATTTTGAGCGTACTGCTAAAGCAATAAATGTCCCCTACTGGGTTCAACAAACTCCCAAGTTCAAGGGCAATAATTCTGTGAAAAATAGATAAATCGACATTGAAAGAATGAAGGAAGGAAATGTTTTATTTAACGACACACTCAACACATTTATTTACAGATATATGGCGTCAGACATATGGTTAAGTACCACACAGATATTGAGAGAGGAAACCCTCTGTCACCACTTCATGGGCTTCTCTTTTCGATTAGCAGCAAGGGTTCTTTTATATGCACCATCCCACAGACAAGATAACACATACCACGGCCTTTAATATACCAGTCATGGTGCACTGGCTGGAGCGAGAAATAGCCCAATGAGTCAAATGACGGGGATCGATCCCAAACTGACTGCGCATCAAGCAAGCACTTTACCACTGGGCTACGTCTCGCCCCCTAAATCGCCACTGAAGTCAAACATGGTCCATAACAGAACATAATAAAGCTATACACAAACTTGACACAACCACCAAAACAGGTCCCTCACCAACACAGGTCCACGGACGATATATAAACAGGCATCCAAAAGGATTTTATGCTAAAAGGTATTAGGAACATATATTTTGGCAAATATCTGTGGAGAATGTTGTCAGCAGACACCATGACAATCATGCAGCTTAAATAACAAGACAAAGTTTTCTTTCAAATTAAGTCTCTGAAAATCATAAAAAGGGTATGTTTATCAGCTTTTAGTGCAATGCGCACATTAAATCAATACTTAACTTAACCACACTTTCTACATCCCTTCAGACTAATCAACTTTATAAGTAGAGAGGCAAGTTCATTCTAGTGCATGGGCACATTAGTAGGGTCTCCACGAGTACTCAAGTACTCGGGCACAGGTCGAGCTAGCAAGACTTGAGTCCGTTCACAGAACTCGAGTACCCATACAAGGTGGAATACAATGATCAACTATAATACAATGAACAATGTAGGCCAATAATTTCAGCAGTAGATAATCAACAATATAAGTTACACACTAATTATATGATCATGCGTTAAGTTTGTCTTTTACTTCACAACCCTGAACATATCCACTGGTTTCTGAATGCAATACGATGGCATGATTTAGCATACATGTTAAGCGCTGGAATTAGGATGCATAATACTATTTTACTTTATTCCTTAGTCGCATTATTATCTAGTGTAAATGTCAGGTACTCGGGTCCGGGTCAAGTGTGACCCTCAAGTGACAAGTACTCGAGTCCAATATTTACCAAGGTAAACATCTATAGTCCGTTTTTTTAACATAAATTTTTTAAATATCGTGCCGGAGACGTTTATCTTGACTCGTGGAGGCCCTACACGTTAGTCAATACTTTTACTATGTACCTCCGGACTAAGTTCAATCTAGTTCATCAAGATTAACTTAATCTTGATGAACTAAGTTCAATCTTGCTTTCTTTATTGGTTTTAAGCTCATTTTTTATTAATATTTTTATGAATGTGACAGACATTTGTTTACTTTCACCACACAAAAATCAAGCCATGTCAGAAATCTTCAAATATGCATACTGTTTCGCGCAATCAACGCATCCACCGAAACAGGACCCATATTCACAAAAAAGTGTAAATTTACGTCTACGACTAGCACTTACGTCTGCCGTAGATTTACGTTTACGTGCAAGAAGCACCTTATTCTCAAAGATGGTCGTAAATGTAAACGTAACTTAGTTGGATGTAAATCTACGATTTAACACTCTCACTGGAGTAATTAATAAAAACACATTAGAAACGATGGCTACCGGGTAAATAACAAATGCGCAAAATGCAATTTTATTTGTCGTCTGCTAACAATAACATTGCGAACAGTGAACCATGGCATTTTGGTATTGGTGGGGATCCGTGTTTTGGTACGAACTTGAGGACATTTCTTAAAAAGGAAAAGATAACTCAGGAGAATTTGGCCGAGTCAAAAACATCCGTTCGATCACGAACAAAAATATCGCGTTCGCCATCGCAAACTGCTTCATTTATTGGAAATACTGCTAGTTTCCGTAAATAATAGTAAATAACGGCGATCGTGCTTGATTTATTATATGTACACAACTTACGTGCAGCGTTAGTTGCAACCCGAGGCACTCTTATATTTACGTCCAACTTTACACGTAACTTACGTTTTCGTTGTTTCGTGAATAGCTCTTCGGTCGTAGATTTACGTTTACGTGTAAAACTAGGCTTACGATATTTTGTGAATATGGGTCCAGGTTCCTAACCAAAACAGGGGAACGGACAATACAAATTAAAATTCTACTTTCGATTTACCAATATTATTGAAGACCTCGTTCACTGGTTCCGTATTTTCAGTTTGCACTTGTTCACATTTAGTTTCATTGATGACATCTTCGTTAGTGATGTATACAACAAATAAAACATAACTAGACATAGCTCAGATTATCAAACGGTGTGGGAAACTTTTGTAGTAAAATGTACACGATCCAAAGTAAAACAGGAAGTAAAAGCACTCGGCAATCAAAGGCTTTCGGCAGTCGGAACACATCGGCCGATTCCGGATTCTTTAGTAGGCCCTATACCGACTCGCCAAGGAGATTAAATTGGTAGAGCATGCCCGGTTTCGTAAATTTGTAATGACATAGGCCTACAGTGGACGGACTACTTAATTAGGTGTGATACAGGGGATGTATAACAGGATGCGCACCCCCACCCCTCAAGAGTTTCAATGTGATTCGACAATTTATTTATTTTGTTTTATGTGAAATTTTAATTAAATGACAGCTTGAATATCAATACCCTTATGGGGCGACATCGTATTCAGCAGATGGAGCGCTCAACGAGGTGCATGGGTCGAAGGATTGAATCCCTTCGGTTCAAACAAATTTTCCGTTTGGGGTTTTCCCTGTCCTAAACCAGTGCTCCACGACTGGTGTATTAAAGGTCGTGGTGTGTGTTGTTCTGTGGAAAGTGCATATACATGTATATATATATATATATATACTCTTCAAAAGAAGAAACGCAAAACCACATTGTCGTAACATTTGGAGAATTGATTTAATTATTGAATGGTGAGTCCGATAATTACCAAATGTTGCAGGATTGTTCACAATTCACTCTAGTCCATTGTGAGTAAGTGATAGGACACACCACCAAGGTCAAGGTCATCTGGAGTCAATACCGGGTGTGGCCTCCGCGTGTGTTGACAACTGCCTGGCACCGCCTGCCCATTGAAGCAACCAGAGTACGGATGACGTCCCGGGGGATGGTGGCCCACTCGGCCTGCAAGGCTGCTGCCAGCTCGGGCAGGGTCTGGGGCTGTGGTTGTCGCTGTCGGAGGCGTCGGTCCAACTCGTCCCATAGATGCTCAATTGGGTTCAAATCCGGTGATATCGATGGCCAAGGAAGGACATTAATGTTGTTGTTCTGTAGGAAAGCCGTTGTGAGACGTGCTGTGTGAGGCCTGGCGTTGTCATGTTGGAACACTGCGTTGGCGTTGGCCATAACTGGAACGATGTGTGGCCGGAGGATCTGGTCAATGTAGCCCTGTGCATTCAGGTTGCCCTGCACGTGGACCAGGTCAGTTCTGCCAGTGTGTGAGATGGCTGCCCACACCATGACACTACCCCCGCCGAATCTGTCCACTTCCTGCACGCAGTTTGCCGCATAACGTTCACCACGACGCCTATACACGCGACATCTTCCATCATGACGTCGGAGCAGAAATCGGGACTCGTCACTGAACCACACCTGTCTCCATCGCAGTTGAGGCCATTGTCGATGAATCTGGCACCACTGCAGTCGGAGTCGACGGTGTTGTGGTGTTAAGATGACACCTCGAACTGGACGTCTGGCACGAATTCCTACCTCACGTAGGCGGTTCCGTATTGTCTGGTCGGATATCCTGCGCAAACCTGGTATTGCTGCGGTTGTGGAGGTGGCAGTAGTCAATCGTTCCCGAAGGTGGCGTACCTGGATGTAGCGGTCCTGCCCGGGGGTAGTGACCCGTGGTCGACCGGATCTAGGGAGGTCACGTGTTGATCCATGTTGCTGGTAACGGTCCCACAGTCTGGAGATGGTGCTTGGGGACACATGGAGTGCCCTGGCAACGGCCGTCTAGTCGGCCGATGGCATTGTTTCTCTGCGGTTCACTGAGACGTGGCATGTCCTGGATTGTCAACTGTCGGCCAGATACAGAGGCCAGACAAGCGAACACCCTGCACTTTTATACTGTCGGTGTTCATGTTGCACGTGCAGACAACGCACGTGCAGTGGTGACATGGTTTGCACGTGGCTGCGTTTTTGCGAATAATCACATTTTGGAACTTTATTGTACAGTAGCTGCGTTTTATCGAATGTAACCGTGGGAATGTGTTTGGGACATGCAATGACCTTATATTCACAAAGCATGAACCGGTAGGAAACATAAAATCGAAGTTATAACCCATTTGTACCCTTTTGCGTTTCTTTTTTTGAAGAGTATATATATATATATATATATACATACACACACACACACACGTATATATATACTGAACAAAATAAGAAACTTCCGCTAACTTTGCTTGAACATGACTTGATGAAAACAAACCGGGGGAATAATTGTTATATATGCGTTTAAAGAGTATTCCATGATGCATCGTTTGGTGCAAAAATCATGGCCATAGGTTAACAGAAACTGGGAGAAATTTTGACCAAGTGTGGTAGGGGTTAAAAAAAAAAAAACCCACTTAATAACGGGTATGACCACCTCTTGAATTGACCACTGCAGTGCATCGCAGGCGCACGAATTGACTAAAGTGTTGATTTCTGCCTGTGGAATATTGTTCCATTCCTGAATGAGCGCTTGACGAAGTTCGTTGACGTTAGCGGGTGGGTTGGGACGACGCCTCAATCGTTTGTCCAGACTATCCCAGACATGCTTGATGGGGTTGAGATCAGGACTTTTAGCGGGCCAGTCATCAATGAAATCAATGTTATTTGTCCTAAGAAAATTTACAGTGTCTCTAGCTGTATGAGAGGTGGCATTATCATGCTGAAAAATCGAGATGTTGGCGTTGTTATGGAACAGAGGAATGACGTGATGAGCGAGAATGTCATCGCGGTAACGTTGAGCATTTAAAATGCCATCAATGACGACTAGTGGTGAACGATAACCATGGGCAATGGCTGCCCAGACCACGACACAACCCCCACCCCCGAAACGATCTCGTTCAAGAACACAACAGTCAGCATAGTGTTCATTTCTCCTACGGTAGACGCGCACCCTGCCATCACCACGTTGTAAGGAAAATCTGGATTCATCCGAAAAAAGAACTGTATTGCAGCGTCGCCGTATTCAACGAGTGTGTACACGTGCCCAATTAAGACGATTTAGACGATCACGTTGCATTAAAACGCATCCGACGTAAGGACGTCGTGCATGTAAATCGTTCTCCTGCAGACGATTACGAACAGTTTGCCCACTGATTCGTTTATTATGAAGCCCAGGTGTGTTAGCAGCAGTAGCAGTGGCAGTTTGGAATCGATTGCGCAAATGCGTGTTCATGATATAGCGGACTTGACCACGCGTTGTAACACGCGGACGTCCACGACGTGGCAAGTCGTTGGTGCTTCCTGTCGTTCGAAATCTTACGCGAAGATTTCGTATCGCTCGACTAAAACTCCCAACATGCCTTGCAACGTCTTCTATCGACATGCCAGCATCAAGCATGCCAATCGCCCGTTCGCGTAAATTACTGGGTATTCTTGGCATACTAAAAATGCTACAATGTAAAAAACGTTAATTTTTTTACAAATTTTGAAGCGTTTTCGTTCACTTGACAACAATGTCAGTAAGACATGTAAAACAAATTGACCGAATACTACATGGGGCATGTCGAACCATGCATGCACGTGCAAATTGAATTTCACGTTGTCGACGATTAACAGTGCAAAAATAATCGATAAAATTCATGAATCCTGATAATACAGCTTAAGGCTAATACTACCTATATAATTTCATTACACAATAAATTCTTTAACACAACAGATACTATATGTACAAATCGGAAGTTTCTTTTTTTGTTCAGTATATATATATATATATTACTCAAAAGAATTTAAGGGTCAAAAATTTATAACCAAATAAGTTTCAGAGTGTATTTAATAAATTTTGGTGTAGTTTACATCATCAATCTAATAATTAGATTGATGATGTAAACTACACCAAAATTTTTATTTATTGTTCCATATTTACAAAAAAACACAAATAAACGTCACTGTATACAAGAAAGTCACATGACATGCTGTCAAAGTTGAAGGTTGTCAAACATGGATTTTACACATTAGAACATTCGTTTAATAGTGTGTGAATCCACCCCTGGCGCATCGTTGCCTCATGCTGTTGATCAGACGTCTGAAGAACTCTGCCACTCTGCCATAAGAAGTTGACCCAGATCATGAAGGTTGGCCGGAGGGGCATGGTTATCCCGAAATCTCCTGCCTAATTCGTCCCAGGCGTGCTCTATTGGGGCCAAGTCAGGCGAATATGCTGGCCAATCCATCCTGGCGATACCTTGTTGTCTGAGAAAGTCCGTTACCACCCTGGCGCGGTGGGGTCTGGCATTGTCATCCTGCAGAACTGCCCCGCCGCCAATCTGCTGAAGGCCTGGGAGAACCAACGGCCGGATAATCTCCTTTGGTGGATAGAGATGCCGCCCCACACTATGACGCTGTCACCACCGAAACGGTGACGTTGTCTAACGTTAACGTCAGCGAAGCGCTCCCCAGGACGTCTGTAGACACGAACCCGACCGTCGTTGAACTGGAGACTAAACCTGGACTCATCAGAGAACATCACTCGACCCCACTGAACACGTTGCCACCGCAGATGAAGTGTGCACCAGTGACGTCTGGCCGTTCTGTGACGTGGTAGGAGTGGTGGTCGAACAGCCTGGCAACGGCAGCGTAGATTATTGGCTCTCAGACGATTGCGTATGGTTTGATCAGACACTCGAGTTCCAGTCGCAGTTCGCAGATTGTCACGTAATCGGCATGCAGTGGTTGTGCGTTGATGTAGAGCCATATTGGTAATGTAGTGGTCCTCTCTATTTGTAGTGCTTCGGGGTCTTCCCGAACGTGGACGATTTCGAACAGAATTCGTTGCTTGGTACCGTTGCCACAGTCGGCCAACGACACTCTGACTGACACCAATTATCAGAGCAACATTTCTTTGCGTATTGCCATCCTGAAGCCAAGCAATAGCCCTTCCTCGATCTTCGATAGTCAGTTGAAGTCGTACCATTGTCGAATTTGGAGTGTGCACCGTACACGAACGCAAGCTCCAATTATACGGAAATTCAGCATTGGGAACATGGAATACACGTGCAAAGCGTGCAAATGAAGCGCTTTGTGAAAAAGCAAGTTATGGGCACTTAGCAGACCTTTCGCTTTCGTCCTAATTTACGTGCAAATGTAAGCATGTTTTCGCCATTAGAACTAGTCGACAGTGTCAATGACAGTGGATTTTAATTCATTTATGGGTTGCTTAGACCCACTTTCGTCAAAATGGAACAATACCATGCGTGACATTATGGTCTAGCTAATATAATTGACATTCAGAAAATAATGTCGAAAATATCGTCTGACCCTTAAATTCTTTTGAGTAGTAGTAGTAGTATATATATATATATATATATATATATATATATATATATATATATATATTTATATACACACAAACACACACACACACAGTGTGTCTCTGGTGCACTTAATAATAGTTTTGTATTAGAAAATCTCTGCAGACCAACGTCAAAGTAAAAATAAAACATATTCAAATGCTTACTCAATTAGCTCTTTTGGTATGCTATACAGTAATAATGCTTGCTAAAAAAAAACCAAGAAACCCCCCAACAAATCATTTTGAATATAGTGCATTTTTATATGCAATAAAAACAACACATAATTTCATCAAGATTTTATTTGTGGATTAAAATATTCACCCCAAATGAACTGCACAGAGTTGTTATCAATGAACGATAATACAGTATCTGGGACTAAAGTAGTGTTGGAAATAGAATAAAAATGATTTTCGTCAATTATTTCTTTCATATTAAACTGACAAGTAAATATTTTGTAAATACCTATTTAATGATACTCTACCTAATTTAGCATTTACTTGTTTTGGCTCTCATTGATGTACAAGGTGGTGTTTACTCTTGAAATTAAAATAAAGTTGTCAGTAAACAGGAGTTTTGTTACCTTTATTGAAACAGACTATAACACATTTTGATGATATGTGTCAATTTCATTTACTCTTAAACAAACTTTTAATTTATAACTTTAAGTTAACTGATTATTTTGAATCGCAGCATAAATGATTAATTATGACCAGCATATTTAGTGAATATAAATTCAATATTAGTACATTAGAAATGTAGGCCTACACAATCTTGCAACAACTTAAAGGTGCTATATCATTGTTATATGTGTGCATTTGTTTGTGATAAAGATTCTCCAATAAAAATGTATTTTCTACTAGTATAATTTTTTTCCCTATAATCATTTACATAATTCATATAGTTAAAAGTGTAGTCCTAAAATGTTAAAGCAAAATGTAATAAAAACATGATTTGTAATAGCTGTCATTATGCAACTTCGAGATAGCACCTTTAATACCAGTATAATAGATCACAAACTCAAAATGGTTCTTGACAGTTTTGCTTAAAAGTTACTTATAAATGTCTACAAATATTTTGTTTTTGAGAGGAATAGGGGTAAACGGTTATCAGAAACAGTCCCTCATATATTGTAACAGCAATGAAATTGACACAATTTATTATAGTCTGTTGAACTCTGTTCCAATAAAGTGCAGAAATCACCCGTTTACTGACATCTTTATTTTAATTTCAAGAGTAAACACCACCTTGTACATCAATGAGAGCCAAAACAAGTAAATGCTAAATTAGGTAGACTATCATTAAATAGATATTTACATAATATTTACTTGTCTCTTTAATATGTAAGAAATAATCCACGAAAAATGTTTTTATTCTATTTCCGACAGTACTATAGTATATATGCTATGGCACATTTACACAGTGAAAAATCAGAACTTACAATCCATTTCATTGTGTCCAACTGACCTTTTTCTGTGTCTTTTCAAAAACACCAAGGTCTCTGGACACAAGTTAATGTTGGCCAGAATCATTTCTGACTGGGAGGTTTTTTGTATAATTTAATATATTTTTAAATGGCACACTGACACAATGAAAGAAGTAATCTGTAAAAAAAAATCAGAAATTAATTTCAAAGTATGTACTTCATAGTGTCCAACTGATCTTTGTTTATGTTTGTCAACAGTCTTTAAAAACACACCAAGGTCACTGAACACAAGTTAATGTTGGCCAGAATCATTTCTAACATGTACTAAGTATTGGAAGGTTATTATTATTTTTTTTTTAATTTATTATTATTCTTTTTATACACGTTTATTTTTCAAAGCACTGGTATTAAACCTCGACATCAGAAAACCACATTTGTGCTTACGAGTCTTACCATATTGCATTTCCATTTCCAGGGGTACTTTTTATTGTGAATCTAAAAACACATTAATAACAGGGTTCATACACAATTACAAACCAAATTCCATGAATTTTCAGAACTTCATGTTTTGCATGAATTTATGTTTAGCATTTTGAAGAATTTATGTTATATTATCAAAATAATATTATTAGAATGTTTTGATACAAATTTGATCTCAATTTGTATTATTTTAAATGAGAAAAAAAAAATCCACTAAAGTAATTTTCATTTCCCATGACATAACATATATTTCATGACTTTCCAGGAATTTGATGACTTGTCTGAACCTTGTAAGAGTATAATATACTTCCAACTAGTTGTTTGACAAGAAACAGCTTTACCCATAGTGGATCCTTGTGCATATTGTTGTGCAACTACTAAAGAGAATCTTTTGAGACATCATTTTTTTTGTATAATGAGAGCAATATCACAATTCGGAATTCTGAAATAAAAATACCATGAAAATATTGAATTGTCTTTTTTATGAGTAACACAGCTTGGAAGAAACCTTTACCCTAGTTGACAGAGTTCTCCTGGGAGTACTGTTTTATTGTGCATCTAAAAACACACTTACAAACTAAATTCCATGAATTTCCCAAATTTCTTATTTTGCATGTCTCCAAGCATTAAATAACTGGTTTCAGGTGACATTTATATATATATGTATTAACAAAGCATAGTGTACTGTTTGTCTTAATCCATAAAATCTTTACAACTTTCAATAATATTATTACCAAAGTATATCATTCTCTCTAAGTTTGCTTACAAATATTCTAAATAGACTAACACAGACAATCAACAAAATTGCAGGTGGATTACACAAGATATAAAATTATTTTGATTATAACCTTTTTAACATGACATACCAGTAATCACACAGACAATGCCTAATTTTTAAACACAAAGGCATAATTTTTACCTAGACTCTCGTTTCAACCCGTAACAATGGACACTAATTTACAAACCTGTAACAGATTTTGATACAACAGAGTGAAACAAGAGTCTGTGACGTTGAAATACCCTTAAAAATATAATAAAACGTGACTCCATAACAGTTACTTCTCAGGCACACGTTTTAAACAAAATGAAAAATGCATTTTGTGGTATTAGAATTACCAGGATAACCAGAAACACTTCGGTTGTACGGAAATGGATAATCTAAACAATAAAATATAAGTAATGTTTGATTTCAGTGATCATAAACGGCTCTAATAGTGAAAAATATGCCTTGGTGTTTAAAAACTAGGGTATGTCCCTTTAATAGTAGAACCGGTAATAGTAATACATTTTTACATTTTAAAATGTAGTAATACATGTACATTTCATAATTCATAAACTAACACTTTGCTTACGAAAATAATAAAAATATACATGTACACCATGAATTGCAAGTATTATTATATATGTGATATACATTAATAATTTGTTAAACAACTTTACATAACATGAAAATCATATATATAGCCAAAGAAAACTGACAAAAGAAGAGAAAAACACGAAATATAAATGATATAAATCTTTCACTAAATTAAAACATTAACATCAAAGAATGTATGAATTACATGAAAATACACCTCCATGTCCGATGGAGAAATTAATATTAGTTTTCCAGTCAACAAGCATGTCTCAACCATTTCACTACATCAATCTGTAGCCACAACGTAACAGCATCAGTAAACTGAAAGAAAAGCAAACAATGTTACTCAACTCAAGTTTTTGTAAATTTATAAATCTTTTATATTTGTTTCAATATTCGACACATTGCAAATTACTATCACTTGCAACTAAAGTGAAACCTCTCAAAACTGGACTTTTTACTTGGTTCTAAGCGTGTCCGGTTTAGAGGAGTTTCACTGTATACTTTAAGGAATGTATTTGAACAAATTTACATTGTTTGCAGTGTACCACTGTTGACAACAGTAATCACAGTAAACTGGATTTTGTGTCATTCACACCCAACCGGATCTTATATTTTATATGCATGCATTATTTTTGTTGCAAATACCAAACAGTTGTTAATGAAATTTACAAGTTCCAAGGTACATATTCGACAAAAAAGAAAAACATGACACAGTATTAAAGAGACAGACCCTAATTTCAGCCCATGAAAATGCACACTAAGTTTAGTTAATCTACAAACCACCAACACATTTGGATAAAGTTACAATTGACTGAAACATGAGTCTGTCACTTTGAAATGGTGAAATACCCAGGGGTGCACAAATGCGAAATTGTGATACTTGCTCGGTGGGCAACCAGTAGCTGAAGTTTGGTTGCCCAACATCATCTCTTGGTTGCCCACATATTTCATAAAATGTTTTATGAATATAATTTTGAACTGTCTTTAAAATGAAACTGAAATTTAAAATGTTTTTATTATTATCATTACTTATCAGTTTAGTTTTATTTCTTTTTTAACATTATTTATCTACAGCTCATCTTCGTTTTGGCTGAAAAAAAGTTTGATTTGTTTAACGACACCACTGGAGCACACTGATTAATTAATCATCGACTATTGGATGTCAAACATTTATTAATTCTGACTCGTAGTCATCAGAGGAAACCCGCTACATTTTTCTTAATGCAGCAAGGGATCTTTTATATGCACTTTCCCACAGACAGGAAGGCACATACCACAGCCTTTGTCTGGTTGTTGTGCACTGGTTCGATCTCGCTTGGGCTGTCACAGTCATAATACTTTGATGAACTCGGGGCTCATCCAGGATTAAAAATACCTGTTGCCAAAAAAATTGCCAAATGGGATTTTTATTTGCCATAATGAAAATGTTTTAGCCAAAATTGTTTTGTGTAGTACTGTATAGAGTATTTATATATGAATATGAAAATGTATCTTTTTCAGCTAATTATGTACAGACTGGAATACTTCTGAATAACAAAATTATCCCCGATCAAAATCAGACAGCAATGGGGGTAGGGGCAGTTAATATATTACTTTGATTTTTCAGTGGGTGAGGGGGATATGCAGAGTTGGAAGCCAATGCCCTCTGCAAATACACCCAAAATTCTAAGGCCTATGGCATTTATAAAAATCTGAGAGCCAATACTCTTCTTCTTTTTTTAAACAGTGCTTATTATTTCTGTAAAATAGCAATCTTTATTTTGGTTTGAACTGCTTTTAATTGTATTTTAAAATAACCCATCTATTCCGCACCCCAACAATTTCGTAATTTGCACCATTTTGTTGATTTCCGCATCGTGTTAAATGCGTGTTGTTGATTTCAGCTTGACAAATATGTAGCCTAAGAATGCTGACTTCACGTTATGATAACTATCTATTTACGTCAAAAGGTTTTGATTAAAAAGAGAATGAATTAAATTTTTTTAAATCTAGCTAACTTTTGAGATGTCACCTCACAGTCAACAAATCTATATAATATTTTATCTCACAAATATCATGATTATTTTTAAATAATTGTATTCAGTTTACGTTTAACCGCAATTTGTATAAATACTGCATGTTCCTTTCCCGCGATCGCGAAATTAACAAAGACAACGGAAATAAACAAACGAAACAGCAATTAAGTATTCATTGATGCGAACAACTATTTGGTGGGGGTTCTCACAAATTTACATCAAGATTTACTTCCGTGTAATCGTATTGTTTAATGTCTGCAACAATGTCTTTTGACACGTGCAACAGTCTCGGCTGACTGTCAAGCGTGACCTATATGCACACTGAGAACAGCCAACGAACGTTTTCCAAACGTTCGCGAACTATGCCATTGGTTCCCGACGTGGACATTGGGTTTAACGTGAAGCGCATAAACCAGTTTAGCAGACGTTTTTGTTTTGCTCGGTCTAGCTGAACTCGGCCCTAACCTACTTGTCTTTGGCCCTGAACTAGCATGTGTATTAAAACTGACACGCAATTTTGGTCCTTTTTTATTACTTTGGCTCAAAGACTTTACAGAGTTAAAATAACACGCTACAGATTTTTCAGACTTTTCTTGCATACATGTTGCAGGTAAAATTAATAACTGTGATTATTAAAATAAGCAAACATTGTTATGCTGAATTCTTGACGACACCGCTTCTCGTTACCAGTCGCGAGATCCCTGTTAATATTTGGTATTATTAATATATGTTAGGTGTCGGATAGATTATGTAACCGATTGTTCACATCGGAAGATAGAAAATGGCTTAGCCAAATTTTTAGAACAGAACTGGATGGTTGTTGGTGTAGTTTGTGGCATTTCACGTCTTGTGCCCTTTGCTAATAGCCATCATTCTGAAACGTATCTGTCTGCATTGAACTTGTCAAAATCATGAACGGTGGACACTGAGTGGATGGCAGCGTTAGGGTGGATATTTATATTGCCTGTCAGTCAAGTTATCAGTTTCGATACTTTTGAATTGCCCGTGACTGTCCGAGTGTCGGGAAGTTTTGTTTTTCATTTTACTTGTTTTATGATTTTCTTGGTTGCCCGTCGGACAACTGTTTGACAAAGATTGGTTGCCCGCAACATA